>NC_087159.1:30322500-30347500 GCF_035594125.1 Scylla paramamosain | reverse complement strand
TTATTCAGATGTGTAGGAAATTTAATGTATTATAATTACTGATCCTGATGAGTCTTCTCTTCCCGATGAGAACTTCTGGTCTAATGAATCTATTGATGTAGTGATAAATTTTTCGCTTGCTACATAATTAGATTTACTTATTTAATTCCTGTCACGTTAATGTTTTAATAATTTTTAATCTCCTACTCATTTTTCATTCCTTCCTTCTTTTGTGTCACTTGTTAAATTCATGTAAGTCTTCAGATTTATTTTTCTCGTAATGTTTTTGAGACCTTTTACTTTTAGACTAATTTCTGTTATGTAATTCTTCGAAGATTCACGTTGACTTTTTTACATTTTATGTTTCCGACGTTAAGTTTAGCGTACATTACTACAGTGTGGAATAAAACAATTTTCCCGAATGAGATAACTTCAAAAATCATACTTATTAATAGATTCATTTCACACTCACGTAGTTTCTTCGCCTTATGAGCTGGTGACGCCGCCGGAATGACGAGAAGCGTGGCGCGGCAAAGCGGCGGTCGTGACGGGGGACTGACGCGCGCTGCTCCCCGTCGTGAACATTAACTCAGTTCCAAGTGCTCAGGTTCACTCGCCACCAACCTCTTAATTCCCCTCACGTGAGGTACCGAATGCTGCCTTGAATCACCAGTCCTTACCGTCCCTCCTTTCCCTCCTTCCTCCCTCCTACCTTCCGTTCTTTTCCTCCTCCTCCCTCTTTCCCTCTCCCTCTCTCCCTCCCTTCCTCCACTCCTCCTCCATCGCCAGGTAATGGAGGCGGCAATTCAGTATTCTCCCGAGGTCGTAAAGTTGAAATTTTGGCGGATTCGGGCGGCCGTCGTGACCGTGCGTGTGATTACCTGGCGTGTAATTAGGATGAGGTACGAGGGACTGCGAGGCGACGCTTTGCCAGGCCCGGTGTGCTCATTGACTCCCTGGGCTTGAAATATTGCCGTGCTTTGGGGAAAATGAGTGAGTGAGATAGTCCTAATACATGGATAGCTTGCCTTACCCTTGTTACCTGTGCGTGTGTACCTTACCTGTATCTTATGCTCAGGTGGTAAAAATAGTTGATGAATGGAAAGCAAATACGACTGAGGTAATATTTTGATAAGGTTGTTAGCTCACCTGTGTTTTTTTTTTTCGTATGTACTATACCTTAGCTGTATTTTATGTGGAGGTGATAAAGATGGTTGATGAATGGACGGTAAATACGAGTGAGATAAGATGAGGTTCGATTTTAGTGATGGGAACTTCGCTTCTGTATTATATTGTCTTGGTATATTATTATCATACTGATTTTCTATTTACTTGCGTCAGAGTGATAAAAATGGGCGAGAGATGGATGGTATAGGCAAGTGAGGTAAGATAAGGTTAGCCAGCGTTGATTAGAGATTCGCTCCTGTAAATATGTTATCTGAAATTTTCCTCTTGATTTTTCACCTCGTTGTTCTTGTGTGTTTTCTTTCACGTCAGGGTGATAATAATCGTCAATGAACGGTTAATACACAAGTTCGAGGAGATAAGATGAGATTGCACTGATATGATCTTCGCTTCTGTCTATAAATTGTCAGAAATGTCTCCCTTATTTTCATTACTTTTCTGTTTTTCTTACTTCATGGTGCAAAAAAAAAAAAACCCGTCGATGAATGGTAGATGTATAAGGCTGGTAAGATAAGATTAGATTGTGTTAATAACAATATTCCCACTATCAATATATTATCAGAAATGTCTTCCGTATTTTCATTATTTTCTGTTTTCTCACTTCATGGTAAAAAAAAAAAGTCGATGATGAATGATGATGTACAAGTTCGGTAAGATAAGATGAAATTGTGTTGATAAGACCTTCGCTTCTGTCTGTATACTGTGAGAAATGTCTTCCTTATTTTCATTATTATTTTACTTTCTCTCATCATGATAAAAAATGGTCGATGAATGACAAATATACAAGTCCGGTAAGACAAGATAAGATGAAACTATGGTGATAAGATCTCCGCTTCTGTCTATATACTGTCAGAAATACCATCCTTATATTCACTGTAAGTTTAATTTTTTCAGATGGGGGAAGGTGTATTTTCTCATCGGAGTCCGTGAAGAAAATGACAGCTGCGAGATTATTTCCTGCCAATAATTCCTCGTAACGTCCTGAATTTTGGAGATTTCATGCCCATAAAATCCGTGAACGTGGAGACTTTTAACCTCCTCGCGATGGACGGCGTCTGGAGGCTGCGGCAAAATGATCATATCTTTCTTTAGATCTCCCGTGGAATTTCTTGTTTGGTCCACGATTCTCTCCTCCTGAAACTTCCGTATTATCAGTCTGTGTTCACCTGTTAGCTGATTGCGTCATCTATTTATTTTTTGTATCATTCCCTCGTTTCACGCTTGCCTCCGTGTGGTAATTTGTGATAATGTATTAGATTCGGTGTATAAAGTGTTGGATGCCTTAATTATCGCCTTTTTGCTTCGCTTCCCTTGTGTTTTCTTCTTTCTTTGATGTACACAATTAAAATCTCGTATAACATTTTTAATTCTCTACATTCGTGTCGATTTTTTCTGTGATTGTATAAATTGTTGGATGAGTTTTGTTTAATTTCCTTTGTGTTCTCCTTTCCCTTGACGTACAAACTTAAAATTTCCTCATCTTTTTTAATTTTCTATATTTTATTGATTTTTTTAATAAAGTATATGATTAGCTATATAAGGAGATAAACGCCTTAATTATCTCCTTTTGTTTAGCTTTCTTAGTGTTCCCGTTCTTTTTCCAACATATAAACTTAAAATTATCTTACATTCTTTTTAATTCCTTGCACTTGTGTCGTTTCTCTAGCTTAATCATTTCTTTTTTTCTGCGAATTTTTATCCCTATTTCTCTGTTACGTATGAGCATTTTCATTTCCCAGCTGTTTTTTTTTCTTCTTCTTCCTCTCAATACTACAAACTCGGATAGCCAATAATAATTCCCTGTATTTCGTGGTACATATTTTGGGGACATTACTTTTCTTTCCTGACAATTTATGCTCGCCTAATCTCAAGCTCCCACCTACTCGTAGTGTGTCTGTATTCGCGTGCGTGTTTTCCTTTCAGTTTTTGCATTTCACTTCCTAATTTTAAACATTTTTTTTTTTTTGCTTGCCTTTTGCATGTGAATTTTCCTGAAGTTCGTGTTTGTCATGTTTTTCTGAAGTCAGCGCTTGTCTTGGCCTGTTTGTGCTTGTGTTGTTGTTTTCCTGAAGGCTGGTGCTCTGCTCGTCTCTCTCTCTCTCTCTCTCTCTCTCTCTCTCTCTCTCTCTCTCTCTCTCTCTCTCTCTCTCTCTCTCTCTCTCTCTCTCTCTCGTAGTCAACTCCCATGATTAATAATAGTAGTAGTAGTAATAGTAGTAGTAATAGTAGTAGTAGTGGTGGTGATGATGATGGTAATAATAATAATAATAATAATAATAATAATAATAATAATAATAATAATAATAATAATAATAATAATAACAGCAGAAGTAGTAGTAATAATAATGATAATGATAATGATTGTAATAATAATGATAATAATAATAATAATAATAATAATAATAATAATAATAATAATAATAATAATAATAATAATAATAATAATGAGTAGTAATAGTAGTAGTAGTAGCAGCAGGAGCAGTAGTAGTAATGGTGGTAGTAGCAAGAGTTTTAGTGGTAGTAGTAGTAGTAGTAGTGGTAGTAATGATAATGCATGCGCCCATCGCCAAGCGGTCCGTGTGGCCCCGGGTGTAATGCACAGCGCCCTGACTTCTCTCCCTCCCTCCATTCCTCCCTCCTTACTCTCCCACCCTCCCTCCCTGCGGTGCTCCCTTCCTACCCCCGTCCCTCCCTTTCTCGCCGCCCATTCAGCGCAGCCTCCCCAAGGTCGCGGGGAATTTACCGCACGGACGGACCTCGAAAACCCGCCCTGAGGGACCCCCACGCGCCGCCGCCGCCGCTACGGGAGCTCGCTTACATATTTTCAATCTTCGTTTCGCCTTGTAAATGTCGGCGTGACGAGCCCCATTCCAGGCAGCGAGTATGGCGACGCGCTGCCATAAATTCCGACGTCGTGTCGCTCCGCCCCGCCGCCCGCGATGGGAGGGAAGCCTGTAATCAGCAGCGTGGCGAGAACCTCTGGACATCACGATTCAACCCGCGGAGAAAGTGGGGCTGCCTGCCTGCCTGCCTGCCTGCCTGCCTCCCTTCCTCTCTGCCTCTCTGCCTCCCTTCCTCCGTCCCTGCCTCCCTTCCTCTCTGCCTCCCTTCCTCTCTGCTTCACTTCCTCCCTCCCTGCCTCTCTTCCTCCCTCCCCGCCTCTCTTCCTCCCTCCCTGCCTCCCTTCCTCCCTGCCTCTCTACCTCCCTGCCTCTCTACCTCCCTCCCCCAATCCCACCCTCTCTCTCTCTCTCTCTCTCTCTCTCTCTCTCTCTCTCTCTCTCTCTCTCTCTCTCTCTCTCTCTCTCTCTCTCTCTCTCTCTCTCTCTCTCTCTCTCTCTCTCTCTCTCTCTCTCTCTCTCTCTCTCTCTCTCTCTCTCTCTCTCTCTCTCTCTCTCTCTCTCTCTGCTTGCCTGCCTGCCTGCCTGCCTGCCTCTCTGGACCTGCGTGGGGCGGCTCCCTCCTCCTCCTCCTCCTCCTCCTCCTCCTCCTCCTCCTCCTCCTCCTCCTCCTCCTCCTCCTCCTCGTGCAACCCGTGTCTTGTCTTGTATAAACCGGACTACCAATTTAAACTCTCTCTCTCTCTCTCTCTCTCTCTCTCTCTCTCTCTCTCTCTCTCTCTCTCTCTCTCTCTCTCTCTCTCTCTCTCTCTCTCTCTCTCTCTCTCTCTCTCTCTCTCTCTCTCTCTCTAAGAATAGCGGGGATAACGTTGTGGAGTAAGCACAGGGCGGGGCGGGGACGGGGCGGGAGGACAAGGCTGTGGTGGTGGTGGTGGTGGTGGTGGTGGTGGTGGTATCTGTCTGTCATCGAGGTGACCTGCAGGGTGAAGGAGGGAGGGAAGGAAGGGAAGGGAGGGAGGGACTAAGGTTGTGGCTTCTTGACCAGGTGTGTGTGTGTGTGTGTGTGTGTGTGTGTGTGTGTGTGTGTGTGTGTGTGTGTGTGTGTGTGTGTGTGTGTGTGTTTATATACCAGGCATTTAATTTTTCTATTTATAAACTTCCCACGTTCAAGTTCGTTTTTCTTGCCGTCTCTCTTTCTTTCAGCGCTTCTTTTTGTTTCTCTCCGTGTCAGGCTTGGCGGGTGCTTGTAAGTAAAGCTGCCTCGACTCGAACTCAAAGTATTCCAGCTTGTTGTGTTTGGGATTCCTTATATAACATTCCTCCCTTAATGACACTGGCGCGATAGCTGACCACCGGCCTGGCCCCGCTAATAGCCACTAGTGATACCGTCCCTGTCGCTCCTTATCTCCAACCTTAGCATTCCAGCAATAAATCACCACCACCGCCACCACCAGACGAGGCGTTCCTGATGCAGCCCATTTCTGCTCATCCTCCTCTTAGCGTGCCGTCTTCCGTCACCTCTACCCTTCTCAAGTCGTCTTCATTCGCCTTAGTGGTGCCAAAGTCATCAGCGCAGACCTTCCGTAGTCGTCCTCGGTGGCTCCCTCCACCGCTTCACTCTCTCCTTCCCTCCTCCCTCCGCCGTGGCCTCCGAGATGACCTCCGGGGGTAGTGTAAGGAGCTGGACAGGCTGGCGGCAGATTTAATATATCCAGTTTGTGTTGTTGGTGCCTGAGGACAGCGTGCACAAGGCCGGCCGCTCCACCCCTGGGTTTCCTTGAATCCAACGTAATTCCATAGTTACGGGCTGCTGGCCAGGGACGGGGGCGCCTCGCTTCACTTTTTTTTTGTTAGAGAGAGAGAGAGAGAGAGAGAGAGAGAGAGAGAGAGAGAGAGAGAGAGAGAGAGAGAGAGAGAGAGAGAGAGAGAGAGAGAGAGAGAGACGCTACTGTAGTTGTTATTGGTAGTGATTTTTGTTAGTGGTGATGGTCTTTTTATCTATTCAGTCTTTCCTTATTTTCTGCTGTTTGGGGTGGAGGGAGAGGGAGAGGGAAGGGTGGTGGGAAGGAATGAAGAAAGTAGAAGTGAAGTTACGTGTGTTTGTGTGTATGTGTGTGTGTGTGAGAGAGAGAGAGAGAGAGAGAGAGAGAGAGAGAGAGAGAGAGAGAGAGAGAGAGAGAGAGAGAGAGAGAGAGAGAGAGATGAGGCTAAACAAGACTAGACAAGGAATGTGATAAGAAAATGGCTTGCGTTAATTAATTGTCTCTCACGACCATTTCATCTTCTTTTCCTACTTCACTCTATCATGCTCCTATTTCTCCGGATCTTTCTTCTCATCTTTTTGCTTTTTCCTCCTACGCCTTTCTTTTTCCTTCTTCATTTTCCTCCTCCTCTTCCTTCTTCTTATTCTGCGACTGATACTCTCAATGCTGCTGCTGCTGCTGCTGCTGCTGCTGCTGCTGCTGCTGCTGCTGCTGCTGCTGCTGCTGCTGCTGCTGCTGCTGCTGCTGCTGCTTCTACTTCTACTTCTACTACTACTACTACTACTACTACTACTACTACTACTACTACTACTACTACTACTACTACTACTACTACTACTACCATCAGCATTACTACTACAAACTCCAATTTCCTTCTCATTATGTTCCTTTTACCTCCTCCTCCTCCTCCTTCTCCTTCTCCTTCTCCTTCTCCTTCTCCTCTTCCACTTCCACTGCAGCCCAAGTACCGTCCAGGTGAGGTGCAGTGGCTCGGGGTCAGGTGAGGCGAGACCCAAATTAAGGCAAGAGGATTGGATCTGAATTGAGTTGCATCAAGTCTGGTTGAGTGCCTCGCCGCCGCCGCCTTGGCTCCGCGTCGCCGCCAGGATTAGTGGCGTGGATGTATCAGGTGCGATCGAATTACTTGCTGGTCGGGGTGATGAGGGACGTGAGGCTATGGAAGTGGCGGTGGGGTTGGGAATGGTGGTGCTGATAGATAAATACTGAAGTCTCGTTTATTTTATCTATTTTATTTTTCCTTAGAAGTGGAATGGTGGTGGTAAAACATTCATTCGGTGTTTGCTTTTATTATTTTTTGTATTTTTCTTTATGGTGGTGGCTCAACAAATTAATTCCTTCTTTATTATTATTCATTCATTATTTTTTTGTATCTTCCTTTAAAAGTTTTAGGGATAGCGACGGTAATGCTGGCGGAGAAATATCTTCATTCGCTCTTTCTATTGCTCTTTATTCTTTCCTGCATTCGCTCTTTCTTTATTGCTCTTTATTCTTTCCTGCATTTTTCTGTATGTGGTGGTGATGATAACAGTGATGGCGAGGATGATGTGATCTACAGGGGCGTGCTTGGTGGTGTGTATGTGTGTGTGTTAGATGATAATTAAGAGTAAATTGAGCATAGAATAGTTTTAATTGTGTTTCCAAGATCAGTATGGTATTTTGGCGTAATTATGAAATTCAGGGGAAAGGAGGAGGTTAGAAGAGAAGGACTTGAAGAGGGAGATGAGAGAAGAGAGAGAGGATGAAGATACGAAAACCTTAAGGCTGTAACAGGAGACCTTCCCTTTCTCATCTCCATACCTTCCTCCCTTCCTCGTCTTCCCCATTCTTCCCTTCCTCTTCCCCCCATTAACATATGCCCTTGATACACACACACACACACACACACACACCCACCCACCCACCCACCCACCCACCCACCCACCCACCCACCCACCTATCCTCCTATACTCCTTCCTCCACCTCATTCTTCCCATCCATCTCTTGATTCTTCTGGCCCGCCCATTCCTCATTCCCTTTCTCCAAGTACCTTCTATACCGCTCTAGTTTCACTATCTGTTTCCCGCCACGCCCAAACATCCCATAGCCATTACAGTGAGCGTTAAACCCATAAGCGGTCGCAACCCCTGCCCCTTAAGCCACAAAGGGTTTATTACCTGCATCGGTAAGCAGTGGGCAGGTGTATGGCGTGGGAGAGAGCAAGAGAAAGGGAAGGGAAGGGAAGAGGAAAGGGGCGGCTCACTTGCATTAGGGATTAGCGGGTCAAGGGAAGGGATTAGCGGAGGAAGATTAAGTGGTTGCATCCGATCCAATTCTCGAGTAACGTGATGTGATCCAAGTGTGTCAGAATTCTTAATTATCCGCCTTATCTGCACCACGCGCCGCCTCGCCCTTAGAGAGAGAGAGAGAGAGAGAGAGAGAGAGAGAGAGAGAGAGAGAGAGAGAGAGAGAGAGAGAGAGAGAGAGACTAGCCATTCATTCACTCTCACTCACTCACTCACTCACTCACTCACTCACTCACTCACTCACTCACTCACTCACTCACTCACTCACTCACTCACTCACTCACTCACTCACTTATTCACTCAATAAAGATGGTGGAAAGAGAAGTTATCAGTCAACCAGTCAGGAAGGAAGAAGCAAGTCAGTCAGTCACACAGTCAGTCCATGAATACGTCAATCAGGCCATTCATCCGTTACACAGGAAGGAAGGAAGACAGTGTTTCATTCACCCATTCAGTCAGTCCGTTAGTCAGGAAGGAAGGAAACAGATAACAGGAAGCCAAGCATACAGGCAGGCAGGCAGGCAGGCATGAGGGCAGAGGGGAAGGAAAATCAAGGAAAACCGAGGAAAACCGAGGAAAACCAAGGTACGTGCACACAGGTAGGAGGAACTCGCCAGGTATATAATTACGCAGGGTTTTCCTCTCAAATGTGGCGGCGGTGGAGGCGAAATGTACGGTACTGGGCAGGTAATTGATTATTCCGTGACCCTCGGGTGAAATTGGGTGGGACGAGGGTATCCCAGAGAGAGGGAGAGAAAGAGAGAGAGAGAGGCTGGGGGGTAGAGGGGGAGGCGTGATCAGCATCCATACTAGCAATCTCAGTGTTCGTGTTTCTTAAGGTTTTTGTTCTTGTTCGTTGATGTGAAGCGAGTGATTCTGATATTCAATGTGCCATGATTTTCTGGTGTAAATTGGATGAGATTCGCGGCTTTGAGAGAGAGAGAGAGAGAGAGAGAGAGAGAGAGAGAGAGAGAGAGAGAGAGAGAGAGAGAGAGAGAGAGAATGTGTTTCCCAGCTTTCATTGTTCCCTCATCTTTGTTTTCTGTCAGATTCTCCATGTCTCATCCCTCCTCCTCCTCCTCCTCCTCCTCCTCCTCCTCCTCCTCCTCCTCCTCCTCCTCCTCCTCCTCCTCCTCCTCCTCCCACTCCCACTCCCACTCCTCGTCACCTCTTCACACGCACTCCGGCTTAACCCCTGCCCCGTGCTGCCAACAAAGGGAAGGTGCACGTAAAGGCGCCGCCACCCTGATAGGAGAAGGCAGAGAGCGGCAGTGCTCCCTCAGCGTGTCGGAGCATCGGCAGCCACACAAAGGGAGGTGATCGCTGACCCGCTGCCTTGCCTTCCTGATCCCCAGATTGAACGCAAACGGGTCGTGGCCGCCCGCCTCAGAATAGCCGTGCCGAATTGCAGAGTGACCCACGGTAGCTAACCTGTCTCCCTTCCTCCCTTCCACCCTGTCCTCTCTACCCTGCTAGCCCTCCCTCCCCTCTCGATCCACCTTATCTCATTTCCACATATCTCCCTGCTTCACTCCACCCCGCCCTGCCCGCTGCCCATGTCTGAAAGCGTCCAGTAAGCGATCATAGTTTGAAAGTGTCAATTTGGTCTCGTTTAGGAGTAAGAAAGAGCGGGGCACAGGAGGCGCTGTGCGTGTGACGGCGCGGCAGCTAATTGGTAATGGGCGGGAAGATATGACCCAAGGGCCACGGCCTGCACGGCGGCGGCGGCGGCTACAGTGGTGGTGGTGTTGGTGGTGTAGCTGTGATATGTGGAGGTACTTATGTTTCTGAGAGAGAGAGAGAGAGAGAGAGAGAGAGAGAGAGAGAGAGAGAGAGAGAGAGAGAGAGAGAGAGAGAGAGAAATGAGAAACAGACGAACGAAATATAAAAAAAAGAAAACAACAAATTGAGAGAGAGAGAGAGAGAGAGAGAGAGAGAGAGAGAGAGAGAGAGAGAGAGAGAGAGAGAGAGAGAGAGAGAGACGGAAAAAGACTTAACAAGAGACAGGCAGCACTGCTCGGCGAGGCGCGCGGAACCAAATAGCGCCAACCCTTCATTGTATTGCTGCATTTGTCGTCAGGTTCGAATTTTATAAAGTGAATCCTCCGTCTCCTGACAGAAGCCGCTGCCCCTCCACCGCAACTCAGCCTCGCCGCCGCCCTCAGCGCCTCCGTCAAGGTGGACTGTGTAATCAGCGTCCATTATTAATTGCGAGTAAGCGCCGGCAAAGGGCATAACAAATGAATGCATGACACTGACGTCGCTCAAGGTAAAACTTTAAGGCGAAGAAAAAAAAAAGAAATGAAAATACAGTGGAGAGAAAAAGGTAGAATTTAAAGGCGAAGAGATATGTGAAAAACACAGAGGGGAGGGAGCATTTTTCGAAGGCAATGCTTAATTAATGACGCCTTAAAACCACGCAAAGGACGATACACAATTTTAAGCATCGAATTTTGTGTTAAGTGCCAACGCGTAAGTGGCTGTTTTTGTTATTTAAAGAGGCAGGAAAGGCTGGAAGAAAGAGCCTTGTTGTGTGTGTGTGTGTGTGTGTGTGTGTGTGTGTGTGTGTGTGTGTGTGTGTGTGTGTGTGTGTGTGTGTGTGAGATGCTTCAGGTCGTCTCTCTTTTCCCTTCGCCTTGTAAACTTCCGCCCTAGACCAGACCTTCCCCGCGGCTCGGCTAGACGGTAATAACATAGGAGGAGGAGGAGGAGGAGGAGGAGGAGGAGGAGGAGGAGGAGGAGGAGGAGGAGGAGGAGGAGGAGGAGGAGGAGGAGGAGGAGGAGGAGGAGGAGGAGGAGGAGGAGTACAAGGGCAAGGAGGAGGAGAGTAGGAGAGGAGGAAGAGTAACAGTCCTTCTCATTTTTCATGGGTAAGGAATGAAGTCGTTTCCCAGAGTCTATCTTCTTGCTCTTTCTTTTCTCGTGTCTTTGTGTCATATTTTTACCTTTTCTTTTTTTTCCTCTTATTTTTCCGTCCTCCGTCAGGCGCGGGATGGTTGTGGAGGTGAAAGATGATCGGGCGGCGGCTCAGCAGAAGGCGCCACGGGCCGATGTGTTGGTGGCTTTTTAAAGAGGAGATCGTGACCTGGTGGGCTTTGCTTTTTTCCTGCCTTTCTGTTGCTTTGATGCTCCTCCTTGTCATCTTCTTCCCTCTCTTTCTCCTCCTCTTTATTTTTTCCAAGTTTCGTGTTTTCCTTGTCGCTTTTTTTATTATTTTCTTTAACTGTTTTGTTTTGCTTTTTAGTTTAGTTTATTTTTTTCCTTTTGATACGTGTCTTTATTGTTTTTGTTTTCTTAACCTCACTACTGGAACTTATTTTTTCTGCATTTTTTTTTTCTTTTTTTTTGTCGTCACTCGTGTGTTATTGAGTAAAGCGAAGGTAAGAGGGAGAAAAAATGCTGCAGCCTTCTTCCTTATTTTATCCTTCGTTTTTCCTGCTTCCATTTCTTGTATTCCGTCCTTGCTTTCATATCTTCCCTCTTGTTTCGTTCCTCCTCCTTTTGTATGTATATCTCACTTTTTTTCTTTGCCCTGTTTTGCTGGTTCTCCTTTTGTGCATCTTGGTATTTTTTCTTCCGTTTTCGATCTTGTTCTTTCCATAACACGATTGCCGGGGCCTTTAGACGGTCGACGCCCCAAAACCACGCCGACAAATGTCAACTTGATTATTATTATTTCAACACAATGATATATATATTTTTTTTTTATCTTTTCTTTTTCCCTTGTATCTTTCTTCCTCTCTCGCCTCCATGTTCTTCTTTCAGGTCTTCTTCAATTCCTTCGTCTTTCTCACCCCTTGTTTTCCTTTTTTCTTCATTATTTTATTTTTGATTGCATGGGAGCGTAAATAGTTAATTCTGAAATACCGACATGTTTGCATACTTAATCAAGTCTCTCTTGTTGCGTTTCGTATTTTTTGTACTAATTTTTCTTCCCCTTATTTTCCTTGGCGCTGCATTTTCCTTCTAGTTTTCTTCGTGGTCTGAATAACGACGGCATATTTAAGCAGATCTCTGTAGTTATATATCTTTCCTACTAATTTTGTTACTTCTTCCCTCTTTTTCTTCGTTGCTTTAAATTCTTCTTGGTTTCTATCATGGCTGCATATTTAACCAGTTCTCTTTATTTTTGTCTCTTACAGATCTTGTTAGCGTTATTCCCTTTTCTTTGTTCTTTAGATTCTTAGTTTGAATAACGACTGTATATAAGCTATTCTCTTTATTTGTGTATCTTTCCGACAAACTTCCTTGCCAATATTCCCTTCCTTATCTCTGTTTCAATATACACTCAGTTTGAAACACGACTGCATAGCAAAGCATTTCTCTCTTTTTGTATATCTTGCTTTTGTTTCCTTTTTCTCCGACGCCTCAATTTCTCGTTAGCTTTTTCCTCGTGGCCTCGCAGTGGCGGTCACCAAAACTGTAGATCTGATTGGAATCGTAACGTACAACTCGGTGCAGAGATGAGTGTTGCCGAAGCCATCTGCTCCCCTCCTCCGCGCCTTGCTTGCTGCGTCTCGTCTACGCGTGATTGCAGACTGCGCTCCCAGCCAATAAATGAACACCCTATGCTTACATACTTAAATTTCGCGCTCGATTCTTCCTAGATGCATCTTTACTCCTTACTTAGTTTATACACGTTATCTTTTTCGTCCCTTACTTTTTTTCTTCATCATACTTGCTTGGCGGTTTTCTGGTCTCGATATACTTAATTGCTATTACTTTTTTTTTTTTCTTTTTTTTGTGGTTGGTTTGCCTTGCCTGCGGTTTACTGGTTTGTGCTGTGTTGCTGGTGGTGGTGGTGGTGGTGGTTCGGCAGCCGCGCGGTGCCTCAGGTCTAGGTAAGCTGGGCCACCTTGACAGACCCACCCCTGGCCCTCCTGTTCTGTTCACCTGCCGTTTGACATCTATATAGGAGCTTGTTCCCTTGTGCATTCTTGACGTCTGCATAGAAACTCGCCCGCTTGTGTCTTCGCCTCACCTGTAATGCTCACTTTGCTGATACGTCTGTGGGCATCATGCTTTCTTCTTGTTGCTTTTCTTGTCTCATTTTAGGTTACTAGATTAGAGCTTGTTATAAATAGTCTCGTAAGGACGACCAAGCCTGCTGTCATTTGTTCTTTCTTTGGGTTCTTTTGTACTCCTCCTCCTTCTCCTCCTCCTCCTCCTCCTCCTCCTCCTCCTCCTCCTCCTCCTCCTCCTCCTCCTCTTCCTCTTCCTCTTCCTCCTCTTCCTCCTCTTCCTCCTCCTCCTTTTCCTCCTTTCTACATGAGATTCATTTACATTGATATAAGATTAGAAAGGAATATATACATTTTAAACATCTACACCACTACCATCCACATCCCTGCCACGCCCCGCCTAACCCAAACCTGAGGCCGCCATCCACTTCGCCTTCCTTCCCTCCCAGATAAACCCGCTTCCCTTGACAGCAGCCACGGACACGCTGACGAAGGCCCCGCAAGTGTTACTGGAGGAAAAGAGTCAAGAGCGTTTGGTTGATCGAAGTTTGGTTGAATTCTTGTCCTTTTCGCTTCTGTGGGTGAGTGTTTAGATCGGGAACATGCGTTGACATGCTTAAAAAAGAAATTATTGGTTACCGAAGACAAATGAACGAGATGTACTGGTTTTGATATTTGATTCATGATTTAATTTGATCATTATAAAGAAAGAAACAAAGTACAAAAAAAGAAAGTATAGATGAAAGTAAGAATGTTAAACTCGCTTTCGGAGGCATTAGCAATAGTAAAGTTGCCTCGGTAAGGATTAAGTGATGATTAATGTGCGGAAATTAATGGTGATGCTCGTGATAATGGAATGCAGCCGCCAAGAGTGTCATTGTGAAGGTTAATGGTCGAGGGCAGGAAATGATGAAGTAAGATAGAGCTTGTTATGATCTTGTTATATCATTGATGAACATTGAATAATTTATGAAGAAAATGGAATGACATCGAGACACTACCGACAGGAAGAAATACAAGTAGGAAAATAATATAGAAAATTAGGAAGGAAAGAATCAAGGAAACAATCAAGGAAAAACGCTAAACCTTTCCCAACCCCCCCAAAAAAAAAAAAATGAATAAAATAAATAAATGAATAAAAATAAATAAATAAATGAAATAAACAAAATAGATAAATAAAAAAAATAAAATAAAACAAGACAAAAATACCAAACGAAAATCAAAATAAATAAACAAAAAGTGAAACGAAAAGCATGAACCAACAAATAAAAAAGAAATAGAAGTAACACTAAGCAAGTAATGACCTTGAGTGTACAACAGTGAAAGGAATGATGTTAAATTTAGGAGGTGATGAGGGGTTAGGGACGGCCTTCGGTCCATCAGAGCGGCTCCACCTGGCACGCGGGGCAGGGAGAGGAGCTCAGGTAACGCGCCCAGGTAATGCCCACCTCACTCAGGCCTAAATGGGGCATCACGCCTGCCTTTGTCTAGAGCGAAGGTGAACGAATCATGTTGTTTTACCAAGGGTAGTGGTAATAATATAGTAATGGTAGTGATGGTGCTAGTGGTAGTAGTAGTAATGATTGTGATTAGAGTAATAGTAATCCTAATAAACGATAATGCCTGCTGTGTGTGTGTGTGTGTGTGTGTGTGTGTGTGTGTGTGTGTGTGTGTGTGTGTGTGTGTGTGTGTGTGTGTGTGTGTTGTTTATATATATTTTTTCCTTGTTCATGTTTTATGTGCTTAAGATGTTGATGTGATATGATCCGTATAATTTCTATGTAAATTGTGATAAATAAATTATCTAGCTTTCTGTGTGTATATCTGTGTATTAATCGATCTACCTGTGTGTGTGTGTGTGTGTGTGTGTGTGTGTGTGTGTGTGTGTGTGTGTGTGTGTGTGTGTGCGCGTGAGCGTGCACGTGTACTCAGTGGTAACACGATGCCCTCACACGGACATACAGTACGTACACACACACACGAGAGCGCAACAAATGGCCTCGTTTGCATTCAGATCCAAATGGTTAATTCGCTATTTAAATTCATGCTGGGAGTTAGTCTCTCTCTCTCTCTCTCTCTCTCTCTCTCTCTCTCTCTCTCTCTCTCTCTCTCTCTCTCTCTCTCTCTCTCTCTCTCTCTCTCTCTCTCTCTCTCTCTCTCTCTCTCTCTCTCTCTCTCTCTCTCTCTCTCTCTCTCTCTCTCTCTCTCTCTCCTACACACACCGTAAGCACCGATCAGATAGAAGTAAGCAGGATTTAAGCACATTAGCAGTCAGTGCTTAAGCGAGGCGGGATGCCGGAGGGGGAGAGGGAGAGGCTGAAGGGGAGGGGGTGCACGTGTAGGACTGGTGTGTGTGTGTGTGTGTGGGTGGGTGGGGGGTGTTGGGTAAGCTGGGCATGGAGGGAAGGAAATGCCCTGCCCGCTTGAGTGTGTGCTTGTTTGTTTAGGTGTGGATGGTTGCGTGGGTGTGATGTTTGTTTGTTGTGTGTGTGTGTGTGTGTGTGTGTGTGTGTGTGTGTGTGTGTGTGTGTGTGTGTGTGTGTGTGTGTGTGTGTGTGTGTCCGGTTGTTTAAAGGTACACATTCAGTACTCAAGCTGAGAACACACACACACACACACACACACACACACACACACACACACACACACACACACACACACACACACACACACACACACACACACACACACACACACACACACACACACACACACACACACACACACACACACACAACACAGACACGACACAATCCTCCAGCTCCTTGTCTCCTTGTCTCTTCCCCTCCTTGTCGTCCACTCAGAGTTACGAGTTCCCAGCCATCCGTCAACACGCCCTCCGCACCGCCTCTCCCTGACATTTCAAGGTCGGGGCGGAGGTGGGTCGTGTTTATGACAGTGTTTACCGAGCGCTTATCTCCCCGCGAGTGCAGTCTGTATTCAATGAGACCCGCCGTGAAACGAGGTAATTGTACGTCGCCTGCTCCGACCGACCGCCTGCCGGCCTGCATTCTCCCCCTCTTTTTTACTCTCTCTCTCTCTCTCTCTCTCTCTCTCTCTCTCTCTCTCTCTCTCTCTCTCTCTCTCTCTCTCTCTCTCTCTCTCTCTCTCTCTCTCTCTCTCTCTCTGCTGACACGTTATTAGTGGCTGGTACAAAAGAGAGAGAGAGAGAGAGAGAGAGAGAGAGAGAGAGAGAGAGAGAGAGAGAGAGAGAGAGAGAGAGAGAGAGAGGCGTTTTTCAATTCCCAGAATTTAATATTATGATATTTTCTAAGTTTGATGAATTAATTTATTCGTTTACTAAGTTTAATGTGTAAATTGCATTTTACGAGAGAGAGAGAGAGAGAGAGAGAGAGAGAGAGAGAGAGAGAGAGAGAGAGAGAGAGAGAGAGAGAGAGAGAAATCGAATGTCATATCCGAGAATATATCCATGTTTCCGTGGCCAGATTATCACCGTAATAGGAGTTGCTTGTCTGGGAGTGTGAGTGGCGGTGCTTATTGCTGTGAAAACGTGGAATTATCCTCCTTGGAATAAGCCCGCTAAACGCTTGAATAATATTGAGGTGCATATATTTACGGGCACATGGAGACGGCGCATGCAGACCGGCCCTCCATACGGAATAAATTAACTGCGAGATTAGAAGGTGCCTGTCGTTGTATATTTGTGTGAACATGACTTTTTTCCCAAAAACTTTTTGCTCTCTACACGAGTACCGAGATCCTCGTTTGATAACCAGTTAGGGAATTCGGGGCTTGCGCAAGAAAAGGGAAGGAAGGATGCAAGAAGTGGAGAGACAGAAAAAAATGCATCGTTTAACATTAGAGCGTCATTGCATCGTAAATTCACCGCCTATAAAGTAAGTCATGACGCCAAGACTGTCACTAAGAGCGTCAGTAACAACAACAAGGTGAGAAACAGCAGCAGCAACACCTGTCAGAGAGCAGTGCGCGTGCAAGTTGAGACATCAGGGAGCGGTTCTCAAGGGCGTCTTTCCTCGCTATGTGTCCGTAACTCACCCGCGCTGGGTCGAGTCACAGCCAATTATCTGCTGCTGCCTCCAAGATCTTGATAGGTGAAGCCGGGACTTCCCTCTCTCTCTCTCTCTCTCTCTCTCTCTCTCTCTCTCTCTCTCTCTCTCTCTCTCTCTCTCTCTCTCTCTCTCTCTCTCTCTCTCTCTCTCTCTCTCTCTCTCTCTCTCTCTCTCTCTCTCTCATACACGCACACACACACAATTACAGCCGCCATATATAACCTAGATTTCCTCTTGAAATTTTCAGGAGAGCGAAAATTCCAAACCAGAAATTACTATTCCCAGCCTTCTAATTTTGAGCCGCGGCGAGAGGCAGCCTCGGCGCGCCGCCCTGCAAACACCGCACAGCACCAAAGAGCGGCCGTTTGAGGGTGAAATTGTCGGGCGCTCGTGTCGCTTAGTCCGGTAAATCTGGCCTGGGAATTAGTGGAAAGATCGGGAGGTGATGCTTGGTGTGGTGTGGCGTGCGGGATGTGCGAGGTTGGATGGGGCGGGGCGGGGCGGGGCGGGGCGAGGTGGAAAGGAGGGCATTATTGGCCTAGAACGGGTTTCCGACTGACCACTTCACTTCGATGCCCGTCACCCATTAAGCTGGTGAGGGCACGCCGAGGGACGCCGAGTCAGTGATGGACGGGAGGCATCTGAGGGTGGAAGTTTTTATGATGGCCTCATCGTCATTAAACGTCCAACGAAATTTCTCAGCCTCAGTTATTGTTCCTGTAAACTACGGCACTCACGGCCGGCCGGCACATCAACATAGCTGCCGGCGATACGTACGTATCTGAATCCTCCCTCGGGACGTGTGTTCCCGCGCCTCACTCTGCCCCTCCGCCGACACGCCCGAGAGCGCCGCATTCCCGTCCACCTGGGCCTGGGTCTCGCCGCCTCCCTCAAGGTCGCACATGCACACCTCACGTAGTACCTGCCTCGCTTACATCTACTTGTCTACTAAATGCTCAGTAACAAAATTCCACCACGTTCCACTACCTCGTTAGCCTTCTGTCCTCCTCTCATTGTCGCCCACACTCCCCTGCACGCCACACAAACGGCTGGCGGCCACATCAAACCTCCACCTGCCAAGGAATTCAAAGGAACCTACATTCCATTTTTCTGGGAGACATTCTTCGTTCAGTCACATGTGTGTCTCCGCCATCTCGTTCCCGGAGCACCTGATGGGAGCAAGATGGCGCCATGGCTGCTGCATCCTCACCAGGACCCCAGCAGGGCATGAGGGGGCAGCTTCTCCGCTCCTCCCCAGCCCACCGCCGCCGCTGCCCCGTCAAGACAACCCTGACAGCCTCCACAACTGGGCCACCTTCAGCCGCCCCAGCACCAGCCACGCTAATAAGTTTTTTCTTCACTATTTATTCACAAGGAGGTTGGCCAAGGGACTGAAAAAAAAAAAAGAAAAAAGTAAAGCCTGTTTGTGCCACTCCACATAAAAGCAAAAGTATAAGAAGGTGGAATTCGTTAATTTTGACGGCGAGAAAATAGTTGTACAAGTCTTTAGTCTTGTACGTGACGTCGCCTGCCGCAGCGCCTGCCTGTGTTTAAAGCTCGTAAAAGTGTACTTAAGACTTATTAATTGTGCTTTCGTCGCAACCGAAAGTAAAGGAACGCAGGAAACAAAGTTGCGAAAATGTGACCCTCTGGATCCATAATACCTCGTAATTTATTGTTTTGGAAGTACCACCACCATCACCACCGGCAATACTATTAACTTGCAGAGACGAGGCATCATTTACTGCATTGTTATCGTTCCTTCTTTTGTGCCTCGTCCTCATTGGGGCCCGAGATGTAAAAGCAGCAGCGACAGCAGTAAAAAAAAAAAAAAAAAACATCCGGTTGTCGCAGTAGCAGAAGTAGTTGATAGTAGTGGTCATAGTAGCAGTAGATTGCTTTCCGTTATAACTCACTCCCAATAGGCGGACGCGTCGGGGAGAAAAAAGGGAGCAGAAACAGGAGCCTCGTGGCCACATTCTTGACTTTCCCTGGCGTCCACTGCGCCGCTCCGCTCACCATGCGCCTCCACCCACAGGGAGGCGAAACACTTGACCTGGCGACCCTCACTGAGACCCGCACTCCATCACTGACGGAAGGCTCCACCCTGCGCCGCCCCTCCCCATCCCTCCCTCCCTCCCTCCCTCCCTGCGTTCACTTCTCCCTCTCTCATTTGTTGTGTCTGGTGTCAACTTTGCCAATCCATCATCCATCCTTCTTATCCATCCTTCTTCTTACTCAATTTGTTATTTTTACGTGTCCTTTTCTGTTATTTCCACCGTGACTTCTATTCCATCGTTGTTCTTACCGTTACATCATCCATCTCCTCCTCCCTCCACTCTATTCCACCCCTCATCCGCGTTCCTCCACCTCCGTCTTCACCACCACCACCACCACCGCCGCCGCCGCCGCCGCCGCCGCCGCCGCCGCCACATGTCCCCCGCCCTGCAGCTGTAATGCGTTGCTGATGCTCAGAATAAATAGTGCGTCGAGAGAGAATTGCCACAAGGCCGCCCTCCCCCAGGCCAAGATGACGACGATGGCAGTAAAAACAGGAAAATGTAGATGACGCGTGTAAGGAATCGATTGAAAGTCGCAGTTAGTGGACGTATTATTAGCTATGGATGTGATACTGGCTGTGTTATCAGTAGCAGAGTTTAGTAGTATCTGCTCTGTAGTAGTAGTAGTAGTAGTAGTAGTAGTAGTTGGTGTTGTTATAGAGGGAGGAGCAAGAGGAGGAACAGCAACAACAGTCAGCATTTGAATTCGACACAGAGTATTCAGGTTTAAATATACGTATTCATGATGACTCGATTTTCTCCGGGGTGAGTCAGTTACCGCCGCCACCTGTGTGTGTGTGTGTGTGTGTGTGTGTGTGTGTGTGTGTGTGTGTGTGTGTGTGTGTGTGTGTTGGCTTCGGTTTATTGTCATTACTAGCCTGGTGTGTTACATCATTACTACCGCTAATGTTTCCTCTACAGCTGTTTCTGCTGCTGCTGCTGCTGCTGCTGCTGCTACTACTACTACTACTACTACTACTACTACTACTACTACTACTACTACTACTACTACTACTACTACTACTACTACTACTACTACTACTACTACTACTACAACAACAACAACAACAACAACAACAACAACAACAACAACATCAACAACCCCCACCACCACCACCACAACCACCACAACCACCACCACCACCACCATCACCACCACCACCACCATCACCACCACCACCACCACCACCACCACCACCACCACCACCACCACCACCACCACCACCACCACCACCACCACCACAATCATCACCACTGCGACCATCACTTTTCCTTACTACTGCTGGTGATGAGGATGTTGCTACTTCTGCTCTGCCTCTTCCTCATCATCATCTTCATATGCAGATGATGATGCTGACGATGATACTCCTGTTGCTGCTGCTGGTGGTGTTGGTGGTGGTGGTGTTATTTAAAATGCAAACACACAACCATAATATAATACTCTCAGACCGCCACTTCCTGCACCACCACCACCATCAACAACCCCACTATCAGCTACTATAAACCCCACCACCACCACCACCACCACAACCACCACCACAACCAAGCCAGGCACCTCCATGCATATTTCTACCGTCGTTGCCTCGGGAGATCTTGTCGTACATGGCCGATGAGATGAAAGTCTTGACACCACTGTGTGTGTAATATTTTTCTGTTCTTATGATCTCGGTGACGGCGGGAGGGAAGCATTGCAGGGGGGAGGGGGAGATTGGCGAGGGGGAGGGGGAGGAAGGGGGTGAAGTATGCGAATGAATGTTTGTGGTAGTGAATATGTAGATGGAGAAAAGGAAAGACTAGGAGAGAGAACCTGGGAATGAGAGAGAATTTCCATTTTCTCAGATGAGAGAGAGAGAGAGAGAGAGAGAGAGAGAGAGAGAGAGAGAGAGAGAGAGAGAGAGAGGGGCAGGCAGGCAAACAGGTAAAATTGGAAGGGGGAGGATAAAGAAAACAAACAGTTGTAAGCTCCCACCCAAATCCTAACTTGATGCCCTGGAAGCCGCTGCATCTTCTCTACTAAACCTGAATTACGGCAAGATAAAGTTCAATATTACTTGAAGCCTCCTGAGCGGGAGTTAGCTGTTGCTGGGTGTGAAGAAGAAGAAGCCACGCCGAGACTGAGGGATGCTGCGGGAGGGAGGGAAGTGGCTGGGGAGGAGCAGGGAGAGGCTGGATGAACTGGATGACGGCAAGAAGCTAAGTAAGGCAGGAAAAATTATATCAGTGTAAGAAAAGCTGGAAAAAGGTTGGAAGACACTGAAGGAAGACTGTAAGTATGACTGAAAAAGCTGAAGGAATGTTTAATTGACCGGAAGAAGCATTGAGGGAAGGCTGGAAGACACTGAAGAAAGATAGGAAGATTGAAAGTAGACTGAGGGAATGTTAAACTAAAAGAGGGTTGGAAGATGCAGAATGAAGACTGGAAGACACTGAAGGAAGGCTGAAAGACACTGAAGAAAGACTGAAAGACACTGAAGAAAGACTGAAAGACACTGAAGAAAGACCGAAGACACAGAAGAGACTGAAAGACACTGAAAAAGACTTAGACATTGAAGAAAGATAAAGACATTGAAGAAAGATAAAGACACTGAAGAAAGATCGAAAGACACTGAAAGAAGACTGGAAGACACTGAAGGAAGGCTGAAAGACGCTGAAGGAAGGCTGAAAGACACTGAAGGAAGATTGAAAGACACTGAAGAAAGACTGAAGGATACTGAAGGCTGAAAGACATTGAAGGAAGACTGAAAAACACTGAAGAAAGACTGAAGGACACTTGAAGAAAGACTGAAGACACTAAAGAGACTGAAAGACACTGAAGAAAGACCGAAGACACTAAAGAGACTGAAAGACACTGAGGAAAGACTGAAGAACACTGAAGAAAGACTGAAGAACACTGAAAAAAGACTGAAGGACACTGAAGAAAGACTGAAGGACACTGAAGAAAGACTGAAAGATACTGAAGGCTGAAAGACACTGAAGAAAGACTAAAGGACACTGAAAAAAAGAATGGAAGACACAGGAGAAAGACTTGCAAGACACTGAATGAAAAATGGAAAAGTTGATGTAAGTTTGAACTGAAGAAGACTAGAATACTCCGTGAGGCTGGAAAACACTTTAGAAAGACTAGGAGACGGAGAAGAAGGAAGCTGGAAGACACTAACAAGTCTGCCGGGACAAGATAGAGCGGGGAGATACCGGGGAGACCTTGATAAAGTTGACACGTGTAGGGCAGGAAGAAGGGGAGGAAGACGAGGGCAAGTATGGCCTGAAGGAGAGAGAGAGAGAGAGAGAGAGAGAGAGAGAGAGAGAGAGAGAGAGAGAGAGAGAGAGAGAGAGCGAGCTGAGGCAGGTTAGGAGGAGGAGGAGAGACAGAGACGGCCGCAGCGGGTGGCGTGATCTCTGCCACTCAGAGAAAACCAGAAGCGATCCACGGCAGATAATATTCAGTCTTTTTTCTTTTTTTGCGCGTCGTAAATTAAGAGTGAGCCTTATAATTTTGTCTTAATGAGTTAAGGTTAGATTACCTGGTGATATATTTATATGATAACCGTTTTTAGCAAGCATATATTCATTTGCATCATAGGTATGGTTTTTTTTGTCCATCTCTCTCTCTCTCTCTCTCTCTCTCTCTCTCTCTCTCTCTCTCTCTCTCTCTCTCTCGCTCTCGCTCTCGCTCTCAGGATTACCGTTCACTTGTCCCGTTCTCCGAGGCAAAAATTCGTCATCCTTGTAAGTGCACATTATGTAATTCTATTTTAAAAGACTATTTTTTTCTCAGCTTTGGACATTGGACACGCCGGAGCAGGAACGTGCCTTACTACTTTTTGATGTCCTTTTTATTACCAGTCTCTCTCTCTCTCTCTCTCTCTCTCTCTCTCTCTCTCTCTCTCTCTCTCTCTCTCTCTCTCTCTCTCTCTCTCTCTCTCTCTCTCTCTCTCTCTCTCTCTCTCTCTCTCTCTCTCTCTCTCTCTCTCTCTCTCTCTCTCTCTCTCTCTCTCTCTCTCTCTGAATCATCCGCATGTCCCTCACCTTTCTCCCTTATTACCCTTCCCTCCCACCTTTCTTCTCCCCTTCCCTGTTTTTCCCCCTCCTGCAGACACCGCCTCGGACAGAACAAATAGATACGCTCTGTCATAAAACGGGGAATGTTACAAAGTGAGTCATCCATGTTGAAAAAATAAAAAAAGGCGGAAAAATTTACATAGAGAGAGAGAGAGAGAGAGAGAGAGAGAGAGAGAGAGAGAGAGAGAGAGAGAGAGAGAGAGAGAGACCCCACACTATAAATGAGTTATACAGTCACGACCAAGAGATGTAGAGACAATACAGTGATATAAATGGTTACAGAAGAACATTGCACGTACTTGTCTTCATGATAAAAGTATTGGCGATTGTAGAAGATAATGTATTGTAATGATAAAGATAAAAAAAAAAAACATGTATCGACTCTAGATGGAAAAAAAAATTATAATAATTAAACAGCAGAGGCACTAAATTCACGTCTTGAGGAACACCGTCTGTCATGTCGTACGTACATTTTATTACCGCCTTCGTACACCACTTAAATAATTCTCGTACACTAACAGTTGCTAAGATAACACGGAGAGTAAGACCAGACAAAACAAAAAGAAACAGCACTGCAAGAATTGGAACGCCATTGCATTATAATCGGCGGATTTCCAAATATAACCCAGCCAGTAAAACCATGATGAGGCGATTAGTGATATTATCAGAGCCGCAGCCACCGTGATGGATCGGCGTGATAGTGACAAACGAGATCACATTAATTTTTCCAAGCAACGAATTCCGAGGAACCTAAACATCA
Organism: Scylla paramamosain; assembly: GCF_035594125.1. Classification (NCBI taxonomy): domain Eukaryota; kingdom Metazoa; phylum Arthropoda; class Malacostraca; order Decapoda; family Portunidae; genus Scylla; species Scylla paramamosain. The sequence continues at coordinate 30,323,559 of NC_087159.1, read as the reverse complement.
TAAGAGAGAGAGAGAGAGAGAGAGAGAGAGAGAGAGAGAGAGAGAGAGAGAGAGAGAGAGAGAGAGAGAGAACGCTGAGTAATTATAGGGACAGGAACAAGACACGATAAGCAGGAAGGGGATGAGGAGGAGAAATGAAGAAAGAGAAGACGAGGACGATGATAATGATGAAGTAAAGCAGGAACAAGACCATATTTAATTAATGAAGAAAGCAACAGAGTGAAGAAGAACTAGAAGAACAACAACAGCAACAGAATGAAGAAGAAACAAAGAGAGAGAAGACGAAGGAGAAGAACAAGACCAAGAAGAAAGAAAAGGAGAAGAGGAACGAGAACTAGAATAAGAGCAAGAACAGACACAAAATAGATGTACAGTATGAAGTAACACAGTAAAGGAGAAGAACTAGAAGAAGAAGAAGAATAAGAAGAAGAAGGAGGAGGAGGAAGAAGAACAACAACAAACTCGCGACATCACATCATAATAACTTTTAAAATGAATTAAGTATATAGTAAAGGGGATTTCCACACACACACACACACACACACACACACACACACACACACACACACACACACACACACACACACACACACACACACACACACACACACACACACACACACACCTCCACTTATCCCCTGGTGTCCTTGGTTTAATTACCTCTTCTCACCTGTCCACCCTCGTCACAAAGACATTAATTAACCAATATATAATAACAGACTGAACACACACACCTTCGTGACCCCGCGCTCTGACAGACACCTAAGTGGACGCTCGTTAATTAGAAACACACTCACGTACATTACCTGGCCGTTGTTAATTAGTCACAGGTGATACTTATTGCTTTTGAGGCTGATTAGCGGGCGACAGGTATTATTATTGGCTTGGGTGCACTAGAGAGGAAGGGTGAGGGTATTATGAGTGAAGGCAGAAGGGAGGCTGAAGGGGGATCTGGTAGGAAAAAGTTGGGTAGTGTTGACTTAGTTGACGCAAGAGTGGTAGTGAAGAAATGGATGGTGAAATAGTCTGTTCAGAGAGGACTTGTATATGTATAGGAAA
>NC_087159.1:30307500-30320000 GCF_035594125.1 Scylla paramamosain | reverse complement strand
AGATAGCGGAGTAAATGATGTGTATTCTGTCTGTCTGCTTAGCTGGCTTGCTGGCTGGCCCGTTTGAAACTGGCTTGCTGGCTGGCTGGCTGAAGGCTGGTTGGCTGGCTGATTTAAGGCTGGATTATCAGGTGGCTGGCTGGCTGTTTTACTGACTGTCTGGTTTACTGGCTGGGTGGCTGGCCGACTGGCCCGGTTTAAGGCTGGCTGGCTAGCTGCCTGGCTGCCTGGCTGGCTGGCTAGCGGGCTGGCTGAATAAATAACTGACAGTTATGTGATTGAATGATAGAGTAAGTGACTGGTTGACATCAACTGTCTCTTGGATGGAATGAATTGCAGAAGAAAATGTTAAATTGTCATATCTGCACTAGTTTGTATAACTGACTGACTGACTGACTGACTGACTGACTGACTGACTGACTGACTGACTGACTGACTGACTGACTGACTGAGTAATCAAGTGACGCTGAAGAAAGTTAACGGGAGAACAGTGTGAGGGAAGCAGCTCAGCAGTTAACAGGAGAGACAAAGAGAGTTCCCATAAGGAGGAGGATGTTGAATGAACATAATGCAATCAATAAAAACATTCATTTGTGTAAGTTTCATTGTCTCTCTATCCTCTGCTCTTCCCTCCCTCGGCTTTCTTTCTCCTCACTCCTTCCTTACCTCTCATTCATCTAACATCCTCCCTTTTTCTTTTCCTATTCTTTTAGTCTCGTCTCACTGCTTCTCCTTCCGTTTTGTTCTTACCTTTCAGTTCCTCGTTCTTTCCTTTCAACCTTGCCCCTCGTAAATACCCCCAACCCTTCCTTATTCCTCTCTTTCTCTCTTTTTCTCTCCCTCCCTCCCTCCCTCCTTTCACTGCGTCTCCTTCAACTCTCGTTTTTATTCTACTTGCTATATAATTAACTCTTTCTGTAGCACTCTTACACTGTACCTCCTTCCCCTTTTATCTCCTCCTCCTCCTCCTCCTCCTCCTCCTCCTCCTCTAGCGCCATCAGCAGCACAGACCAGCTCTTGACGCTAATTATCATGTTCGGTGTCAGCAGCGGCCAGTGGTGTGCTGAAAACTCTTCCACATCATCGGAATTTCAATCGATTTAGGTATGTCGGGACTTCAGCCTCCTCCTCCTTCTCCTCCTTATAATCCTCCTCCTCTTCCTTTTCTTCTGTGTCCCTCTGTCCGTCCCTTTTGTGTAGCGGGCGTGTAATGGCTCGTAGATGAAGTAGAATAAGAGAGGAGGAGAGATGGGAGGGGAAGGAGGAGGAGAAGGAGATTAAGTTGTAATATACGAGGGCACTTATCTATGCTGTGTTCCTTCCTCATTCCTCGTGTCTGCTGGTAGCGGCTAGTTTTTTCCCCTCCTTTCTTGTCTTTTTTGTTTTCTTTATTTTATTTTGTCTATATAGAACGTGCCGGGTTTTGTTGATCGGGCGGAGAAAAAGAATTCTTGTCGGTAGGTACGTTAGTTAAGAGATACGTAACTCTCTCTCTCTCTCTCTCTCTCTCTCTCTCTCTCTCTCTCTCTCTCTCTCTCTCTCTCTCTCTCTCTCTCTCTCTCTCTCTCTCTCTCTCTCTCTCTCTCTCTCTCTCTCTCCAAACATTAATCGAATACACAAATAAATATCGCCTAATTGCAAGGAGTCGATATATTTGTACCTTTATTCATTTGTGTGTGTGTGTGTGTGTGTGTGTGTGTGTGTGTGTGTGTGTGTGTGTGTGTGTGTGTGTGTGTGTGTGTGTGTGGGTAACAGCAGACAGGTGACCCGTTACCTGTCCTCGGCGGGGCTCCAAGGCTTTCAGTAACTAGATAATGAGCAGGTGAGGCACACAATCATCAGGCGTCCCCGCCCGCCACCCCGTCATTACCTGGTTTGTTATAAGGCACCAAGGTGAGCGCCGCCATGCTCTCCCTATCAGGCGTTATCCTCGGTGCCTGAGCGGGGCGGGGCGGGGCGCGAGGATAAGGGGCTGGGATTTATGCATGTGAAGGAACGATGGTGGTGGTGGTGATGGTGGTGGTCTGAGGTGTACTGCGTATGTAGGTTTACTTAAGTAGGGTATTGTGTGTATACGTAGGTGTGTTATGGTGATGGTAAAATTGAAGAGTGTGAGTGACGGGAAGGTCTGAGGGATAGGAGAGGATGCGTTGGGGTGATACAAGATGAGTGATGTAATGGGAAGGTGTGTGTGATGTGAGAGTATGTGAGTGATGGGAGAAGAAGCGTTAAGGTGATGGAAGAGGAGTGGTGGTGTGATGGGAAGGCGTGTCTGACGTGGGAGGATGCGTGGAAATGATGAGGGAGTTGTGGTGGTGTGCTGCGATGGAAGGATGTGAGTGGGACAGGAGAACATGTCATGGATAGGGGGTGTGGTGTAAGGTGTGGTGATGTGGATGCGGGAATTTGCAGGCGTGGCGTGGCGTGGCGGGGTGAGAGAGGGAGAGGCAGGGAGTGTGGCTGACACGCTGGCCTGCACACCGTTCCTATCCCGTGGACATCACCTGCGCAATGCCACGTCTTTATCAGTTGGTCGAGGCAACTTTTTCCTCGGTGCAGTGATAGGCAGTGACGCGTGGACAGCTGTCACGCACCCCTTCACCTCGCCACGCCGCCGCTAACGCCCTCTGGCCACACCCGCGTCCTCAGGAATCGTTGCGCATAAACACACAGGTTGTATTTACTTTGTTGATTTCACGTGAGTTTTACCTTCGAGAATAATTTCAGTTTAAAGGGAATCTGAGGAGTGTTTGGAAAGAATTTTGTTACAAATGAAAAATCTTGAATCTCATCCAAGAGAAAGTCGATTTTTTAATCTTACCTGCAGTTTCCATTAACTTCTTATCAGTGGAAACAAAACATAATGAACACTTAGTATATTCGTAAGGTTTTTAGCTAAACATTAAACTTCGAGAACTGCATGTAAGAATAACATTTAAGACTGGAGCCAAAACCATTATCAGGCTGCACATAAAACCCTTAACTGTGACTGTGTATAATCCACATTAGTCTGTTTTTGCCATGGAATTCCCTGCTGGTTGTGGCAGGAGAGCCAGCGAGACAAACGTGGGAGGCTGGTGCCCGAGTCTTATCAAGCAGACTGGAGGTCTCCTTTGGAACCGGACTGAAAGGCACATTGGCGGCTGCCTGATTCTCACCTGCAGCAAGGTGCAGACCCTTGACTGGCGTGAAGAGCGACCAGAATCTGGAAACCTGTCCTAGGAGCATCTGCATTCACCTCATCGCTTGACCTGGCTTCCTTGATTCTGAAATCCGGCCTGTATATTTTTACTGCACTCCTCCTCCAGCACCTCCTCCTACTCTACCCCCCTTCTCACCTTCCCTTCCTCGTCTCCCTCGTCCTCCTCTATCCCCCCATCTCACCTTCCCTTCCTCGTCTCTCTCCTCCTCCTCAAGCAGGTGGAGCAGACGGAGCGTAGCGGTGACCAGTGTATTACCTGCTTTCAGAAGTCGCCGTAATGACACCGCAAATTAATCACCGCTCGAGTCTTGTCCTCGCTCCGGTGGGCGTCGCCGCCTGGCCTCGCCCGTGTCGGCAGGTAATCAGGGGTCATTATCGTCGCCAGGGGTGAGAAGGGTGGAGACAGGTAAGGCAGTGCGGGCTGACAGGTGACGCTAATCATTACTCACCGATGCTGGATGTTAAGGTGACACATCTCACCCAAAAAATAATTCCCCGCGGCGACCATTACTGCTCTCGCCCTTCTCACTCTTCTCGTTCTTCCTTAGACCTTCGGCAAGTATTGGGTGTTTTTGAGGGAAATAATGAACTGGTGTTGATTTGTCTTGTCACTAATTAGCAGGTGTGAGGCGGCCATTAGTGTGGGTGTATTGGAGCCGAAGCGGAGCTGGCGGGTGATCGGAGGAGGCGGCGGCCTGGGGAGCGACCACTTGTCTCTTACCTGGCGCTAATGAGAGGTGCCAGGAGGAGCGAGGGTTCTGCACCACCCGCCTGTAAAATCGCTAATAGCAGCCCCAAGTAATACAACTTAATTACACAATGGCAGGTGTAGTAATGGTGAAATGCGACGGCGGGGCGGTGTGGGGGGCGTGGAGGGGGGCGAGGGAAAAAATAAGTGATCAGCTGATTGGCACGTCTCGAGTTACTCGTAGTAAGTCACCGGCCTGATGAAGTTTCCCTTGAGAGAGAGAGAGAGAGAGAGAGAGAGAGAGAGAGAGAGAGAGAGAGAGAGAGAGAGAGAGAGAGAGAGAGAGAGAGAGAGAGAGAGAGAGAGAGAGAGAGAGAGGGAAAATTTTTCGTATAATTTTTGTCCTTGTGCAAGATTGGCGTCGCCAGTAAATCCTCGGGTACACCAGAGGAAGGATTGTACTGTAAAACATTCCTAGGTTTTCATTTAAGAGCAGGATATCCAACAAAATTAAATCAGGAAGGTATAAGAAAATACCCCTGTTAATTTTTTGAAGACTTGATAGACTAGCGAAATTATGTTATGGAAAAAAAAAGCTTGCAAGTCACTTATTTCATCAATATTGTTCTAATGTACATTTTCTTTCTTTACCTGAGAGGAATGACTCAAGATAGAATACTGGCGATGACATGGAAAGGCTCGCCAGTGATTCAAGAACAAAAGAAAACCTTAAAATAGCGATGGGTTACAGGTTTCTGAGTGGCCTTCCTTGCCTTCAGTGCGCACGAGCTGGAGTGTTTGAGAAGTATGCTGGCGTTCTTTGGTTTTTGCCTTCGCCTAACCAGGTACGTACGTGTCGGAGGAAGTACCGGCAATGTAGAGCGACGCGCCGATTGCCCCAACCATTAATTATAGAGTACCTGGGTCACCTTGGCGGCTTCGTTACCTACCTGTGTGTTCTTGTAGTTAAATCTTTCTGCGGAGCGTAAACGTATTTTGTATTATTGGGGACTTACTGATCATTGCAGCTGTTAGGCGTTGTCAGTGGTTCATCTTTTCAATGACTACTCAGTGCTCCAGATTGCATGCGCTTCTACTGGCTGATTGCTGTATTTTACATAGAGATTTGCTGTATTATAAGGCAATTGTTCTTACTTAGCTGTGATTGTGCGCGAGTACCCGCCTCTGAAAGGGTTGTCTTGTCTGGACTAATCCCAATGTTTATGCTACCCGTGTCCTTCTCTATATTGGCTCGCCTTTACGAATGGCCTCTAATTACACGTGTTGCATTATATTTTTTTATATCTGTTGGTTTACCTGTTCTGAATACTCTAATTGCAAGTATAATGACCACGTCTCGCTGCGCTCTGATGCAGCGGCGGGGAATGCTTCGCCGCGGGCCACTGCAGGTGTAGAAGTAATGTGGGTGGCAGTGGCGGTGACTGGGGGACGTGCAGGCCGTGGAACATATTGTAGAGGCATGACTTAAGTGATCACTGTAACTATAATTTATATCAGGCATGGACCGTGAACCTCTGTTGCTGTTCAGAGCTTGTTCCTTTTAATGATGAAATATTTAACAGGTAATATAGAAACGTCTAAAAACAAGTAGAAAGGAAGCAATATTTTATGCTGGAGAGGAGGAGGAAGAGGTGGAGGAGGTGGTGGACAGGTGAAGACACCCGACGAGGCCCTCCAGGTGGCTTGTCTCAGTCCTCAATTTCCTAATCTCTCAGATGTTTGTGTCCTTGCTCTCCTCATCCCTCGCTGCCACACCAACACCCCCGCCATAACCAATTCAGACACCATGAAAATGTTTATTCTAATTAAACGTTTGTGGCGACGTGCTTTGTAGTCTGGACCGGAAAGTATGACTGTTATGGCGAGTGACGATCTTGCTTCCCTTTCCTACCTTTGTCTGTCTGTGTCTGTCTGTTTGTCTGTGCGTCTGCCTGCCTGCCTGCCTGCCTGCCTGTCTCCCTGGCGACGGCCTTACACATGTCAGCTTCTACCCCGTCCAGCTCCGGTTCCTGTTAATGCATATGACTTTATTTTTTTCTGCCTATCATAAACAAGAATTGACTCATCCATTATTCATAGTGCGTGGTGTTGTTTATGGTGATGGTGTTCGTCAGGTTAAATTAGGCCACGGTGTGTGTTGCAGGATACTCCAAAAGGCTGCAAGCCAAACCTGAACAAGATTTTAATGCTAGCTACGAGTGAAGTGTAAATAGCCAACGTTTTCACTCGTTTGGAGAATATTTATGCTGTAATATATATATTTTTTTCAACTGTAAAAGAAGGATTTGGACGTGTGATGCTAGTTAGGAAAGTGTGTGTGTGTGTGTGTGTGTGTTTATAGTGTAAATGTATGTGTGCGCGCGAATCATATAGTGATGGGTGTATATTGCAATAGTGTGTGTGTGTGTATGTGTGTGTGCAGGCTGAAATGACGATATGTGTTCAGTTGAGTGGTCGCCTCTTGACGTGTACGCTCTTAACATAACACACAACATTGCGTAACAGTTTTTCCCCCTTCGTTTGTATTCTCGCCTCCGCGCACTCGAACACTTAGCATAATTTTCATCGTTATTTTATTCATGCGTCTCATTATCTTGCCCCGCTCCCTCTCCGTGCGACTCAAAATATTTACACACCACTTGTCTTTACCAGATATTCTTTTCAACACCGTTTTTCCTGTCCAGCTTTTTACATGGTTTCCTTGACACTCTTTGTAATAAGTTTTCCCCATCGTTAAGCTGCAAAGATTAACTCACCACTTGTTTTCATGGTATAAAGTTCCACCGTTATTTTCTGTCTTGTGTCTTTACGTTTTATAATCAGGTCGACAGTCACCCTGTTCCCTGTCGTTAAGCAGCGGGAGGGAGTTGATTCAGTCTGTTAGTTAGGTCCTCAGACAACGCCCCGGGCCAGCCACCAGCCTCTGCTCGGGGCCTCTGCCTTGATTTACACTCATTAAGAATCATTGCGTCGTTTCTACCTGCGAGAGATGATTAAATTGAAGAGTTGTCGGCCCGAGGTTATGTATGTTTCAAAGTTAAAGTGTGTGTGTGTGTGTGTGTGTGTGTGTGTGTGTGTGTGTGTGTGTGTGTGTGTGTGTGTGTGTGTGTGTGTGTGTGTGTGTGTGTGTGTGTGTGTGTGTGTGTGTGAGAGAGAGAGAGAGAGAGAGAGAGAGAGAGAGAGAGAGAGAGAGAGAGAGAGAGAGAGAGAGAGAGAGAGATTGTATCAGATAACCTGCAAAAGTTCGTGTTTTCCTCGGAAATAGATAACTAAAGTAAATTTAAAAGAAGAAATGAAAGCGAGAGAGAAAATCTGGCGTGGAATTTTGGTCTTTGCACGAGAGAGAGAGAGAGAGAGAGAGAGAGAGAGAGAGAGAGAGAGAGAGAGAGAGAGAGAGAGAGAGAGAGAGAATGTGTGTGTGAGGAAGGGGGGGATAGAACATTGTCACATAGGCGGAAAAAACTTAATGAAAGCAGCAGCAGCAGCAGTAGTAGTAGTAGTAGTAGTAGTAGTAGTAGTAGTAGTAGTAGTAGTTGTAGTAGTAGTAGTAGTTGTTGTTGTTGTTGTTGTTGTTGTACGAAGAGGAAGAGAAAGAAGACAAACAGGAGGAACAGGAGGAGGAAGAGGAGGAGGAGAATAAGGAGAAGAAGAAGAAGCAGGAGCAGGAGAGGAAGATGAGGAGGAAGAGGAGAAAGAGAGTAGTAGTAGTGGCAGTAGGAGGAGGAGGAGGAGGAGGAGGAGGAGGAGGAGGAGGAGGAGGAGGAGGAGGAGGAGGAGGAGCAGACGGAAGGGGAGGAGAAAGAGAAGTAGGAAGAAGATTAGGAAGAAGAAGAGGAGGAGGAGGACTAGAAGGCGAAGGGAGAATGGGAATGGGGTAATGAGCAGACGCAGGGATGGCGGCGGTCTTGCATAAGGGTCGTGTTGTCTCTTATGGACCAGCTAATTATTATTTTGGGAGAGGCGGCGTGGTTGGTATTCTGCTCAGGTGTGATATCCGCTTCACTTGTGCTAATTATCCGCCCTTGTTGGAGGTGGGCGCCGCCGCACTTGTGTTTTCTGGCGGGGATCGTAGCGCTGGTGACGGAAGGCAAGGTTTGATGGCAGACTCCACATAGCTACTCACTCACTCACTCACTCACTCACTCACTCAAACTCGCTCGCTCACTCACTCACTCACTCACTCACTCACTCACTCACTCACTCACTCACTCACTCACTCACTCACTCACTCACTCACTCACTCACTCACTCACTCACTCGGGAGGGAGGGAGGGAATAATTTGGCTGTCAGTACATGTTATCTTTCTTTTCTTATTTAGTATGGTTTTAGAGATTCTAGTATCTCTCTCTCTCTCTCTCTCTCTCTCTCTCTCTCTCTCTCTCTCTCTCTCTCTCTCTCTCTCTCTCTCTCTCTCTCTCTCTCTCTCTCTCTCTCTCTCTCTCTCTCTCAACGGCAAGTAGAGTGTGTACAGATAGTACCGTCGTAAAATTTGAGAGAGAGAGAGAGAGAGAGAGAGAGAGAGAGAGAGAGAGAGAGAGAGAGAGAGAGAGAGAGAGAGGGGGGATAATAATTTACACCCTCCTCACGTCTCTGCGGGGGGCGGGGGCAGGAGGCCAATATCTATAATAAAAAGTTTAATTTTCTCCCGTCATGAACATTATGACACTAATCTATATAATCATGATGCATACCACCTTCACTCAGAGAGAGAGAGAGAGAGAGAGAGAGAGAGAGAGAGAGAGAGAGAGAGAGAGAGAGAGAGAGAGAGTGTATATATAGGAGCTTTGAATACAGAAGAAATGGAACGACGATTTAAAGAGGAAGAAAATCGAAAACGAGGAAAACCTATCAATTAAAAAAAGAAAATAATAACGGAAAGGGAAACGTATAGAGGGAAGAGGAGAAAGGAGGGAAGAGAAGAAAGAGGAAGAAAACTCGAAAACGAAAAAAAGACAATTAAAACTATGAAACACGCGAATGATATACACATACAGAGAATCAAACTCGAGAGAAAGAAAAGGTATAAAAAAAATAAATAAATGAATGATAAAAAAAACCGTGAAAGATACAAAGATAGACGAGTAGAGAGAAGAAAACACAAAAGAATAGAAGAATCATAAGAAGAAGAAAAAATTGGACAAGGAGGGAAAATAATGAAGAACCGGTTTTATTCGCAGCAGAAGGAGCAGCAGCAGCAGCAGCAGGAGCAACACCAGCGGAGGAGCATCAGTCAAGGTAGCGATTGTGGCGCCGATGAGGCTTGAAAAAAAAAAAAAGGAACCTGCATAATGCAATCGACGCGCCGCCCGTACAGCCTGAAGGGGCGGATTCGGGCGAAAGGCGCGAGGATGGAGGTCACTGCCAGCTGAGGGTTCAGGGGAAGTGGAGCAGGATGTGTAGGAGGAGCCGTGGGGGGTGAAATTATGAGGTTTGCGAAGGTGCGGATGATTTAATCTATGGGAGAGAGAGAGAGAGAGAGAGAGAGAGAGAGAGAGAGAGAGAGAGAGAGAGAGAGAGAGAGAGAGAGAGAGAGAGAGAGAGAGAGGAGGGGGGTTAGGTATTTAGAGGTTTCATTATAGGAAAATTGATATTGAAGGAGATATTTTTTTCTCTCAAGTCTCTTCTTCCACCTTAATCATCATTATTGAGGATTTCATCATGATTTTCTCATCCGATTGAAGGTAGTGTTTAAAATCTCTCTCTCTCTCTCTCTCTCTCTCTCTCTCTCTCTCTCTCTCTCTCTCTCTCTCTCTCTCTCTCTCTCTCTCTCTCTCTCGATGACTCGGAAGAGCAAACACGTGTTCCAACACACACGGTTTCTCTTCGCCATGCATAATAAAACAGTCTCCTCTCCAAACCTTTCCTTTCCTCCTCCTCCTCCTCCTCCTCCTCCTCCTCCTCCTCCTCCTCCTCCTCCTCCTCCTCCTCCTCCTCCTCCTCCTCCTCCTCCTCCTCCTCCTCCTCCTCCTCCTCCTCCTCCTCTCCCCGCCTCTCTTCCATCCTTACTCCAGTGTACCTCCCTTCTGTCTTGTAACTCATTGGCTTCCTAGCTTTATCTTTTCATTTCTTTTCCTTTTTCTCTCTCTTCCTTTCTTGCTTCCTTACTTCCTCTTGCTGCTTCACCCACCGCTCATTCCCTTCTTATCTTCATTACTCCTAACTCTCCTTCCCTTCAACGCTCTTCTCTGCATTACCCCAGCTACGTTCTTTCTTCCTTCTCCTTTCTTCTTCTTTCCGTAATTCCTTCTCATCTCTTGCTTCTTCATCCTCCGTTTATTCTCGCCTTTCACTTCCATCTTCTCGCTTCCCCCTGCCTTCTCCTCTTGCTTCTCTTTTCTCGTTCCCTCTTCCTTCTCTACTCGCTTGTTCTGCCTTCTTTTCTCGCTTCCTTCCTCTTTTCATCTCGCTTCTCTTCTCGCTTCCTCTCCCTTCTCTTCTCGCTTCTCCTCTCTTCTCTTCTCGCTTCCCCTCTCTTCTCTTCTCGCTTCCCCTGTCTTCTCATCTCTTAAGTCTCAATCCTTCCGCCTCTCGCCTCCTCCCGGCCGCCCCTCGATTATCCCCCCGTAGTTTGCATGCAGGCAAGAGGCGTTGAGATCCGAGCGATGTGCCTGTGTTGTTAATCAGTGTTAGCGCAACTCAGCACGCGCCAGCCCCGGGGTACGAGAGAGAGAGAGAGAGAGAGAGAGAGAGAGAGAGAGAGAGAGAGAGAGAGAGAGAGAGAGAGAGAGAGAGAGAGAGAGAGAGAATTGGTTTAGTCTCAGTCTGTCCTTGTCTGTTCTCGCTTCATTTCTCTCTCTCTCTCTCTCTCTCTCTCTCTCTCTCTCTCTCTCTCTCTCTCTCTCTCTCTCTCTCTCTCTCTCTCTCTCTCTCTCTCTCTCGGGGATATGACGGTAATTTTCCCCCGGGACGCGTGACCCTCTCTTAATAATTGGTGCAGATTCAGAAGAGAGGGGAAAAAAAGGAGACGAGGAAAAAAAAAAACATTCACTTGAAGGGGAAGCAATAGGAAAAAAAGGCAAGGAATGAGTTAGTTAATGGCCTTTCCTCCCTCCTTCTCTCCTATATTCTCTCTCCCCTTCCTCCACCTCCGCCTCGTTCCCTCCTGTACCCTCCCGTCTAACTCTTAACTCTTTTTTTCATTCTATATCTTTTTTGTCATCCCGTCATACCTTAGTCTGAATTGGAATATGAAAAAAAGGCATTAGTGTTTATCCTGCAGTAATATTATTCAGAGAGAGAGAGAGAGAGAGAGAGAGAGAGAGAGAGAGAGAGAGAGAGAGAGAGAGAGAGAGAGAGGGAGGGGTATTAATGTACGAATGATAAGATTTAATGAGTATGATGTGAATATGTTTATATTAGGAAAGGAATCTTGTTTAAGGGGATAACTTATATGGCAGGAAAAAATAGGCAGGTGCTAATGGCATAAAGGGCGAAGATAAGAAAAAGGGAGTTGAGTGTGAAGCAAAAGAGAAATAAAGATAACAATTTCACGGAGGTGTTAACGCTACATAGAGAGAAAGAGGACTGGATAGAGGCAGGTTGAGGTGATACAGGGAAGGAAAGGAAGGAGTGAGGGAGGTTTGAGATAGGAAGACTTCATAATAACATAGAGAGTAAGTGTGTAGCAAAAAGGGGAATAAAGATAACAGTTTCTCGGAGGTGTTAAGGCTACTTGGAGAGAAAGAGGAGTGGACACAGGCAGAATAAGATGATAGAGGGAAGAAATGGAAGGTTTTGAGATAGTAAGACTTCTAGTAACATAGGGAGTAAGTGTGAAGGAAAAGGGAAATAAAGATAAGCTTCACGGAGGTGTTAAGGCTACTTAGAGAGAAAGAGGATGGAGGCAGACTTAAGATGATAGAAGGAAGAAAAGAAAAGAGTGGGGAAGGTTTATGAAGAATTCTGCATAGTAACGCCTGGGCATTAAATCTTGCATTGATATCTGGCACAAACCACTCGACATTTCTATCAACCTACACGTAACCTGCAGCCACCTCTTAACATTATACTGCCACGAAACTGGAAAATCTCTTCTTTTAATCCCATTTTTCATCCTCAAGTCTCCGTAAACATTTCGTACAATGCTTTTAGTGATATTAATGCTTATCGCAGTGATAGGGGAAAACTTGCTATGATAAAGGGAATATGGTGGAGAGGAGGGAGGCGGGTGCTGGAGGAAAGATAAGGCGTTAGTGTAACCAGATAAGCTCTTAATGGTTCTCAATAAAGGGTAAGAGAGCTTGCCTTAGACAAAAGGTTTAGGATGAAAGTTACGTAAAATGGGCGACGGTAAGTGTAAGGGACGGGATGAAGTGTTTAAAGGGGTTAGTAAAGGAAAGATAAATAAAATAAGGAACTTGAATTTATGGCGATTTGGGAGGGATGGAATTACACGAGAGACAGTAGGGATAAGGAAAGGGATGAAGTGTTTGAATGGTAAAGAAAAGTGAGGTAAAGTAAGAAACCTTGGAATTTTTGAAGTTTATGGTGGAAAAATACATAGAAGACGATAAAGGGAAGAGTAGGAGTGTGTAAAGGAGTTGGTAAAGATGGAAGTAAAGTAAGAAGCAGTGGAACTTTTATTTGTC
>NC_087159.1:30290000-30305000 GCF_035594125.1 Scylla paramamosain | reverse complement strand
CGGGTGTGGTGTGAAGGAGAACGAGTGTAACTAAGATTAGCCAGGAGAACACGGATGCTCATCTGTGGCAGTGTAGCGCCGAAACAAGGAGCAGCAGAGGTAGTCACTGAGAGGCCAGAGTATACTGCTACTTAGGAAGTCATCGGTTAAAAGACTTTAAGTGTTAGGTCGGCCAAACTGAGCGGGGAATGGAATGGAATGGAGGCGCGGCGAGGGAGGACGACGCCGCGGGATGAGGGATGGTGAGGATTATGGGAAAGAATTTTGTGAGTTACATTAGTTATGAGAATGACAAGAAAGCTGGCAAAAACTCACTTAAACGGCTCCATTTCATTAAATTTTGTTGTTTTTATGGTTTTTGACGGCAATGATGTAAACCACGGTGTGTGTGTGTGTGTGTGTGTGTGTGTGTGTGTGTGTGTGTGTGTGTGTGTGTGTGTGTGTGTGTGTGTGTGTGTGTGTGTGTGTACGCGTGCGCGCAGGGATAAGTGGGTGGGAGGGAGGGGAAATAACTTTATCCATATGCAGATCATCTACATGGTATATATATATATACTCGTATATATATATATATATATATATATATATATATATATATATATATATATATATATATATATATATATATATATATATATATATATATATATAGAGAGAGAGAGAGAGAGAGAGAGAGAGAGAGAGAGAGAGAGAGAGAGAGAGAGAGAGAGAGAGTTTAGTCGAAAATTTTGTGAAAGTAATGTAAAAAAAAAAAAAAACGAAAATCGCAAGAATTAACGGAAAAATGGACGAGGAGGAGGAGGAGGAGGAGGAGGAGGAGGAGGAGGAGGAGGGGAAGGAGAAGAAATTATAGAGTAGAAGTTAAAGTGAGCCATTAGGGACACACAAAAACGACGGTTTCTGAAGTTGAGTAATTTCCCTACTCCGCCCTTCTTCCCTCCCTTCTTCCCTCCACCGACTCCTTCCCTCCCTCCCTCCTTCCCTCCCTCTCTCCCTCCCTCTCCTCCCTTCCCTTCCCTCTCCTTCCACCTCCCTCCGCAAAATATAACTTTTATTGCGACAATCCATCATGTATAAATTCTCCGCTATTTGATCTCTCTCTCTCTCTCTCTCTCTCTCTCTCTCTCTCTCTCTCTCTCTCTCTCTCTCTCTCTCTCTCTCTCTCTCTCTCTCTCTCTCTCTCTCTCTCTCTCTCAGACTGGGATGTGTGTGGAATTTTTACGTAAAGTGTAATAGTTTATTTTTTTCTTGGTCTTTTTCGTCGCATTCCGCCCTCTCGACACGCCGCGGCGCATGACAGACAGACTGGTGGGCCCACAGATGCCGCTCATACCGGGCAGGGAAGCGGCGGTTGGAGATTAGTGTCTCTAGTTAGTACTGGAACCTATGTAGTATGTGAGAGTAAGGGTGGCTAGTTGGAAAAGAGTGTTGATTAGGACTGAAATCTGTAATACGTAAGAGTAATGATGGGTAGTTGAGTAAGAGTATAGTGATGATGGGTGGTTATATAAGAGTTTAATAGTGATGGGTGGTTCGATGAGGGTATTGTAATGATGGGTGGTTGAATAAGAGTGTTGATATTATAATGTTGATAATGATTGTGCTGTGATTGTGTTAGCTGCTGCTGCTGCTACTACTGCTACTACTGCTACTACTACTACTACTACTACTACTACTACTACTACTACTACTACTACTACTACTACTACTACTACTACTACTACTACTACTACTACTACTACTACTACGACTACTATACTTCCTTCCAGTACTAAAGACTAATAATCTAAGAATTTTTCAACAGTGAATTTCATCCCCCCTAGAAAGGAACAATTTAAAAAAAAAAATCTTGAGACCATGGAAAAGAATCGGCGTGGCGGAGGTTTAGTGAAGGAGAAAAGGAAGGGCGAGACTGTCTTGCTCGTATAAGCGTGCCAAGGTCTCTATCCCTCGGGTGTGCGTCGCTATATTCAGGATTTAATTAGATGCGCGAAATCTACGTGTCCTGTCCTCGGGAAGTACACGTCAGGGCGGGAGACAGGTGTGGGTACGGATGTGGGTGTTGGTGTGGGTGTTGGTGTGGGTGCGGCGTGCTCGATAGTAAAAAAACTCTTGCCAGATAACGCCCACCGCGGAAGGCAAGCAGCTTGTGTGCCGCATCGTGTTGCTTTGTGTTGGGTCCCTCTTGTGCGGACGCCTCTCTGGTCCGAAGCGCCCTTAACTCAGCGTTGCCAGCACGGACAGCGAGGTGGTTGTCTTTCGGTTGAAGGAACGCATTCATAGAAATCCCCTTAGAAATGTCAGGGTATATTTGCCATTGTCGGTCTTTTTGATGCAAAGTACATCATGATTACTTTTATGTGTAGTCAATATAGATAGAAAATACCATACTTTTTCATAAGCAATTAACGTAATTAGGAAAATTCCAGTGTGAAATTAAGGTGGTATTTATCATTGGTTGGCATTCTTATTGAGCATTCAATTAAACAATATTGTATTGCTAACGAATTCCGCTGCAGTAACAATTTTTCAGGTGCTTTAAAAAAAATGTATAGTCTTAAAAGGCTAGAAATGAACGTGAAATGTTAAAAAAGTATAAGAAAAATCGCTCTTCTTAGAAAAAAAATCTAAAACACTGATCCGCCTCAATGGTCTCAGTTTAAGCTGAATATGTTCTGGCAAATGTCTCCCTGGTGTGGTAAGTGTGCGTCTCTATTTAGGCATAATAGCACCGAGTGACTGTAATTTCATAGTCAGTTATAGGTCTGTGCGTCTTAAGTACGAAAACTAATACTTAGACTAACCTCAAAGTCGAAGAAACTACCACCCAGACTGACTTCAGAGCTGACTAGAAAACCACCACAGTTGCCTAAGTTGACAGGGAGTTTTGAGCATCGCTGGATACATTAAATCTTAACAGGAAACTGGAAACTGTGAGGAAGACGATAGGAAAAAAAGTGACGCCAAAATTTTTTATTAGGATTCCCAGGAAATTCTTTAGTTTACATACTGTGATGATTCACTAGATGATTGTGATAAGTTTAAGATAAGATATAACTGACACACGTTCCTGTGGCCTTTATGTGTTCTTAAATTTACTGGTGATTCTGTCGATCTTGAGTGAAAGTTATTACTGACCAAGGAGACAATTCTTTTTTGTCTCTACTTTACACAATTGTCTGGTCGATATGTGGGCAGCAGTGACCGCCAGGCCGTGACCTCATGGCTGGCCTTGCTGGCGGTGAAAATTTTATAACAATGTCAGAAATCCAGTGGCGACGAATGGTGGGCTTCAATTAAAGTGAGTGCGTTATAATTATATGAGAATTTGTGGGGAAAAAAATGGATCGTATGTAGTGTTTTGCTAGACGACCACACATGAACATTTGTCTGCAAGCTTGTTGGTGCAATTTGTGAGAATGGTGACCAAATTGTTATGTACTTGAGGCTCAAACCTGATGTGCTGCTTTACTCGTGCTGCCTATTACTACAACTCATATTGGTGGTGGTTGTGGTGGTGGTGGTACTGGTGGTGATGGTGGTGGTGGTAGTAATACTTTCATTTACTTTTGTATTTTCTTATTAATTTTTTTATTTTCTTGTCACTCCCCAGTTTCTCACATCCGATTCTCAACATTTTCCTTCCATTTTTTATTGATTTTAACTCTCTCTCTCTCTCTCTCTCTCTCTCTCTCTCTCTCTCTCTCTCTCTCTCTCTCTCTCTCTCTCTCTCTCTCTCTCTCTCTCTCTCTCTCTCTCTCTCTCTCTCTCTCTCTCTCTCTCTCTCTCTCTCTCGCTGGTGTCCCCTCCACGCTTCACTGCTTTAGTTCTGATTCAAATTAGAGTATTAGAGTTGTTTTATCAAGTTTTTTCTTTTCATCCTGTCTTCGCTTCGGGCTCCCGCTGTGTGCTTTTTAGATCCTCGGCCCTCAGTGCTCTCCTGATTATGGGTGAGGGATGGTGGCGGTGATGGTGGTGGTGGGGGTGGTGGTGAAGGTGGTGATGGTGGTAATGGTGGCGGCAGTGGTAGTGAAGGATTTGGGTGCTATCAGTACTATTCTGCAGAGAGAGAGAGAGAGAGAGAGAGAGAGAGAGAGAGAGAGAGAGAGAGAGAGAGAGAGAGAGAGAGAGAGAGAGAGAGAGAGAATTTCCATATTATATAATTTTGAACATTGAGATTTTTCATGTTTAAGGAGACAGCTTCCTCCTCCTCCTCCTCCTCCTCCTCCTCCTCCTCCTCCTCCTCCTCCTCCTCCTCCTCCTCCTCGGTACTCCCTTTAAATGGCCTATTCTTGTTCCCTCCCCTTCTTTAATTTTGCGTCTCTCTCTCTCTCTCTCTCTCTCTCTCTCTCTCTCTCTCTCTCTCTCTCTCTCTCTCTCTCTCTCTCTCTCTCTCTCTCTCTCTCTCTCTCTCTCTCTCTCTCTCTCTCTCTCTCTCTCTCTCTCTCTTTGCACGTCTATCTCAGAGCTGCATGTCAGTCATCTTGATCCATCCGGCTTCTGTTTTTGGGGAGGAAAATCATTTTGGACTCGGATAATACTGCCGTGGATGGATGGACGGATGAATAAGTGGAAGAGATGCACGGGTGAGTGGATGGACGAGAGGAGAGGCTCGGGTTGGCTCGGGTTGGCTTGACTAGGCTTGGCTTGGTAGCGCAGAGAGGGAAGGAAAAGAGAGCAGGCAGCGTCTCGGTCGAATAAACCGCAGTTGTTTTGAGTCCCGGGCAGCGATGGGCGGGGTCGATACAAGGGCGGACTGGCTGGCTGGGTGGTGGCCGCGACTGCCCCGCCTGGGACGCCTCCGAGGAAAACTGGGGCTCCATTATGTAATCTTTATGAGGAGGTTACGATTGCGAGAATGTGTTCCACTAGTATTGTATGGATTTGTGAGGGCGTGTACGGAGGGAGAGAGACAGATAGAGACAGAGACACGGAGAGAGGGAGACAGGGAGGGGGAGGGGAAGGGGAGGGAGTGGTGGGACGTATAACTTCTTACCTCATTGCTAAAAGTGTCCGCGAAACGTCCTTGCTGTAGGGCAGGTGCAAAGTGGTAATGGTGGTGGTGGTGGTGGTGGTGGTGGTGGTGGTGGTAGCGGTAGCGGTAGCGGCAGGGCGGCGGCGACTATGGTGGGCCGGGAACAAATACGAGTAGAAATTTGTGACTGTAACATATTCCACACAAGAAGTGATCATTAGGGCTGAAAATTAGATAGATACGATGAGCAGGTGAGGAGGATGGAGGGGCTGGAGGAGGAAGAGAAGAGGGAGGAGAGGGAGGGGAGGGAGAAGCAAGGGGAGCAAGGGTAGCCGTCCACCTTGCATGCCTCGGGACAGGTGTCAGCAGTCGGTGAGTCGCAGCGCCGCTCAGGGAACAGGTGCACCCGGGGCGAAAGGCTTAATTTGGGGTTTCTCACAGGTGATCCACGGGCGCTAATAGATCCCTTCAATCTCTCTCTCTCTCTCTCTCTCTCTCTCTCTCTCTCTCTCTCTCTCTCTCTCTCTCTCTCTCTCTCTCTCTCTCTCTCTCTCTCTCTCTCTCTCTCTCTCTCTCTCTCTCTCTCTCTCTCTCTCTCTCTCTCTCTCTCTCTCTCTCTCTCTCTCTCTCTCAGCAAGGTTTAGGTCATAAAGACTTACGAGAGAAATTTAAAAGCTACTACAGTTGAGTGCTTCACAGGCGGGGCCATCACTAAGAGAGAGAGAGAGAGAGAGAGAGAGAGAGAGAGAGAGAGAGAGAGAGAGAGAGAGAGAGAGAGAGAGAGAGGCCACGGGTATACCTGGCGAAGTGCTCCTGGCGAGACCTGAAGCGCACAGATAAAACCCTTAACCACTTGTCTCTGTGGCCAAGATTACTCCGGGAACAGTCACTTGTCATGAAGGAAGCCGCTCATTCCTGTCTTGTTCTCCCATTCCCCATTATTGCTGCCTGCTTTTTTTTTTTTTTTATTGTTCTCCTCCACCTGCATGTCTTTTTTCTTTTCTTTTTATCTTTTTTACTTTTTTGCTATCGCCGTTAGATTTTCATGTACTCCACTTGTTCTCGTGAAGATTATCGTTCTGGGAAGTGACTCAATTATCATGCAGGGAACCTTGTTGGATACGAATGTTTTTCTTTTGTATTACTTTTTTTTTTCCCCAGTTAACCGCAATTTGGATCCTGTGGTGTTTTGGTTTTCTATTCTTTCAATTTCCCAGATTAATTTCCATGTTATTTTCGTATTTTTTCCCATTTGCTTCTGTGAATCTTTGTATTTTTTGCCATCGTTCTCTACCATTCCTTTTTAAATCAGCTTCTTGATTTCCTCCCTCTTTGTCACTCTGCATCTCCTCCTTCCTTTATTTTCTACCCTCGTCCATTTTGTCTGCATTTTCCGAATTGTTATTTTCGTAATTTTCCTTTCATATCAGTGCATCTCTTTTGTTCTTGCTATTTTCTCCATTACCCTTTCCCGTTAACCCCTCCTCTCTTGATCTCCCTCCTTCCCCTTTGCTTCTCCACCTCCCTCCTTTATTGTCTACGCTCGCTCACCCCTTTGTTTTTCTCAGTGCCAAGGTGTTGCTTACATGTGTGGGGCCTTAGATTGCTTTCTGATATACGGGATTAAGTAAGGGAGTGAGATGAGGAGGAGGGAGAAGCTGGGTGAGTGTGTATGTACTTCTTGGAAGGATGACGGGGAGGAGGATTGGATGGGGGAAAATCAGTGAATAGGATGAAGGCAGGGATGAATAGAAGCTTGGAAGGTGTGGTCGCGAACCCTCTCATTACTGAACCCCAAAAGCGCAGGTCTGATAAATAAAGCGTGTGAGAGAGTACAGACAGAGTAAGACTTCTAATTTAATCAGAGACAAAAAGATGCGGGCGAGAAAAAGCAGAGATAATTGACTGTATAAGATATGTATGTATGTGTACTGGAGAGAGAGAGAGAGAGAGAGAGAGAGAGAGAGAGAGAGAGAGAGAGAGAGAGAGAGAGAGAGAGAGAGAGAGAGAGTCAACTGCCCTAATAATCTGAGTGTTTTATGCTTACCAAGGACATGACGCGTTCTGATCCCGTTTACTTTCTCTCTCTCTCTCTCTCTCTCTCTCTCTCTCTCTCTCTCTCTCTCTCTCTCTCTCTCTCTCTCTCTCTCTCTCTCTCTCTCGGTACAAAAAATGACAAAAACCGCACGTTGTTTCCTTCTCTTTCCATCCTTCCATCTTTTTCCTTTCCCTGCTTATTATCTCTTTCATCTTTGTCTTTATCTGTGCATCTCTAGAATTATAGGTTGTTGCTACTTTTCTTCCTTTCTTTAATTTTTATTCTCCTCTCTTCTTTTCCTCCTTTTCATCGCTGTTCTTCCATTTCTCCTGCAATTTTATATATATGTCTGATTCCTATCTCGTATCTTTTTGTTTCTTCATTCTATCCCTACTATCTCTTATCTTTTATACTTTTCTCTCTTTTCTTTTATCTTTTCTGTCATTACTCGTGAATTTCTCCTCCATGTTTTATGTTTTACGTTCTTTTCTTCCTTTATTTCGTTCCTTCATTCCTGGTCTCTCATCATTCGCAATAATTAAAATTTTCTTTCACGCCTTTTCATCTCTGCCTTCTGTTTTTTTTCACTTTTACTATTCGTATCTCCTTTCACTTCACTTCCATTCTTATCTACCTTCACTTGTTCCTACCCTTCAGTGCAGTCCCTCCATCACTCTCACACAAACACCATCACCCTCTCAGTAATTCCCCTCATGCAGATTTGCCCTTCCATGTATCGCCACCTGGTCGCTTCTGTTGTAAGGGTGACAGGTGCCTTTGGGTCCCGGGTCAGTAGTGGGGCTGTTTTACGATCCGTTATGGGGAGGAAGGTGGTACTTAAGGTGATGAATGAGAGCGAGCGAGCGAGAAGGTGAGGGAGAGGGAGAGAAGCACTGTCTTATCGGTTTGATCACGCATGACGCCACGCGGTAATAGGCAGATCAGTATAAAGATTGTATCACATTCCTCCTCGTGATATTTCTGAGAATCCTGAGCCGCCGGGAAGGAAAAACTGCACAGCCGCGTGAGAACCATCGCCCCACCGCCTCACACGACCACCCGGACGTCGCCCAAGCCTCGCCACTCCACGGAAGCACCGGACCGTTGCCTCACCAGTTGGAACCCTCAGCGCCGCGCACACTGGGTTACACGGACCGTATTCTTTAATATTTTGCTGTCTTATCTTAAGTGTTACTAACGGTGCAGGCCATTAAGGTTTGCAAGAATGGTTTCGTTATTTTTTAATGGTAGTTTGTTAAGGATTCGGTATTATTAATGGGAGAAACATCTATGGAAACCTGACAAACTATCTCCGTAGCCGCTGAAGATTGTCCATATGAAGGAAGTCTCTGTAGCACCCCTGCTTGGCACTCCGGGGCGGGGCGGGGCGGGGCGGGTGCGAGGGTACAGCTGTGTCTCCACTCCTCACCCCCCGCGGTCCACATGCCGGCACGATTGCTTGCGGTCCACAATGACAAAAGTAATTAGTTCTCTCGTCTTTGCTACCTGAAGGCGCGCAGCGGACACAGACGCGCGGTTACATACACACACACACACACACACACACACACACACACACACACACACACACACACACACACACACACACACACACACACACACACACACACACACACACACACACACACACACACTGGGGTAGAAAAGAAGCGTATAGAATTTTTGAAATTTTTTTCAATTTTCAGATTTTTTTTTTATTTCGGTGTATTAACTGTTGTAATACTTATGATTTTTATGGGTAAAGGAGGTATTTCTTTACATAGAGGATTTTTAAAACGGTGATAATTTCATGTCTTGGTGAACGTATAGAAGTGTGCAAAATGGAAGCTGTAAAGAAGCTGCCAGAGGAAATTATGTGAAGCTAAGAATAATGCCTTTAGTCACACGCACTCGCCTGTCTCACATCTCACTGCACATTCTTGATATCTTTTGTGTATTATTTTTATTATTTTTTCGGTTATTTCAATTGTCTGCTATCATCGTGCTGGTATCCGCCATCTTAGGGATCTTCCACAGCCCGGCCGGACACTCACAGTGGTTCACCTCATCACGGCCGCTTCACTTCTCGTAAAATTAAGATTCAGTCCACTAGCGGTGCGTGACCTTCCATAGACAACATTTTTGCAGCTCATTCCCATTTACGCCTTTCAGCCTCGTGGATGCCTCGGCCCTCGCCAGCCATGCAGCGTTCCCTTATCATCTGTTCTGTCCAACCTTTTCTGTGTGTTTTTGCTAACTTGCTATTTTCCTCTCTACAGATTTTTTTTTTTATTCAATTTTCTGGTATATAATTCCCTCCAAGTGTGCCTCTATCACAGTTCCACATTAGCACCTCCTGGGGAATACCTTTTCTAGGCAGTGTGTCTGTCTGCATCCTTTTTATAACAGTGTATTTACAGAAGTGTTTTTTTGTAAATGTGTTGTTCCTTCTACTCAGTGACCAAACGTAGTCTTTCTTCATCTCTCAGCGGTTCTCTTATCGTGCCTCCGCTCATTCATTTGTTGGGGATGTATATTACTGTGTTCCTTTCTGGCGTCTCTCGAGTATTCTTTGAGGGAATCAAGATAGCAATGCAGACTGTGTGAATTCAAAGATACACGGCGTCCCATGTTCTTTTGCACTCAGTAAGCCTTGCCAACAGCTAGTTCCTCGTAATTTGAATGTGTACAACTTCTTAGAATAATGATAATATTGCCTCCGTCTCCATATTAATCTGTAAGAGAAAACTTCACAAGAAAAAAATACAGAATTAAAAATAATAGAAGAAAGACGAGGCATAATGATTGACGTTCATGTTGATGTTGTTGTAGTTGTTGTTTGTGGTGGTAGTGATGGTGGTGATAGTGGCAATGGTGGTGGTAGTGGTGGTGGGGATGTGAGTGTTGATGGTAATGGTAGTGGTGCTTGTTGGATGTTGTTACAGGTGTTGTTTGTTGTAGCGATGGGTGTGATAGTGGTGGTGGTGGTGGTGGTGGTGGTGAGTTTTAATGGTGTTAGTGGTGCATGTTGTGGAGACGCTGCTCAGACACTCTTACTTCATGATGGTGGTGATAGTGGTTATGGTACTGGTGGTGGTGGTGGTGGTGGTAGTAATGGCGGTGGCGTTGCTTGCAGTGGAGGCGTTGGTCGGACACTCTCTCTTCACAAGGCCGAGCGTACACTGTTGTCGCCAAGAGGCCGTGATCTGGTTTTTTCTTTTTTCTTTCGTCATTATTAGCAACTACGCAACAGAAACCCCTCCAGGACCGGACAGTAAACAGTTTCGTATTTATTAACGGATCTGCTTTTTTTATTTTGCTGTTTTTATTTACATTTTGGCGTTGTAAGCTTCCAACGTGCTTTGAATTAATAAGTTTTTTTTATCTCTCTCCCTCTCTCTCCTTGCGCGTCTGGACAAAGTTAATCGTTAAGTAAACACGTCATGTTACTTTATAATATTTATGTTGTTGTTGTCTGTTAATATATATGTTGGACTTTATGCCTCTCTCTCTCTCTCTCTCTCTCTCTCTCTCTCTCTCTCTCTCTCTCTCTCTCTCTCTCTCTCTCTCTCTCTCTCTCTCTCTCTCTCTCTCTCTCTCTCTCTCTCTCTCTCTCTCTCTCTCTCCTAATATACTTTAATGTTTTCTCATATAATATTATTTTTCCATTTTTTGTCCTTAAGTAGTAAGAATGTTCATGTGCGAATTTGATGTTTCGCCTTCAATGTATTTCCTTTTTCATTCCTTACATTTTCCTTCTTTTGGTCATTCCCTCCAACCATTATCTCACCTCTTTGTGAATACATGCATTTAATTTCTCATTCTCTTTTCGCACGTCTCTCTCATCAATATCCGTACCTTCTCCTTTCTCCTTCCGTCCCTCCCTTCTGTCACTCTTCTCCTTCCTTCACTTATGTTAAGCATTCTTTTCTTTCAGTGGTTTTATTTATTCCCTACCTAAGTAGACGCCTTTCATTCCTCATTCTCTTTTGTCCTTCTCTTCACTTCCTCTTCCATAATCCACATCTCTCTTCATTCTCCTTTCATCCCTATCTCCACTCCTTTCATCCAACTCACCTCTCCTCCCTTCATTTTTTTTCTTTTTTGTTCTTTTAGGTATTCTCTTCCCCTAATGGCTGCTGTATTCCTTTCTACTCGCCTCCTACTTCGGCATTTCCTCTTTCCTTTCATCCGACGCGAGAACTTATGAAGATTCTGGAGCAATTGTGATCTTGAACTTCACTCAACGAACCTTCTTCATGACCTCTTCAACCCTTCCTCCTCCCTCCGACCTTTCCTCCTCCTGCCGCCTCCGCCTTCTCTCTCTCTCTCTCTCTCTCTCTCTCTCTCTCTCTCTCTCTCTCTCTCTCTCTCTCTCTCTCTCTCTCTCTCTCTCTCTCTCTCTCTCTCTCTCTCTCTCTCTCTCTCTCTCTCTCTCTCTCATTCCTGCTTGCCCTCCCTCTCCCCAACTGGTCCTACTCTCACTTTCAGTTTGTTAGTGTGACCTTGAAACCACTTCGTCAGACCCTTGCCCTGCTCCCCGTACCTTGACTCTCTCTCTCTCTCTCTCTCTCTCTCTCTCTCTCTCTCTCTCTCTCTCTCTCTCTCTCTCTCTCTCTCTCTCTCTCTCTCTCTCTTCCTCCCTAACTGCGTAACTGCTTGAGAGAAGAGGAAGAAAAAGATAGAAGATAAAAAAAGAGAGAGAGAGAGAGAGAGAGAGAGAGAGAGAGAGAGAGAGAGAGAGAGAGAGAGAGAGAGAGAGAGAGAGAGAGAGAGAGAGAACATTAGTGCGTCATGGAGGAGAGAAGAGAGAAAAAAGAAGGGCGAAAGAATCGATCAAGGTACTTTTTACTGGATTTAGTTAAGCATAGTTTGTAAAGGAATTGTCCCTATTATTCTAATGAAGGGTGGACCGCTTCGTGTTAGTGCGTGGGGAGGGAATAATCAGTGTGTGTGTGTGTGTGTGTGTAAGTTCTGTAAGATTTTAAAGGGAGAAAGATAGAAAAAAAAAACTGATGGAAGGTCGTGAAAAAAAAAAAAAAACAGGAAGGAGATAAAGGAGGAGGAAAGGAGAGAGAGATAGAGATTGATGGAAGAGGCATTTTATCGAAGTGAAGGAGTATTTTGGTTGTGTCACTTAAAGGAGGAAGGAGGATGAAGAAGAGAGAGGGAGGAAAAAATAGAATGAATGAAAAAATGTGATTCAAATAAAAAAAAACATTCATGGAGGAGGAGGAGGAGGAGGAGGAGGAGGAGGAGGAGGAGGAGGAGGAGGGGGAATTTTATGCTGAGGAGGAGGTAGATAAAAGAGGAGAAAATGGAGGAGAAGCAGGTGGGAAAATAAAGGAAGGGAAAGGAAGAATAAAGGGAGGATTGAACAAAGGTAGAAGAAAACTTTTTAATGGATTTCTTATTTACGTCGCAGGTTGATGAAATCTTTGTTCTAACTCACGTAACCGCCATTGTGTGTGTGTGTGTGTGTGTGTGTGTGTGTGTGTGTGTGTGTGTGTGTGTGTGTGTGTGTGTGTGTGTGTGTGTGTGTGTGTGTGTGTGTGTGTGTGTGTGTGTGTGTGTGCCTCGTTTCTTGTTCTCCGCGGTGACCTTTGGCGAGGATCAACGTAACACAGCTGCGGTCTTGGTGGCGGTAGTGGTGATGGGCGTGATGGACATGATGGCACATTTCAATCTTCCTTCCATCCCATCCCTTCCTGAACCATCACCTCCTGTCCATTCCCCGCCGAGATGCTGTCCCTCGCCCCTTCCTCCCATTCCTCCCTTACTACTCTTGTCTTACCCTGTCCCTCCCTTCCCTCCCGCTCCTCCCTCCCTCCCAGAAGGTCGTCGGCGTGTGGGCGAGACGGACAGTGAGATCTGGAGTTCATCCAATCAACAGGTTCCCGTTACGCGTACCTGCCGCCGGACGCTGGATGAGAGGAGGGAAGATCTACACACACACACACACACACACACACACACTATATTGGTGGTCGAGCTCTACGTATATGGATGGTTGTAGACTGTATCATCTAATATACCGTCCATTGCTTTACAAGAAGCGGTTGATGGCTGAGTGAAGGGGAGACAGTAGGTGCTGGGCTTTGACTGACAGGACATGAAGCAGGGGATAAAACACTCGCAGTCGGTAAGAAGGGTTTTTTCGTGGATATGTACTCCGAGATTAGCTCCAGTTTGGGGATTTTTCGTATCTATTGGCAGGAGATGAAAAGATGGGTATCCAGAACCTACAGATATCAATACCGACAATTTTCGCACAATTTCCCCGCCATTTTCCACGACCGGAGAAATGTAACGCACAAGTCATATGCAGTGTTTGATTACATACACTTACCCGTCTGTGCTTGAGTCCTCTGGCGCATTTTTCACCCTCTCGTCTGCGGTGGTCCAGGTGCTCTGTCTGGGCTTGACTCCTTCACTAGCTCGCTGTTTCTGGTAGTCAAGGCCACGAGGATTTTTGAGTTTCTTTGTATTTTTGTGTATTTGTTTGATTTCATTAACTTTATTCACAAGTTGGTTTGTGTTTGGCGTATTTCATCGTTGTACTTGTAATTAACTATTGATTCACTTTGTTTACTTGTTTCTGTGTATCTTAAGTGGTATTACGTTAGTGCCTGGCCTTATCCATCGTTTTTTTTTTTTCATACGTAGCTTGTAATTCACTTTTGTTTCGTTGTCTCCATGTATCTGAAGTGATTTTACTGACTTGATTCGTAAATTCGTTTATTCTTCGCCTTTTCTATCGGTATTACATATAAAAATAATGATGTAGTCTCTGATTTCAATGTAAGTCACTCATGGTTTTCTCCATCGTGTTCTGGCTCTGGCCTCGCACAGCGCACTAATTCCTTCCTCGTATTTCTCTTTCCACTAATCATGAACATGCTGTTTTCTTCTTCACTGTTTCGCCTTGGAATTTCAATCGAACCAGAAAAAATAGCTTTGCACTACTTTTTTTTCTTTTACAATCATTCTCACTCGTATTCTTGTCCTGCAATCTCTAGTATGCTTTTTTTTTTTTTCCAATCTAGAAACCAACCCTCGTATTCTTCCCTTCCAGCACTCACCAGCACTCTGCCTCGTGTGGAATGAAGCTTAATATTTTTTTGTCCCTGGAAGCCTTAATTATGGTCTCGCTCTCCCGCACACGCTGGAGGAAGGCTGCGAGCAGGTCAAAGCAGCCCGTGTCTCTGTCCTGCCTTGGCCAAGCGGTAGGACTGCGAGGAGACTGACCGGAGGGCGAGGAGGAGTTAGGCAGGTGGGAAGGAGGAGGAGGAGGAGGAGGAGGAGGAGGATTGGTGGTGGAGGTGTTGGTTGGAGAAGAGTAAAAGGAGAGCATGAAGATGAGGAGGAGGAGGAGGAGGAGGAGGAGGAGGAGGAGGAGAAGGAGAAGGAGAAGGAGAAGGAGAAGGAGAAGGAGGAGAAGTAGGAGAAGGAGAAGGAGAAGGAGTAGGAGGAGGAGGAGAAGGAGAAGGAGTAGGAGGAGGAGGAGGAGGAGGAGGAGGAGGAGGAGGATCTTGTTCTGGCATAAATTCCGCAGCCACGATTCTGGAACAACCGGGTTTCGCTTGATTGATCACCTCCATGGATTGGCCTCTGGGTGTGTGTGTGTGTGTGTGTGTGTGTGTGTGTGTGTGTGTGTGTGTGTGTGTGTGTGTGTGTGTGTGTGTGTGTGTGTGTGCAGCGACAGGACGAGGGCGGGAACAAAGGATCACACACTTAATCAAAGCAGAAAAGAACGAGAAGGAGCAGGATCAGGAGGAGGAGGAGGTGTGGTGGTGGTAGTAGTAGTAGTAGTAGTGGTGGTGGTGGTGGTGGTGGTGGTAATCGTGGGGAAGGAGGAGAAGGTGGAGAGCCACAGGGGGAAGCTTCGGGTCCTTGGGAGTTAGTGTTCGCATGTACAGTTTCTCATTAGCGTCCGCGAAGGCTGCTGGATGGTGATGGGCGTCGAGCTACATCAAAATGTGTGCCT
>NC_087159.1:30260000-30282500 GCF_035594125.1 Scylla paramamosain | reverse complement strand
ACAATAATCAGACCGTCTTGAAGCCTCATTTACCGTCCCTCAGCACCTTTAATCCTTTCAACCTTACCATAGTCCCTAGAAACCCCCTAGCCCTTTAGCAATCCATTAATTACGTTTAGTTTTAAAATTAATGCCCTTCAATACCAGAAACACTCTTGAATCCCTACAAAGTCTCCTTCAGCAGTCACCATCAACATGATACTCCCTCGCACCATCTCCATCAGATCTTCACCAGCCCATTGATTCCCTTTTAAATAAATAAATAAATACGTAAATAAATAAATAACGCTCTTTAATTCCGCCAAACCGTTTTGAATCCCTACAAAGTCTCCTCCAGCAGTCACCATCCCCATGATACTCCCTCTCACCGCCTCCATCTGATCTGCCAGCCTCCCTTGGTCTCCCCGATACCATCTCGAGGCGGCGCAGGTGTCGCCAAACGAAGATACATGAGCGATCGCCCCTCTGAGCCCGATCCCAATCTTGATTTAGTGTGGGATCGCCTTGACATAGGTTCGTGTTGCACTTGGGGGCGAGCAGGATGCGCGGGAGGGAGGGTGTCGCCAGCCAGGGAGAGAGAAAGAGAGAGAGAGACCTGTTCTGGCGGGTCACGCAGGTCACAGTTATCGTGGCCTTAGAGGTCTTTCTAGGTCTGACTGCTCGAAATGTGTTGACGGAGGGACGTGGTTGTGTGGTCTGGAGTGTGATGTGTGTGACGGCCGATTGTGGGGGAAGGAAGTAGAGGAATTGTGTGGTGGGATGTGATGGGGAGGAACAAGGGAGGGTCACGTTAGGTCAGGCGGTGCTGTCTTCGTATTGCTGTGTGCTGGTGATTTGTTTGTGGTGGTGGTGGTGGTGGTGGTGGTGGTGGTGAAGGTACCGTTCCACTTGTCATTCCTTGCCACTACTTGTCCTCCTTCTCCTCCTCATTCTAGCTTTGTTTTTCTTGTTTTTGTGATTGTTTTTGACTGGTTTCCTTATTCGTGGTGGTGGTGGTGGTGGTGGTGGTGGGGCTGGATAGGCTACATTTTTTTTTGTATTTTTAATTGCTTGTACAAAAGTGGACTGACTAGTATCTCTCTTTTTGGATGCGTGCGCTGCCCGTGTGTGTGTGTGTGTGTGTGTGTGTGTGTGTGTGTGTGTGTGTGTGTGTGTGTGTGTGTGTGTGTGTGTGTGTGTGTGTGTGTGTGTGTGTGTGTGTCTGCTTGCGTGTGCATGTGCGCGTGTGTATGTGCGATCTATCAAACCTCACGGCGCGATATGAAGAAGATAGATTAATTTTTTCATCGAGTAATTTCATCCTTCGATCACGTGTGTGTGTGTGTGTGTGTGTGTGTGTGTGTGTGTGAGAGAGAGAGAGAGAGAGAGAGAGAGAGAGAGAGAGAGAGAGAGAGAGAGAGAGAGAGAGAGAGAGAGAGAGAGAGAGAGAGAGAGAGAGAGAGAGAGAGAGAGCGTGCATGTGTGTTCATTGCCAATATTTCTTCCTTCATAGTAACGAGAAATGAGGTGGGAGCATGATAAAGTGTGCGTGGGAGGCGGGACAAGAGGGAGGAGAGCAGGGAGGGAGGGAACAGGGAGTAGGAGTGAGGAATTGGGAGAGATGACTTGCAGGAGTGGATAGGGTAGGTTAGGGTTTGTTAAGTGTGAATAGGTGAGAGTAAAGAGTGAAACTAGTGTATTTAAAGGAAAGAAGGTGTGTGTATCAGGGATCGGGTTGGTAGAGTCTAGGAGGGAGTGTAGGTGAGCGATGATAGAGAGGATAGGTAGAAGATATGATGAATGAGTGGAAAGATATAAAGGATGGATGCAGGAGGAAGAGGAGGAGGAGGAGGAGGAGGAAGGAGAAAGAGGAGAATAAATTAGAGGAAGGGAGGAAGATGAATGACCCAGAAGTGGAAATGATTGCAATTGTAGTAGTAGTGGAAATGCATGTAGTAGTAGTAGTAGTAGTAGTAGTGGTAGTAGTAATAGTATGATTAAGAGGAAGAGCAGCAGTGGAGTGGAGTAAGTAGAAGAGGTGGAAAAGAGAGATAGAAAAGTAACAAGATAAAAAAAAAAAAATAAGGAATGAAATAAGGAGGAGGAGGAGGAGGAGGAGGAGGAAGTAGTAGTTGTGGTGGTAGAAACAAAAGTAACAAGAAAAGTAGGAAGAAGTGGAGGTGGTGGAAGTGGTAGTAGTGGTCATGGTAGTGGTGGTCGTGGTGGAGTCGGTGGTGGCGGCGGCAATGGTGTGGTGTGGTTTTACACATTTGGCGTTCGCCCTTGAGTTACCAGAAGACGAGGAAGTGTGCCGCCGCTGGCTTCACTTCGGATGCGAGGCTCAGGGGGAAAAAAGAAGGGAGGGATGAAAATAGTAAAAATAATAATGGAAACGTGATTTACGGTCAGGCTGGAGTGAGATGTTTGTCCTTGGCACGCGAGGACTGGCGTTCGATCTCCTGGGTTTGGCTTAGGCAGTGTGGCTTACTGTCTCGCCTCCTGTTCTCCTGATCGCTTGCGTGTTTTCCCTCTGTTTAATCTTGTGTTTCCGTGTTGTGCGGTGTTTCGTCTCGTGTTTTCCATATTTGTGGTTTCTGTTTTCATTTTTTTATTGGGTTCAGGATTCTGCATTTCCTGCTTTTATTTTCTTTCTGTGTGTGGTTCTTTTTATTATGTATCATCTATTTTTATTAGATTTGAAGCTCTATTATTCTGTTTATTGTCCTTCGCTATATTTGTCTCAGTTTATCTTTTATCTTGGTATTCTCTGATCATCGTTTTTGTCTAATGTTATTCTCCTCTTCATGTATATTTTTTCGTCACTTTTCTCTTTATAATATTTTGTTTTGGCTCACCCACGTGCGTCTCCTTCACGTCTATCTTCGTTTTCCTCTTTATTATGTCGATTTCATTTGTGTATCCCTCTTCATTAAGTCAGTTTATCAGCGCTTTTGTCTCCATTTATTTTCTTTTACACCCGTTTTATTATCACGAGAGTTTAATCTGTGTATCTTTCGTCCCTTCCATCCCTATCAAGTTTTCACAGTTGACACTCGTCGGTAGAAACTTGTTCCTATTCCTCCAAGACTTACACTCAACCTGTGATGGTTTAGACAGAAGACCAGGACAGACACATTGCTGTAACATTTAAAGCACCTTTCTTCCTTACACATGACGTAGATAAGAATTTTTTTAGGTCCTTAATATTTTTTGCTTTGTTTTTTTGCTCAACAAAGGCAACAATAATTGATCAATATCATTGGTCGACATTATGTTGTTACAGCAAGATATTATTTTATATATTTGTTTTTAGTTTACTTGTTCTTAAGCAATATTGTTTTTAGCCAGTTCTTGTCACTTTTACTGTCGTAGTCACTTTTAATTTTAACATTACGGCGTTTTAAAATAATAACTGTTATTATGTCATAGAGTTTAGTGCCAATTCTTGTCCTTAGATGATAGTGTTTTTAGCCAATTCTTGTCGGTTTTCGATTATATTGTTATGTGCAATTCTTTCTGTTCCTAGATAATAAAATTTCCAGCCAATATTTGTTGTTCTCTGGTCTTTGATTTATGTGGACACTTGTGCAGCAATGGAATAGTTTTGTAATAGCTCTGTTTAGCTTCTTCCCTTATGGAGCTCACTGGGAATTTAGAATGATGATCTGACTTATTGTTTTGAGTTTTGCTTCACTTTCTTCAGCTCGTCAACTAACTCGATCTGTTTACTTCATACTTTTAAGGATTCACAAGACAGATGCTCATAGTCTTCAGATTTTCTGGCGATATTGATTTTGTTGTGATTCTTGTTTTGCTCTGCGTGTGTCAATCAATTGCTTCATTCCTCTCCTGTGTCGTTCCAGTGTAGTACCTTCTTAGATGGCGTGCCTGGGCTGGATCTCTCTCTCTCTCTCTCTCTCTCTCTCTCTCTCTCTCTCTCTCTCTCTCTCTCTCTCTCTCTCTCTCTCTCTCTCTCTCTCTCTCTCTCTCTCTCTCTCTCTCTCTCTCTCTCTGTGCGCGGTACTTTGATTTTTTTTGTGTTTTCTGCATTCCATTTTTTCCTTGTTCAGTGGTCCCTGCATTCCGTTGTCCGTCGCGGCCCTCGCTTGTAAAATGCTTCTGCCTCTGAGCGCGGAAGCGGCAATTAGTTACGTGGCATTGCAGCGTGATGGCCCCACAGCGAGAGAGAGAGAGAGAGAGAGAGAGAGAGAGAGAGAGAGAGAGAGAGAGAGAGAGAGAGAGAGAGAGAGAGAGAGATTCAGAAAGGATTTGCAAATATGGGGAAAATGAACTGAACCTGATATATTTCTCTCTCTCTCTCTCTCTCTCTCTCTCTCTCTCTCTCTCTCTCTCTCTCTCTCTCTCTCTCTCTCTCTCTCTCTCTCTCTCTCTCTCTCACACACACACACACACACACACACACACACACACACACACACACACACACACACACACACACACACACACACACACACACACACACACACACACACACACACACACACACACACACACACACACACACACACACACACACACACACACACACACACACACACCCCTGCAGGCATGGACTAACTAACGTGGGATGAGTCACGTCTTGTATCAAGCGGGGATTTCCCTTTCACTGGCAAACACTGAGGTGCGCCAGGAAGGATAGCGAGGGGAAGGACGAGGGTCAGGTATGAAGGATTTAGATTGAAAGTGATAAATAGGGAGCATTTGATATGAAAATGTGTCATGGTCAGACAAATCCACTTACCCTCACTCTCCCTTTCTCTCCTCCTCCTCTCCCGCCTCGCTCGCCACTCCCCGATGTGTGAGGCGCGAAGGGACAGGTGGGCAAGACAGGTGCCCGCCCAGGTGGTGTCTCCAGGTGTCTAATTTGGGCAGTGAAGGTGCTTGCGTTCCTCCCTCCCTCTCCTCCCTCCCTCCTGCGTTGCTGATTTCATATGCATATTCTTTATTCACCTCAAGTGTCCCGTAAATTGTCAAACAGGTAGTTGTGTGATGCAGTCAAGGAACACTGATAGTAAGACGAAAAAACAAGATCCTGCAACCGTGCTTCTGTTTACTCCGCCGGGAGGAGAATACTGAACGCAAAAATACGAGTATGCAAAAAGGTGTAACTAAGCTTAAAATGTTGAGTGTCTTAACATTATGATGCAGGATAGGGCGGAGATTGGAACATAAATCCCCTCGAGTTAGTGTCGATTTTACAATAATGTCCTAAATGCTTCCCGAATGCCTGGATGCGGCGGTAGCGAACTAGAAGGAAGAGAGACAGAGGGAGTGAGAGAGAAAGAGGGAGAGGGAAGGGGGAGGCGAGACGGGAGTTGGAAATTGAATTCTGCTGGTTAGTGTGCTGCTAACGTTGTACACTACCTATTTATTGCTGCCTGGAGGAGGAAGAGGAGGAGGAGGAGGAGGAGGAGAGTAGAAGAGAAGGAAGAGCAGGAGGAGGAGGAGGAGCTTAAAGAAGTATCCCTTTTGAAGAGTATAACCTACAGAAGGTGTGTAAAGAGGCTGCGTCTAGACAAGTAATTCTCGTTTACTGAAGATGGATGGGAAGGAGAGTGTGTGTGTGTGTGTGTGTGTGTGTGTGTGTGTGTGTGTGTGTGTGTGTGTGTGTGTGTGTGTGTGTGTCTGGGGAGAAGGGAGGGTAGACTAATCCACACTGCTATCCTTGTTTATTTGTTTAAGTTCCTGTGGGTTGTTGACATAAGAAAAAGGATATAGAGACAGACACAGAGGTGGCAAATTCCTGAACACACACACACACACACACACACACACACACACACACACACACACACACACACACACACACACACACACACACACACACACACACACACACACACACACACACACACACACACACACACACACACAATGACGGATTCACACACGTCCCCTTAACATGCTGGTGTCCTGACGCAGACAAACGCCCAGACTTACGCGGATACAAATATAGTCAATCGTTTATACTTGAGGACAAACAAACAATCAGTCAAACAGAGGTACAAACAGGCACACAGACAAGAGCCCAACGCATGACAAGATCAGGAACTCAACTCCTCCCCTTGTTTTTCGGGTGTGGCAGCGTGCAGGGGGAGAGGAAAGTGGGAGGGGAGACTGGAGGTGAGAAAAGAGATCTGTTTTGAAAGAGAAAAGAGAGGACGTGTTAAGAGAAACGGAGAGTAGATAGGAGTGTGGTGTTGCAATGAGTGACGGAGGAGGAGGAAGAGATGGAAGGAAGTGACTGGAAGGGAGGTTTTGGTTAAGGATATGTGGAAGGATTGAGGCGAAGGAAGGATGCGGGCGAGAGAAGAGGAGTAGGAAGATAAGGAATAGGTGAAAGGATGGAGAGGTGTTTTTATTGGTTCCTTTCTTTATATTTCGTCCTCCTGTCTAATGCTCGATGCTTTTATCCTTTCGAGTATTTACTTTTTATTTTTATTTTGTCTTACCTTCACTCTCTGTGGTAAAGTTTTCAGATACATTTTAGATTGTTGTCTGTGTGCGTGAGTGTGTGAGCATGCGTGCGTGGGTGCGTGCGTGCATGCATGTGTGTCGGGGAGACGCTTTCATGCAATGGTCATCAACAAAGATTTTTGAGAACCATTATCCTGCACGCGCGCGCGCACACACACACACACACACACACACACACACACACACACACACACACACACACACACACACACACACACACACACACACACACACACACACACACACACACACACACGACCTGCCTCGAAGGTGGATGCCTATAATTCAACTCTTATCTCCATGCGGTCGGCTGCTGTCTAGGAGAGAGAGAGAGAGAGAGAGAGAGAGAGAGAGAGAGAGAGAGAGAGAGAGAGAGAGAGAGAGAGAGACGGCACTCGATGGTAATTAGTCTACATATTCAGTCAAGGTCGAGAAAGGAAGAGAGAGAGAGAGAGAGAGAGAGAGAGAGAGAGAGAGAGAGAGAGAGAGAGAGAGAGAGAGAGAGAGAGAGAGAGAGAGAGAGAGAGAGAGAGGTGAAACGAGAAGTAAATGAAAAGAGTAAGACAAAACTAATGATTGCCAATGGAAGAGATAACAAGGACGCAAATTGTTATTGTATGTAAAGTTTGGCTGAAAATGTAACTGTTGTCATTTTTTCTGTTGTGTTTGTGTGTGTGTGTGTGTGTGTGTGTGTGTGTGTGTGTGTGTGAGAGAGAGAGAGAGAGAGAGAGAGAGAGAGAGAGAGAGAGAGAGAGAGAGAGAGAGAGAGAGAGAATAATGCAACTGCGCGTGGAATCTTGTGTTGATCGATTAAGGAAGATAAGTTTTTTGCACGCAATTGTACAAAAAAGCTCACACACACACACACACACACACACACACACACACACACACACACACACACACACACACACACACACACACACACACACACACACACACACACACACACACACACACACACGTACGTCGTCACTGTGATCATGAGTAAAAATATTTGTCTTGAATATAAAACTTTCATGGACAAAAAATATTCAAGAATGTTGACAAACCCCAGATTTTTTACCTTGAATTTAAATCGAGAGAGAGAGAGAGAGAGAGAGAGAGAGAGAGAGAGAGAGAGAGAGAGAGAGAGAGAGAGAGAGAGAGAGAGAGAGAGAATATTTCAATATCGGGTCTTGTTTTTCTCTTATCTGGAAGGATCTTTGATAGTCAAAATGCCTGTTGATTTGTTGTTTTCGTCTCATTAGGAAAAAAAGCCTAACTTGCCTCTTATTTAAACACTTAAATCTACATATCTGTAAGCACTTTCAATCTCCTTTCGTGTTTACTTTAATTGAATTTATAACTAACAATGCTCAAGAAGTTTATGATCAATATATTATCATTCATTGACCACTATGTATTGCCTCCTCTGTTATTCTTAAATGAGCTTACTGCCGTTGTGTTGTCAGTTTTATTCCAGTCCTTCATAAGAAAATCCTTCACCTCTCCAATTACTGCCATCCTGTTGGTAGTTCACTTCAGTTCTTCCCCCACACTTGTCAGTCAGTGCAGCAGCAGAGACTCACCCCACTGTGGTCTTCAGCCTGCTGTTGCTGCTAAAAATTAAAGGTTAATGAGGCAGAGATATCCTACTCAGCAACGAGGGAAGATAGACCAGTTGGTATTTATATAATTTGGAGATCTCGATATTTGGATGTGTTGGCTTCCTCCTGTCGGTGTTTTGCTGTCATATGATGATCTCTTAAAGGACAGTGATATTTTCAGGAACATGTCTTAGTGTGTCTAGATTAAGTTTGATGATTTTAATCCCTGTTGACTCCCAGCACCTTCACACTCCTCGTATATGGAGAATCTCGTTATTCGCGTGACCTTTTGTGAACTGACCCTGGCTGGAAATTGTACAGATTTCGAGATTAAATTTAAAGATAGTATAGACAGGAATTGGAAACAGTGTGCGAGATTACTGTATCACTATTAATGTTATATTGATGCTTGGGAATGTTGGAAGTCTTGGTTACTTCCTTGTCTGTAGCAGGAAAAGGATTGGTAGTAACACACACACACACACACACACACACACACAAGGACGGACGGACGGACGGACACTCCTTCAGGTCATGGGTGATAAAAACTAAACAAACTAGAAATGAGAGGAAATTCATGAAGATAAGCGTACATACAAGGAAGAGATGGGGAGTGCCTTTATCGGCCATCTGCTCGAGGCGCACCCCTCCCTCCCTCCCTCCCTCCCTCCCTCCCTCCCTCCCTTCTTCACTCCTTCACTCCCTCACTCCCTCACTTCACTCTCTCCCTCTTCTTCGTTCACTCCCGATCATTTCCCTTATCGACTCCCTGCTGCCCCCAGGAACCGTCAGCGTACAGTCTTCCTCCTCGTCCTCCTCCTCCTCCTCCTCCTCCTCCTCCTCCTCCTCCTCCTCCTCAGTAATTCAATATCATCAAATGCGTTCCTTTTCCTTCTCCGAACTAAAAGTTCTCCAAAGTTTCTCTCCATGTGTATGTGTGTGTGTGTGTGTGTGTGTGTGTGTGTGTGAGAGAGAGAGAGAGAGAGAGAGAGAGAGAGAGAGAGAGAGAGAGAGAGAGAGAGAGAGAGAGAGAGAGAGAGAGAGAGTGTATCTCTCGCTGAGGGCTGCTTTATGACCATCAGAAGGCAGGCAAGAAGAGGAGGAGGAGGAGGAGGCGGAGGAGGAGGAGGAGGCAGGATGCATATTTTGGCTAAACCAGAATAACCTTACGTTGTAGCACAAACAAAAAAGTAATATATATGCACATTGACTCCACATCGTAAACTTTTAATGCCTCCTCCCCTTCAGAAAAAAAAAAGATCCCTTCAGAGAGAGGAAAAAAGAGAGAGATTGGCCGTAAGAAATCCAGTCGAATCCTTCATTAGGCCAGATCGCTATTAATTTACAAGAAAATACATTAAAACCTTGATTTTATCCCTGTCGTCTTTCAGCATCATACATCACTCGGCACAATGCAAAATGTATATACTAGCGCCACGGATATAGCATTTTTTCCCTCCACCTTTAAGTTATAGGCAGGCCATTAATGTACCCGTATATAGACCACCAAGCCGGCCAGGGCGACATAAAGCAGAGCGGCGGGAGTCGTGATAGAGCGCCGCTTAGGGTAAGACTAGGCGACTTTAACTTGGGACACCTGAGGGGATCTTACCATTAGGGTGATAAGCACCGTCTCTCAGCTGCCAATATACCTAGTCATTATGCGGGAAATACGAGATAAGTAGTGTGTGTGTGTGTGTGTGTGTGTGTGTGTGTGTGTGCAGGTGGTGGTGGTGGTGGTGGTGGTGGTTAGGGTGTAAGTGGGTATAATTGGTGGTATGTTTTTGGGCATCTGTATGTGGTTGAGAGATTGTAATACTTTCCTTATCTCCCTGCTTCTATTCTCCTTATATTCTGTATCTTCTCCTCCTCCTCATCATTCTCATTCTCCTTTTAATTTTTCATCACCACTGTTCTTATTTTCTTTTTCTTATTTTTTTTTTTTGCATAGTTCTTCCAGTCATATATTTTTTTTGCCAGTATATTTTTTTTTCTTGTTTTATATTTGCTCTGGTCTGTACTTGCTCTCTTACCTGCTCGCCTGCCAGATTTTTTTCCCGATTGATCTATCTGTGTCTGGATTAGGCGATACCAGTAATAAAAACAAAAAAAAAAAAGTAAAAAGAAAACTAGTAGATTCCCAATGTAAGAAAAACGAAGATAGAAAAAAAGAAAAAAGAAAACAGAGACAGTTTTAACAGAGGCAGTATGAACTGGTGCATATCCAAAACACACACACACACACACACACACACACACACACACACACACACACACACACACACACACACACACACACACACACACACACACACACACACACACACACACACACACACACACACACACACACCTAAAGGAATACAGTCACGCCTCACCACCTACTAATATGTAAATTTATCTGCACACAGTCTCTCTCTCTCTCTCTCTCTCTCTCTCTCTCTCTCTCTCTCTCTCTCTCTCTCTCTCTCTCTCTCTCTCTCTCTCTCTCTCTCTCTCTCTCTCTCTCTCTCTCTCTCTCTCTCTCTCACAGAACAAGAAGAGCAGGGCAATTAATAATAAGTGAACTATCCAGTACTTGTTGGAGGTATTTTGATGTATTTGGGTTGTTTTCAACGATTTTTTGTGGTTTTATCTCATATTTATTGCCTTGTTTTGTGCCGAGAAGGAGGAGGAGGAGGAGGAGGAGGAGGAGGAGGAGGAGGAGGAGGAGGAGGAGGAGGAGGAGGAGGAGGAGGACACCACCCTTGTCAATGCATAGACTGGTGAGACTCGATTATTCTTACAAGTTTTTAATCTTAGAGAGAGAGAGAGAGAGAGAGAGAGAGAGAGAGAGAGAGAGAGAGAGAGAGAGAGAGAGAGAGAGAGAGAGAGAGAGAGAGAGGACGGAGAAGGGAGGGGGAGGTGAGAATTACATGCTGTTTCATACATATAAATGCAGATCATAAAAGAAAACTATAGTCCAGAGTGGGTGGTCAGAGAGAGAGAGAGAGAGAGAGAGAGAGAGAGAGAGAGAGAGAGAGAGAGAGAGAGAGAGAGAGAGAGAGAATGTGCTATGAAAACATCCCCTAAAGGGTCTATTCGTTTCTTCATTACACAAGATTACTTTTTTGTAATGTCTCTCCCTCCCTTCTTTCGTTCCACTGTCAGACTTTTTCTCCTTCCTCCATCCATCCAGACCTCCTGTCCTCCTTTCCTTTTTCCAAACCTCCCTTCCTTCCACTACTATTCCAAAACTTTCCCCTCCCTCCACCTCTCTTCCAAACCTTCCCTCCTTCACCCTTTTTCCAGACTTTTCTCTCCCTTTCCATCCCCTTCCAACCTTTCCCTTTCTCCTCATCTCTTCTTGATCTTCCCTCTTTAATCTCCCTTCCATTTGTCCCTTCCAGACCTTCTCTATTTCCTTCACCTACTCTTAGACCTTTCCTCCTTTCTCCCTCTTTCTTCCTCTCCCTCTCTCCCGGACCCCACACGTTGCTCCTGACTCTATGTGCCTCGGAGGGAAAGGTCCAATATGCCTTCTATCTAATGATCTGGCCACCGACAATGCTACTTTATTTATGCTCTCTCTCTCTCTCTCTCTCTCTCTCTCTCTCTCTCTCTCTCTCTCTCTCTCTCTCTCTCTCTCTCTCTCTCTCTCTCTCTCTCTCTCTCTCTCTCTCTCTCTCTCTCTCTCTCTCTCTCTCTCTCTCTCTCTCTGGCCAGTCAGCAGTACAAAGGTTGGGTCTCAAGATAGCCAGTCTTTGCGGTCTCATCCAGTTTGCGGTCAAGACACTCGTGAGGAATGAGATGCCGTCGAGCCAAACCACCTTTTTTCTGAGAGTTAGGAGTCCACATTAGTCTTTGGCTTCGATAAGAATGTCCCAGTCGTAGTACTTCTTCTCCGCCTCCTCCTTCGACTCTCTTGTTTCTCCTCCTTCAGCCACATTTAATTGTACATCACTTTTGTATTCTCGCCTCTCCCGATGACACGTTGAATCTTCACGGTCCATCCCTTCCTATTCTCTCCCCATAAAGTATTTGTGTGTGTGTGTGTGTGTGTGTGTGTGTGTGTGTGTGGTTGGGTGAAATATGTAATTTAGTTTAATTATAGGTTAGGAAATGACACACCTTTCATATATCGTTCTATAATTTACTTCCTTTTCATGTGTGTGTGCGTGTGTGTGTCCCTCTCCCCCTCCTGCTCCTCCTCTTCTCTTCCTTTCTCTTAGTGTTACCTTCAGTTTAGTTTATTATCTCGGGGCGGATCGGAGCGTGTTGTCTATAGGCTATAACTCACAGATGGAATGATAGAAAGTATAGCAATCCCGGCCTCGCCCAGACTGGTTCCTATGAGCAGATTAAACTGATATTTGACCCCTAATTGTTTTTTTCTTTCAATTATGTGTATAAGACAAGTTAGGGATTATGTAAATTTCCGCCCTTTCTTTACTTATCTCACTATCTCTCTCAGCCTCGGTCTTTCTTTACCTCTCGTCTCTCTCTTTCTCTCTCTCTCCCCTTCCCCTACCCCTCCTCTTTCACTCCCCTCATTCTCTGTCCAGAACCTCTCACTTTCTATCTTACTACTTCTCTTATTCTTTCACGTCTCTCCTGTACTCTCGCCTGCTCTCCCCTGTGCTCTCCCCTGCTCTCCCCTTCTCTCCCCAGCGCTCCTTTCCCTGCCGGCCAGCCTCCCTCCCTCCGGTCAGACCATGTTGAGTGTAGTCAATTTGTTACCAATGTCGTATTCTATTTACTGCAGCTATAACACGCTCTTACGGAGGCCACCCAAGTGTGTGTGTGTGTGTGTGTGTGTGTGTGTGTGTGTGTGTGTGTGTGTGTGTGTGTGTGTGTGTCTTTATTGTATGATAATTGCTATGCTCGTGTGGTGCTGATTGCTAATGGCGATTATAGTGTATTGTTGAACTCTCTCTCTCTCTCTCTCTCTCTCTCTCTCTCTCTCTCTCTCTCTCTCTCTCTCTCTCTCTCTCTCTCTCTCTCTCTCTCTCTCTCTCTCTCTCTCTCTCTCTCTCTCTCTCTCTCTCTCTCTTCCTCAGGCATAAGGAAAAACGCAAATGACCTTGAGCCATGATTGCCTTCCAGGTGTGCGTCCTTCCTCCTCCTCCTCCTCCTCCTCCTCCTCCTCCTCCTCCTCCTCCTCCTCCTCCTCCTCCTTAACCTACAACACTTACTTCTCGTCTCATGCTATCCAGCCAGTGTTTTAAATTCTCCCAGTCACTTCCAGATTCTCCTGATTTCATGTTCTGCAGCTCCTACTTCTTCCCGCCTTCTCTTCCCTTCCCTTCTATTCCCTGGTCCTCCTCCGCCTTCCCTTCCCTTCCCTTCCCTTCCCTTTCCTGGTTCTCCTCCGCCTTCCCTTCCTCTTCCTTCAATGGTCTTCCTCCGCCTTTCCTTCCCTTCCCCTGCCCTGGTCCTCCCCCGCCTTCCCTTCTCTTCCTGCGTCAGTCCGGCGGAGGTAACACTGTCATGAGCATGTTGCCGCCTCGCCACGCAGCTCCTCGCCCAGGGAACAGGATGGATGGCGCCTCGCTTTAATAATTGCACTGTCAGTTTTGTGGTTTATTTCCTACCTGGCGTGTACAATATTTTCTTCTTTTTTTTGCGTGTTTTCATAACTGGATGTATTGGAGGAACTAAACAAAAATGCTGGGGAAAAAAGAAGGAAAAAAAAAAAAAACTGACTGGTCTTTGCACATGGGATGAATATACCGGAGTGAATTTTAGAGGCTTGTGTTATTAGTTGTAGTCTTAAACGTGGCCTGCTGAGCTTCTTCCCAGGGTGGTTTTGGTTCGTTGAGAGAGGGAAAGGTAAGACTGACAGGTAGGAGTGTGTTAGTCTTGGAAGCGTAGGAGTTGTGGAGTGTGTAAGTCTTGGGAGTGAAGAGTTGGTGGAATATTATGCTGAAGGAAGATGAAAGGAGTGGGTTTATTGATTTGCGTGTGTGTGTGTGTGTGTGTGTGTGTGTGTGTGTGTGTGTGTGTGTGTGTGTGTGTGTTCGTGATGAGGTTCGTGCGTTCAGTGAATAACGAGGATCAGGTTTATAGGAATACTTGTAGTGTGTGTGTGTGTGTGTGTGTGTGTGTGTGTGTGTGTGTGTGTGTGTGTGTGTGTGTGTGTGTGTGTGTGTGTATGGCTTCGCTGATTTGTCATTCTTAACGCTATTACCGTACCTTTCTTTCCACCACCACCACCACCACCACCACCACCACCACCACCACCACCAACATCTCATGATCTTTCACTTTGTTACTTTACATCTCGCCCCGCCTCGCCTTGCTGCTCCCCGCCCAGGCCTCTCCTTACCTGCCCCGCCCCTCCCCGCCCCCTCACACACACACACAGACATCTTGCCAGCCATCAGTAGCATCCATCAACTCCTCACCAGGTCTTGCCACACGAGAACACTTCCTTCTAACTTGTCCTTTTGATCTATCTTCGTGCCTGCTTGTCTCTCCGCCTGTCTGTCTGTCTACTTGTTTGTCTCTGTCTCCTTGTAACATCCGCCTGTCTGTCTGTCCATCTGTCTGTCTGTCTATCTCGCCGCCCGTAACCTCTCCAAAATCTTGATCTCATTATGCTCGTCCTCAAGTCTCCATAATTTTCCCGCAAACAGACATCAGGAGGGATCGCCGTTGC
This sequence comes from Scylla paramamosain, assembly GCF_035594125.1. NCBI lineage: Eukaryota > Metazoa > Arthropoda > Malacostraca > Decapoda > Portunidae > Scylla > Scylla paramamosain. The sequence goes on along the minus strand of NC_087159.1, from coordinate 30,267,794 downwards.
ATATTAATCTTACCCAAATCTAGCTGGACCAAGGCACGGGGAAGAGGAGGAGGAGGAGGAGGGGGTAAGGCTAGGGACGGAGGACTAACTCTGCATTATAGAGGAACATAAGATAGGACTGGAGGGCGAGGGATGGAGGGAGATAAATGAGGAGAAACCAGGACCTTCCATCTCCACTGATCAGGCTTCCCTCCTCACCCATTCTATCTGAGCCATCTCGCCTCACTCGCCTCTGATCACCATGACCTAAATGAATAAAAGAAAGGGCTTGTAGAAAATGCAGACGAAGGGAGAGAAAGGAAGGGATGTAGGATTCTCTCTCTCTCTCTCTCTCTCTCTCTCTCTCTCTCTCTCTCTCTCTCTCTCTCTCTCTCTCTCTCTCTCTCTCTCTCTCTCTCTCTCTCTCTCTCTCTCTCTCTCTCTCTCTCTCTCGTCCCAGGGGTCCAGAGATAATCATTCTGGTGTTGGGAAAGGAAATGAAACGAGACAAAACAATTAAATGTCCAATTTACAATTAACCAATACTTGTTTTAGAATCGAGGTAGACTTGCTCGCTGTAGATTTGTGCTTAACCAACCAGCTACATCGATTACGAGAGAGAGAGAGAGAGAGAGAGAGAGAGAGAGAGAGAGAGAGAGAGAGAGAGAGAGAGAGAGAGAGAGAGAGAGAGACCCCGCCCTTTTCGACCCTTGCTCAGTAACTTTTCTCGAGACAGACTCTCCACTGGCAGGAGTTTGTGCTATCTCTTAGAGGCTGTCAGGGGAAGGACGCGGGTGAGGCGGGGGTCGAGCCCAGTGACTTTGGAGTTGAGACGGAGCGGCGAGCACTCATCCCCGACACAAAGAGGAGACTGAGTGGCACAGAGAGACCCGGAGTGGCCCAGATCAGCGGCAGCATTAAGAGCGTCAGCCGTAAACTGCGCCGTGAGTGAGCTGATGGAAGAGACCGAGGCGACGGATTAAATGAAATGGAAAGGAGAGAGAGAGAAAAAAAAATGAACTGTATCTGGTGGAAATCATCTTAGAGAGAGAGAGAGAGAGAGAGAGAGAGAGAGAGAGAGAGAGAGAGAGAGAGAGAGAGAGAGAGAGAGAGAGAGAGAGAGAGAGTTTATATTGGTTTTTGGAAGTGGTGGGGCAGGTTTGGGCGTCCGAAGATTCCTGACTTGTGTGTCTTGATGATTTAGGTAACCTGTGGAGATTGAATTGGATGCGTTTTGTGTTGGGAAAAATGTAGCGAAGGAGGCAAACAAAGGAATTGAGGAGGAAAAATAAGGAATGGTTGTCAGGATTTACAAGCTTACGAAGGGTGAGGAAGAAGGAGAGAGTAATCCAATCCTGAATGGACGAAAATGAGAAGAGGGAACTTGAGAGAAGAAGACATGAGAGAAGAGAGACTCGAAATTCAAGACAGGGATTTTAGAGAAGAAAAAGAATGGAGATGGAGGATGGAGAAGGGAGGAGACAAGGGTGAGGGAAATATATGAAAGTTGAAAGAAGGAGGTAGAAAAAAAAGAAAGGAAGGGAAGTTAAGAAAGAAATGAAAGAATGAACTCTGTAAAGTAAAATAAATATATAAGAAAAAAACGAGAGAAAACAAAGATTTAAGTAATTAAAGAATGAAAGAAGGAAAGGAGGAAGGTGAGAGGTGAAAAGAGGGAAAGGAGAGAGGCGAGAGGTGAGGACAGAAGGTGAAAAGTGAAGGAAGGACCAAGGTGAAGGAGGAAGGTTTATGTTTACTTTGCGTCACCCGTGGAGCGAGGCGGCGTGCACAGCGGGACTCCTTGCCCGTCACGCTGATGTTTGCCGCGCTGTGAACCACGACGGACAGGGGCGCGGCACCAGCTGGCCTGCATACAGGCACACGCACTTACACGGACACCTGCGCTCCCTCAAAACACACGCGTACATCGGCAGAGAACAGAGCTTTGGAATGTGTCTTACGTACTGTTTTGCATCACGTACTAGACAATTTGCTACGCCGCTCTTCATCTTCCTCGCTGCTCCTCGCCTCTGACTTTACCTCGTGTGCTGCGCCGAGCTCCAACTATCCCGGGAGACGCGCCGCTGCCTCGGAACAATACAGGTGAATGCACGGCCGTGTGGCAGGTGACACGCGTCCTGCCAGGTGTATACACGAGGCCGCCACTCACCTCCATTAGCTCACTGATTGAATGTGACGCTCCTGTTGCATATCAAGGCCACACACGGGCGATAAAAGCGACGGTAGTCATCTTAGAATCTCATCTCTCCTCACCATTCATGCACACGTGGGAACAGCGACGCTATGATTGCCTCTGATTCTTCTGTCGCGTGCCAACACAAGACGAAAGTGTGGTGAGTGATGCCATGATTACCCTTGATGCTCGTGTTACCTGCTCACTGGCGGAACACAGGTGCCGAAAGTGACATCACGAGGCAGGAATGTGGTCCGTCTGCCTCCTGCTCGGTACTGTCAAAAGCGAGGGGCGGAGGCGGCGTCTTGTTCTGATTGATAGACCAGAAAGAATGCTCAAGATTATGCGAATATGATTATAGTTGTTACGATCATGACAGTCAAGATCATTCATACGACTTGCCCCAGATGTTGTGTGTCTGGATTTTGATGGCATTTAATTATACGTTACCGTCTGGGAACGTTCAAGGGGTATATTTTTTCAATTTAGTTTATAATTTTGTTTTGTTTAGAGCGGCTGTGTTTAAGATACAATGTTGCTAGAGAGAGAGAGAGAGAGAGAGAGAGAGAGAGAGAGAGAGAGAGAGAGAGAGAGAGAGAGAGAGAGAGAGAGAGAGAGAATTTAAGTAGCCTCGTGACCGTTCATTACTGTTCCTGCTGCTGCATCTTTTTCCTCTCTCACCTGCGCCGCGCCTGTCTGTATTTGGCCACACTGCCGCTATATTCGGTGGCGTTCTTCCAGTGATTACCTTTGGCCCACCTGGAGGCAAGACAAGAGAGGCTCCCACGTACGAGACTATGCGGTGTCTTATTACGTCCCCTGGCCAATGGAAGAACTTGTTTGAGGAAGTCTTGTGCAATTATTTTATTTATTTATTTATTTATTTATTTATTTATTTATTTATATATTTTTGCTAAGATCTCCCCCATGGCAGCTTTCCCCTTCTGCTCCCTGTCACTGTTCTCTTCCCTCAGTGCTGTCCTTAAAAGCTGCTACTTTTCCTCAGTGACTCTAGTACCGCTACACTACGAGTACTTCCCCGTAAAAGCTTAACATTTTCTGACTGACTGCCTCGTTTTGCCTGTTTTTACTCACGCACATTCAGTTATATATTAAACATCAAGGTGTTGGTATCTACCTATAAGTATTACTATCAGTGCTGTTTACAGTATCTTGCAGGTTTCCCAAGTTTTCTAGAATCATTTCCCTTTACATCTTTAGCCCCCCCACAGCAGTGAACAAGTAGTTGCAAATGTAGAGGCACCGTAAAATTGTACATATACGGGTACAGATGGACCGATAGTCTTATTTCTGATCGCGTCTTACGATTCCCCGTGTGAGAGTATTGGAGTTCTTCTTTCTCTTATCCATGAAAGTCGTCACTCCTTCGTCTCCCTGACTTGTAAACACTGGACGTGGTTGACAAAGTGTGAAGGTATCCCAGTAGAAGTAACGTATCTTTCGATTGAGTCGCCTTCACACATTGTCCCTCTGCCAGGAGTATCAAGACGCCTCAAAAACCACACTATCTGTTTGTAAGTCTCACTCTCTCTGGTCACTTACAAGAGCGGCATTTAGCTTACTTCTGGATCCTATCATTAAATTGTATCGCCTTATCAGCCGCCATTATGTGTGTTAAAAGAACATCAGAGTGTTAGATTCTACGTGCATCACTCAGGCAGTCATTATAGTAGTTCACCGTGGCGCGGCTTTTTGCTGCGATGAACTGTTTTGTACCTGTCGTGTTTGAAGGACGCACCGAATGTGGACTTGGGATGGCCAGCTGTCAGATGCGCTGCTGGGGCAGGTAGATAGAAGGATGGGCAGCTGTCACACGGCGAGGGGACGGATGGACGAGTGGGTGGACGGGTGGGTTGGTAAATGGGTGAGTGGATGAATGGATAGGTGGGCTAGTGAGTGAGTGGATGGGTGGGTGAGTGGACGGGGTGACGGAGAGGTGGATAGGTAGAGGGAGAAAGTGGATGCGGCTTTCTACTAAATTCGAAATTTTCGTGTCAGTGTTGCCTTCCACTTGCAGTGGCACACACACACACACACACACACACACACACACACACACACACACACACACACACACACACACACACACACACACACACACACACACACACACACACACACACACACACACACACACACATCTATATATACGAGTATATATATATATATATATATATATATATATATATATATATATATATATATATATATATATATATATATATATATATATATATATATATATATATATATATATATATATATATATATATATATATATATATATGCGGTGTTACATGAAACAAAAAGTTTATATAAATTACCGTATATTTATTATACTATCATCATATTAAGATATATTATTATATTAACGTTATCAGGGAGGACTATGAGAAAAAAAAATCCCAAACGAAAAAATTCCCGAGGCGCACAAGACAACACACACAGACACACACACACACACACACACACACACACACACACACACACACACACACACACACACACACACACACACACACACACACACACACACACACACACACACACACACACACACACACACACACACATTAAAAAAATAAATAAAAAAATAAATAAAAAAATGCGAAGGCCGTAGCGATCAATCGTCTTCTTCATTGTCTTCATTGTTCCTTTCCATACTTCAAACCAAACGTAATTCTCAAAGCGTACAAAAACAAAAGTAAAACAGTGGATAGTAATAGTAGTAGTAGTAGTAGTAGTAGAAGTAGCAATCACAACAACGCCACCCACAGCACTAGTACTAATAACCAGAGCAGCGAGCGAGGGAGGCAGGAGCAGCAGCCTGAGCGCGGCCAGTCGCAGGAGCCTGCTGCCCAAGTGGTGCCCGAGGATGGCTGCGACACGGCAATTTCCTCCTTGTCGACTTTTTGCATCGATCTGGTCCGCTGAGAGTGTCCAAGAGGTCCCGTTACATACATTAGCTGGAGGAGGGGAGGAGGGAGGGAGGGAGGGAGGGAGGGACAGGGAGAGGCAGAGGGAGGGAGGGAGGGAGAGAGAGAGAGGGAGAGAACAGGACGTGAAGGCTTTTGTGAGTGGATTTAAAATTCATTTATATTTATACCTGCTTGGCGTCTTCCCTTGATTGGCCTCATGATCGAAGGAGGAATGACTGGACGCGACACTGGCTGACCCTCGCCCGACCTGGGGAGTGAGGCAGGAGGGGAGAGCGGCAGGGGGAGGGAGTGAATGGAAGGGAAGGGAAACGGGAGGAATGCTGAGAGAGGGATGGGGAGAAGTGTGTTGCGTGTTTGAAGAGAGGGATTGGAAAGAGGAATGCTGGAAAATTATTTTAAGACAAAGAGAAGTGAAGAGAAAGGAAGGAAAAGGAAAGGTGAAATAAGGGAGAAATAAACTAAGGGAGAGAAAAAGGAGTAAGTTGTTATGGCTAATGGGAACGAAAGAAAAGGGAGGGAAGGGAAGAGAGAAGTGTAATTCTAATAAAGAAAAGGAATGTATCCAGAGTAAAGGGCAGAGAGAGATGATAAAACTACAAGGAAAGAGGATAATAAGTGTGACTGGAAGAGAAGAGAAGGGAAGGGAAAGAAAGATAAGACGGGTGTTTAGAGAGGGGGTTGGAAAGGAAAGGAAGTTTGGTGGGTACGGGAGAAAACAGGGATACTCAAGATAAGAAAGAGAGCGAGAGAAGGTGGAGAAAACATGAGGAGAGAGAGAGAAAATTTTTGATGAGAGGTAAAAGATAAAGAAAGGAGAGACGTGGAGAGATGCGACAAAACTCGAAAGAAATGGAAGACTGAAGAAAAGATAGAGAGGAGATATGAAGAACTGCCAGAACTTGGGGAAAGACAATACCGAAATTATAAAAATGAAGAAGAGATTAGAGAAAAGAAAAAGAGAATGGCGTAGGGAGAGAGAACAAAAGAAGATAAGAATGGAGACAATTTGAGCAAAAGGGAACAGTCCAAAGGGTGTGAAATAAGGAAAGAAAAATGAAAAAGGAGAAAAAGGAAAATGAGAAAATGGGGAGATACAAGCAGAGGAGGAGAAGAGTGCAATGAAAGAAAAGAAATACGATAATTGTAGGACAGAAAGACCAAGATAAGATAGATTTGAGAAGGGAACGAAACAAAGAAAGAGAGAAAAGTAGTAATAAAAGAGAAAAGGAGGGACAAAGAGAGAAATGGAGATAACAAGAATAGGTTAATGCAGTGAAAAGGTTCAAGAAGGAAGAAAATGTTGCAATAGATTTATAGTTCAAAATAATGTCAACAGATTCTCTCTCTCTCTCTCTCTCTCTCTCTCTCTCTCTCTCTCTCTCTCTCTCTCTCTCTCTCTCTCTCTCTCTCTCTCTCTCTCTCTCTCTCTCTCTCTCTCTCTCTCTCTCTCTGCCTCTCCCGTGTGACAACTACAGCAAAAAGTGCCATTCACGCTTGAGGAAACGCCAAGATTTCAAGTTTGGAAATCAGATTCACTTCCCGTTCAGTGGATTTTTGTATCAGATTGTCAATACAAGAAAAATATGTCGCCATAATGCAGTTTTTCCAAACCTTATCCTTCCTGCCCACCCCCCCTCTCTCTCTCTCTCTCTCTCTCTCTCTCTCTCTCTCTCTCTCTCTCTCTCTCTCTCTCTCTCTCTCTCTCTCTCTCTCTCTCTCTCTCTCTCTCTCCTTCCATTTCTTTTCATTCTCTTCCATTTGCGTAACTTTTCTTCTGATGTCCTCTTTTTCTCTCCCTATTCCCATCGTTTATATATTTTTCCTTTACTTTTCTTCAGTTTTTTTTTTTTTTGTGTGTGTATTTTGTGTCCTGTTTTTCTTGCCTTATTTATTGTTTTTTTTTCTGTTACTTTCCCTGACTTGGTTTATTGACTTGTTCTCTTTCGTTTACACTTCCAGAAATTTCCTCGCTGTTTTGGTTTTTCTTTCGATATTTTAGCATTTTTCCAGCTCTTCTGTTTTTATAGTTCATTTCTCTCTCTCTCTCTCTCTCTCTCTCTCTCTCTCTCTCTCTCTCTCTCTCTCTCTCTCTCTCTCTCTCTCTCTCTCTCTCTCTCTCTCTCTCTCTCTCTCTCTCTGATAGGACAAAGGGAAAAGGACCATGCGGAGGAAGGAAAAGACTTGGAGAAGGAGGAGAAGGAGGAGGAGGAGGAGGAGGAGGAGGAGGAGCAAGAGGAGTAGAAAGAATAAAAATAGGAACGGACGTAAGAAACAGTAAGCGAACCAAAAGAAAGGCGAAAAAGAGGATCGAGAGAAAAGGAGAGATGAGTGTGTGTGTGTATGTGTGTGTGTGTAGCTGTCGTATGTGGTCGTAAAGGGCTCTGCGGGTTGTCTGACGCGACTTTATTGCATCTTGAGGCAAAGCAGAGGAAGGAATAATTATTTTCCTCCCGCTGCGAGACACACACACATACACACACGCTCACAGAGAGAGAGAGAGAGAGAGAGAGAGAGAGAGAGAGAGAGAGAGAGAGAGAGAGAGAGAGAGAGAGAGAGAGAGAGAGAGAGAGAGAGAGAGAGAGAGAGAGAGAGAGACTGGGTGGTCGTGTAAGTCAATGATTCAGAAGCGTGGAGGCTGCGGCGGACCACCCGTGCTTAGGT
>NC_087159.1:30237500-30255000 GCF_035594125.1 Scylla paramamosain | reverse complement strand
GGCAGATGTTGGGTTTGCTTGCCTTGGGCGTGGGGCAGCTGACTAAAGCAAACCTTGAGGAAGGACTGCGGGGGGCCGGGGAGACCCTGGGCGGAGGTACAGGCTCACCGCCAGACCACCCGATCTGCCCCGCGGGTGGCCACATCAGCCCCAGGACGTCCTTGACCGGCCACCGGGAGGCAGCGGAATGGGGGAGGGGGAAGGAACATGACCTCGTCGCTTGGCACCTCCAGGCAAGGCGGGACCAATCTGCTACTGGCCTGCCCTGGCCCGCCCTGGCCCGTCCTGGCCCGCCCCGGGGGTGCTGCCCAGACGCTGCCGCTGACCACCGCTAATCTTGATACGCGGCGGGGAGCTCAGGTCTACACGCCGCAGAGTCACCGCTCTCACAAACTGTCCTCGGCCGCGCGTCAGGTCAGCGTGGCGGGGCAAGGCCAGCTGGAGACGCCGTGGCAGTGTTCATCCTTGAATTGTACCAGACTAAGTAGAAGTCGTTACCTGCAGAGGCTGATGGTGCCGCACGCCATTCCCGGACAAGGAAGAGGGACAGCCGTGACGAAGCCTGGACTGGCGGGCATTACTGAGCGGCGAGGAAGGCCGGCTCCTAATGCACACATCCACTATCTATCCCTCTTTGCAGATAACTCGCACAAAACCTCTTAAGGACAATGTCAGAGAAGTATATCTGGGAAAGGAATATGATTTGTTCCACCCGTTTGGCCGCCTTGTTCCTTAATGCCTCAGCGTGCCGGCCGTCAGAGCAGTGACACCCGCAGCCAGTCTTGGCGCCGCCTCGCGCTGGTCAGCCTACTTTCCCGGCCCTGCGTCCCTGGCCCCGATAGCGCCGCCCCACCGCGTCTTCCATAAAAACACCAATGATCGATCTCCTCGGGTGTTTTTTAGTCCCATATCGCGGAATGGTCAGTTTCGTGTGTGTGTGTGTGTGTGTGTGTGTGTGTGTGTGTGTGTGTGTGTGTGTGTGTGTGTGTGTGTGTGTGTGTGTGAGCGATGCCGGTCGTTGGCTGCTCGTAATATGCTCGTATTCTTATCAGTTGGTGATGAAGCGTACATGCAAAATCACTCGCGCGCACGCACTCACACACACACACACACACACACACACACACACACACACACACACACACACACACACACACACACACACACACACACACACACACAGATGTAGCATGAAATTTAAACGCGATAACAGTGCATCAAGGAGGCTCGGAGGAGTTCTCAGGAGATAAGATAGACGGCCTCACCTGTTTAATGCGCGTGAAATTGGCACGGCGCACGGCCACTTGACGCGGCCTATTGTGGACACTGGAGGCTGCAGGATGTGTGTGAGAGTCGCCGCGTCCTGACCATTAGAATTGATGGCACTTGGAGGAGGCGACGATGTGTTGTGTTCGTCGTCAAGATTGATTTGGTCCGGGCGAGAACAAGATGGAATTTTATTATTTTTTCTCTGTCTCTGCTGAGGATCATGTAGACTGTAGACGAGAGAGTTATGTAGTGATCAGCACAACCACTATTATAGTTTCACCAGTCTACTAATGTCACTAGATATCTTTGATTACAACACTAAGAACAGGAGCTAGAAAGAAGAAACAAAAACGCAGTAGCGGTAGCAAAAACACGCTGGACGCCGACAGTAATAGCAACAATGATAATAAACAACTGTGCTCCCACCCAAGAACCTAAGCAAGACAGGGAGAAGAAAAAGAGGAAGAAGAAGAAGTAGGAGACAAAAAGAAGACAAATAATAATAATAATAATAAGAGAAGGAACGACAAAATAGAAACAAGAAGAAAATGAAGAGAATGAAGACGAATGAGAAATAAAGAAAAGTAGAAGTAGAAAAAAAGACGAACAAAACAGATGAATAAAACAAAGACGAATAAAACAAAACCGAATAAGAAGACAGGCAGACAAGAAGAAGACGAACTTAAAGCCTGACACTGTACAAGACACACGCATCCTTGCCTGCTCTGTGGTACCGGTAAGAAGCAGCCTCGGGAGCTAAAGACGTAAAAATATTGTGGTGGCTGCGGCGTCGGCGGCGGTTACACTGGAAGCGGCCGAACGCGATCAGTACTAAAGAGCGCAGACATGAACACTCCCGCGGCGACCAGGCAGAGGCGACAAAGGCTTTACTTCCTCTTGGGGATCTTAAGACAACCGGTTTGAAGGACTGCCCCCTCATCCTTCCTCGTCCCTCGCTATTCCTTCCCCCCAACCCCACCCCCCCAATGGACTCCGGACCACGCGCTGCCTGCCCTCTCTCTGGTGTCCGCTGTACTGGTGGTGATAATGTCCCTCTCTGGAGATTAATGCTATGAGGCAGGGATGACTTGGCAAGGAGGTGGATGGCGGGCACTGGTTTCCTTCATATCTTTCTATTTTTTTTTTTTTTTATGAGGAAATTTTCATTGTTTCGTTATGTGCATTCCCTGGGCTGTTGTTGCTTTCCTCTTGAATTTCTGTCTTGTTTTCTTTTTCCCTCTTCCTCCTCCTCCTCTTCCTCTTTCTCATATTCTTCACTCGTATATTTTTCGTTCTAATTACGTCCTCATTTTCAAAAATATCCCTCCGCATGGAAACTTTAACCTCAATTTATCGCTTCTTTCCCCTTATCTTAAAACAACCTTTCTCTCTCTCTCTCTCTCTCTCTCTCTCTCTCTCTCTCTCTCTCTCTCTCTCTCTCTCTCTCTCTCTCTCTCTCTCTCTCTCTCTCTCTCTCTCTCTCTCTCTCTCTCTCTCTCTCTCTCTCTCTCTCTCTCTCTCTCTCTTAGAATGTGTACCACTTAGCCGCGACGTAAATGATTCGACTTCGGTGTAAATAGGACGTAAACACTGCTTTATGCCCGCCCTCCCCGCTGTCTCCCGTGTCGGCCATAAATATCTCTTATAACTGCGGAGGGTAGTGGATTTATTGCGCGTGGGGAACTTGCTCGGCCGCGGGAACGTGCTGCGGGTCGGTCGGTCGCTGCGTCTCGTCACGGTGATGGGAGGAGGAGGAGGATGGGGAGGCTGCTGAGAGTGCCCGGTAGATGTTGGTGTTATTAATGCTTTCTCTGCTGCTGTTCGTGTTCTTCATGTAGCTTTTGTTGTCTCAGTGTAGGTTTTGTGCGCTGGGGTTGTATTTGATATTTCATTTCTTGCGGTGATGAATGTAGTGAGTCGTGAAGGAATTTGTGAGCGAGAGAGAGAGAGAGAGAGAGAGAGAGAGAGAGAGAGAGAGAGAGAGAGAGAGAGAGAGAGAGAGAGAGAGAGAGAGAGAGCACAATAAAATATGATGCAAAAGGAGTTATGGCTGTTTTTTTCTTAATACATGCTTACATGCAAACCACGCGCGCATATACTCAACCGCACACACACACACACACACACACACACACACACACACACACACACACACACACACACACACACACACACACACACACACACACACACACACACACACACACACACACACACACACACACACACACACACACACACACTCTCAAAGATAAGTTGCTCATAAAATCATCAAGTTCACACCCTAGATCACACACACACACACACACACACACACACACACACACACACACACACACACACACACACACACACACACACACACACACACACACACACACACACACACACACACACACACACACACACACATCTTTACCAATTCACGCACCGGTCGTAAATCATCGTACATTAGTTGGTACGTGCATATTAACAAGTATAACTCACATCAGCTGTTGTGAATGGCTCATAAACGTGACTGTCCCAAACATAAACCAACGAAAGTTATGTTTTTTTTTCTCTCTTTTCTGAGTTGGTTAAGCGACGAGACTGCCTCAGAAAAATATTTTCGAGGTACACAAAGCATTCTTACACCTTTATGTTTTTTGCTCGAGAAAACTTAGATTCTGACAAAAAGACAAGGAAAATATTGGTGATGGACGAATGATAATTTTTGGTATGTTACAAAGTCGTTGCTGAAGACATTACCTGTTCTCGTGAGTCACATAATAATTCACAGTTATTTTTGTGGTTCAGTGATTCGTGAATCGAGTCTAAATTTCTGGTAGATGGAGTAACGATAAAAAAAAAAAAAAAAAATCGAAGCATCATTAATCTCAAAATTATGACAGGTTTTTTTGAAGTTTCTCATGATGCATGGCAGTTGTTAGAACTGTCATAAGATTAGACGTGAAAATTTGACAGACGCACCTCATTATTATTTTCATGCAAATGTTATCGCCAGAAGCACATCAGCTGTAAAAAGAAAAATCACAACTTATGACGATAAACCATAACTACTTGAATTTGTTGTCATCCGGTCGGCGCTTGAAGGGGACAAAAAAATGTTACGCAAATTACGACAGAAAACCACCTTGACACTGGACATAGTACACTACACACACACACACACACACACACACACACGAGGCCGCAGATACCGCTGTGTGTGTGTGTGTGTGTGTGTGTGTGTGTGTGTGTGTGTGTGTGTGTGTGTGTGTGTGTGTGTGTGTGTTGAGGGGCGGGTGTCGGTGCGGGTAACAAAGAGGCGGGAGCCAGATATTCATGGTTGACGAGGCAGCGGCGCGTTGTATTGTGTCTCCTAGAGTGACGGCCGGCAGAGGCACTGCAAACAAAGTATTCTGGCCACGCGCATTATGGCAGGTTCCGCTCTCTCTCTCTCTCTCTCTCTCTCTCTCTCTCTCTCTCTCTCTCTCTCTCTCTCTCTCTCTCTCTCTCTCTCTGGCGATAAGTGCACATTTTTTTCCTTCATTTCTGTCATATCTAGTGATGTTATCAGCAGCAGTTCTTTGTTCTTGATAACTCTGTAACTGTGAAGTGTTGTAATGTTGCAATAACAGAAGGGATGTAGGTGTGGCCACTGGCGATGTCTCCTCCCCGCCCTCCTCTTCCTTGTCCTCTTTACCCTCCCTTCCTCCCTCCTCCATCCTCCCTCACTAACGCCACCTTGACAGATACAATCACAAGAGCGTTGATACACCGCCCCGGGGGAGGAAAAACAAGGTCATTAAGTCATGCGTGACGGACACACAAACGCACCTGACGACGAATAACATAATCTTTATTCATATATATATATATATATATATATATATATATATATATATATATATATATATATATATATATATATATATATATATATATATATATATATATGAGAGAGAGAGAGAGAGAGAGAGAGAGAGAGAGAGAGAGAGAGAGAGAGAGAGAGAGAGAGAGAGAGAGAGAGAGAGAGAGAGAGAGAGAGAGAGAGATTTTCTCGACTGATTACCGTTTCCAAAAGTAAATCCACGAAAAGGAAAGAGCTGCAAGGCACCACTAATGGATGAGAATCGTAAGGTCATTGGTGTTGGTGACATGAGTGTGGTGCAGGCAGGACGGCAGCAGCGCCACCAGGTGTTCCTCTGCCGGGAGGTCGCGGTAAAACGTCCATGCCGTAACAACCTTTCTAATAAGGCTTGCTCCAGAATGGGAGTGAGCAGTTTAGCAGAGATAAGAGCCTATAAATTGTTTGTTCTTTCAAGAATAGGTAAGCAGTTGACTTCCAATACCTTAAAGGCAGCGGGAGACACGACAAGCCCTGGAGATTTCAGCAGGAGACTACGAGGCCACAAAAGTAATAATCAAATGTGCATTAATTTATAGTATCTCTCTCTCTCTCTCTCTCTCTCTCTCTCTCTCTCTCTCTCTCTCTCTCTCTCTCTCTCTCTCTCTCTCTCTCTCTCTCTCTCTCTCTCTCTCTCTCTCTCTCTCATGGTTCACTGCCTAGCTTCACCTTGATCATAAAAAAAATGAAACCTTCGCCTCAGTGGTAGTGAACGAACGGTCGCACAGTGACGCTTTTCTCGTTTTGCTTCGTTATTAATGACACACTCCCGGAATGAACCAAATTAACACTGCGTAGCAATTACACAGAGACAAGCTGAGAAATGACCAGGAGTTGGCTTCTCCTGCTCCTCCTCCTCCTCCTCCTCCTCCTCCTCCTCCTCCTCCTCCTCCTCCTCCTCCTCCTCAAGCGTTCTGCTTCAGTTCCTTTATCTCCTCCTGTTCTTGAGTACCATTTCTTCTTGCGTTCTGCATAACAGGTTCTTTATTTCCTCTCGTCATTCCTCCTCCTCCTCCTCCTCCTCCTCCTCCTCCTCCTCCTCCTCCTCCTCCTCCTCCTCCTCCTCCTCCTCCTCCTCCTCCTCCTCCTCCTCCTCCACCGCCATCGCAGCCGCTTCTGCCCCATCTCCTCCACCGGTTTAGTTTTTACTTGTGTATCATATTGCACCGCATTATTCGTTTTTTCTTTCAGCTTTTTCTTGTATATTATTTGATATCTCATGAAGTTGTTTACTTAATTACTGGTTGCGTTATTTCCTCTTTCTCTGTCTCGTCCTTCCCTTTGCTCCCGTGTTTATTCCTTGGGTTTGCTATATTCTGTGTGTGTGTGTGTGTGTGTGTGTGTGTGTGTGTGTGTGTGTGTGTGTGTGTGTGTGTGTGTGTGTGTGTGTGTGTGTGTGTGTGTGTGTGCGCGCGCGCAAATGTTTAAATAGTACACGGTATTTGAGGTTTTTCTAAAACTGACCTCAAAATTTCCTCACCCCCTTCTGGCTCTTTGTTTCTTTTCCGTATTCACCTCCACTCTCCCTCTCATTTCCACACACACACACACACACACACACACACACACACACACACACACACACACACACACACACACACACACACACACACACACACACACACACACACACACACACACACACACACACACACGCACCACCCCGTTAATTCTTTCGTCACCTTTGTCCTTCCTTTTCTGTCCTATGTCCTCCCAAAATTTAGGGTGTGAATAAGAGGAGTTTCTCTCCCCTGCCCACCGGAGGATCTCTCTCTTGGATATATCTCAGGATATTAAGCAATTACACTAAATGTCACGGCTCCATTGCTTTCTTCTACTTATTTGCTTTAACTATCTGAGTTCATTTCTTTTCAGCGGTTTTTGTTCTCTGAAACGAACCAGTGACACGGCAGACTCACACGGGCAGAAGCAGCGGAAAGTGTTATTTAATGCGTATTTAATTTTATGTATGTGTTTGAGGTTATTATAATATGCGTAACTTCTTGTGATTCATCGCTTGACAGTAACATGCGAACAAAGAGCAGAGATACTCCGCCTGGCAGAAAAACTTATCTGATCCAATTTATTCTTCACCTTGCTAAGCGTTTTCACTTCGCTTCGCATGATTAACGTTGAAAAATCAGGAAGACCGAGAGGTAGACAGACAGTCAGCCAAGGATACAGATACAAAATTTCGAATTTTTACATTATTTTAGACATTTTCTTCCAAAATCCAGGACCTTTGTAAACATTTTATTGCAAATCGCAAATATTAGTATCATCATTACTGCTTTACCTCTTCTATTCAATACAGTTTGAAAGAAATTAGACAAAGAGACAGACAGACAGAGAGTACTTAATCAGACATGCAGGCCGGCAGAGAGAGAGAGAGAGAGAGAGAGAGAGAGAGAGAGAGAGAGAGAGAGAGAGAGAGAGAGAGAGAGAGAGCAGGGAGAGAGGCAGAAAAAAAATCGAACGAAAAATGAAGAGCAGGAGCGAAGAAGACACATAGATTGATGGAGACGCTCGCTCAGCACAGAGATGCACACGCTGATACGTAGATGTGGACAGACAAGGACAGGCCTGCACAGCCGCATGAATTAATAGGCGCCTAGGACAAAGAAAAGTTTATGGCGTGTAATGCAAGTTTTTTTTTTTTTTTTTTTTCACTCTCTCTCCCTCCGTGTTTCAAAATAATGAGTTGCTACTTAGAATGCTACTGTGTGTGTGTGTGTCTTGTCCACCATCATGGTCGATTACACACACACACACACACACACACACACACACACACACACACACACACACACACACACACACACACACACACACACACACACACACACACACACACACACACACACACACACACACACACACACACACACACACACACACACACACACACACACACACACGGGTCTTTTTGCTATTCTGCTTCCGTAATTGATTGCTTGTCTGTTATTCCTTGTCCAAATGTCAAGGTGAAAAATATGAATTTAGAGCAGTTTCACTTTCCAACAAACATAGTCCATCATGATCCTTCTTTGTGTGTGTGTGTGTGTGTGTGTGTGTGTGTGTGTGTGTGTGTGTGTGTGTGGTATCTTTTGTCTCATCATCATAATAACATTTAATTTGCATAAACATACACACACACACACACACACACACACACACACACACACACACACACACACACACACACACACACACACACACACACACACACACACACACACACTATCATCTTCACAGTTTTCCGCTTCTTAACACGCGAGTCCCTCCTTTCATCTTTGCTTCACCAGCAATGACCACCGGACCATTACCACACACACGCACACACACTGGACCACACGGAAACACTACCACGGGGGTCTCTCTCTCTCTCTCTCTCTCTCTCTCTCTCTCTCTCTCTCTCTCTCTCTCTCTCTCTCTCTCTCTCTCTCTCTCTCTCTCTCTCTCTCTCTGGCCATTTTTGCGCTACACCTTCACGAATTTGTTCCTCTACATTCAACGGTGCTCCTTTTTCTTTTCCTCCTCCTCCTCCTCCTCCTCCTCCTCCTCCTCCTCCTCCTCCTCCTCCTCCTTCGCTGTCTGGTAAAGTGGCGATGGTGAGGCTCGGGGTAATGCGGAGGTAATGGTGCTGTCTCTTGTCTCTCGTCGCTCTCAGCATTGGTTGACTCGCGGCAAATGCAAGATACGGGTGGTCCTGTTTTGTCGCCCGTCTTGTGGCAGGAAAGTGACGTGCACTGTAATTGACGCTCGAGATAGGAGGAGGAGGAGGAGGAGGAGGAGGAGGAGGACAAAGAAAAGAAGTGTAGGAGACGTAGAAGAAGAAAGAAAAAAGTGGAAGAAGAGGAGAATGGAAGGGAGGAAGTGAAGGAGCGATATAAGAGAAGAGAAGATAAAAATAATGATGGTGGGGTGAATATTTTGGAGGTTAACATGAATAAGGAAAAAAGGTGGATAAAATATGAGGTTATAAAGAAAACGAGAGAGAGAGAGAGAGAGAGAGAGAGAGAGAGAGAGAGAGAGAGAGAGAGAGAGAGAGAGAGAGAGAGAGAGAGAGAGAAGTATGATGAAAGATGAGGTAATTTGGAGCAATATGCCGGTGACTTTTGTTGCGCTAATGCAGATGATGATGAGTCTGTGTGAGAGAGAGAGAGAGAGAGAGAGAGAGAGAGAGAGAGAGAGAGAGAGAGAGAGAGAGAGAGAGAGAGAGAGAGAGAGAGGAATGCACCGCTTCTTCATCCTCCTCATCTTCTATACTTTATCTTCCTCTTTTTCCCCTGTGCCTCCTCTTTTGTCTTCATCCTTCTCCTCCTCCCGCTGTTATATCTACGTAATTCATCTTCCTCTATTATTTCCTCGCAATATTCCAACTTGTCTTTAATTTAATTTGTATTTTTTTCCTTCCTTAGTCCGTGGCGGTTTTTCTTGACTATTGAGAGGGATTATTTTTACCATTCATTAATAACATGTTGTCTTGGATAATCTTGAGTCGTAAAGTGGCATTACAACCCCGACTCCCTCCTCCCTCTTTTTTTTTTTTTTTTTTTTTTTTTTAAGGGGGTATCTGCCTGAGTCGTAGTCGAGGCGAATAGGAGAGAAGGTGGAATCCCTTCAAGGTTTCCTCGCTTCCTCCTATTAATTCTTGTGCCTTTCCCTGTAGATATACATTTTTCTCCCAATAATTTTTTTTTTATTTTTTCTTAAAGTTGCATATAGCGTTATAAGAATTCTTTGTTTGGCAGTTGGTATGTAATTATAACTCTCTCTCTCTCTCTCTCTCTCTCTCTCTCTCTCTCTCTCTCTCTCTCTCTCTCTCTCTCTCTCTCTCTCTCTCTCTCTCTCTCTCTCTCTCTCTCTCTCTCTCTCTCTCTCTCCACTGGTTTCTGTTCCTGTTGCAATCCTGTCCACGTTATGATCCAGGCCTTCCACTCTGTGCCAGGCGGTCGTTCATCATGCTCACGCGGGAGATAGAGGAAGTCACCGCTCATTGGCTGCCGTCAGGAGGGTGTGAGGGATGATTGCTGCCACGCTGTGATAGGTGGAAGCAGGCCCTGTGTGTGTGTGTGTGTGTGTGTGTGTGTGTGTGTGTGTGTGTGTGTGTGTGAATCTCTCTATGCATGTCTATTTCTAATTCTACTTTTAGTTAAGCTTTATTATTACTATATTTTGAATTTTTCTGTACATTGAGTTTCATTATTCAAATTTATATTCACTTATTGAAGAGAAAATAATAATGAATTTCAACTGATATACATACATGAAAGTACTGTAGAATGTAGCTGAATCTCTCTCTCTCTCTCTCTCTCTCTCTCTCTCTCTCTCTCTCTCTCTCTCTCTCTCTCTCTCTCTCTCTCTCTCTCTCTCTCTCTCTCTCTCTCTCTCTCTCTCTCTCTCTCTCTCTCTCTCTCTCTTTCAATATTAGTCAAGAACATCATAAGATATTAAAGAAAAAATAAACCTATATTCTCTCTCTCTCTCTCTCTCTCTCTCTCTCTCTCTCTCTCTCTCTCTCTCTCTCTCTCTCTCTCTCTCTCTCTCTCTCTCTCTCTCTCTCTCTCTCAATAATAGTTAAGAACATCATAAGATATTAAGGAAAAAAATAAACCTATATTCTCTCTCTCTCTCTCTCTCTCTCTCTCTCTCTCTCTCTCTCTCTCTCTCTCTCTCTCTCTCTCTCTCTCTCTCTCTCTCTCTCTCTCTCTCTCTCTCTCTCTCTCTCTCTCTCTCTCTCTCTCTCTTACTAATATCTTCTCTCCACGCAGGTGAGCGGGCGTGGATGGACAGTGCCAGGTAACACGATATTCAGGTGGACTCAAGAAGCATCATCAAAATTTATGACCCCGGTGAGTCACTCTTCACCTGTAATTAGCCAACCTCATGAATCACGAGCATGCATAAATAAAATAGAGAGAAAATTTGTGTGCCTAGCTGTGCATACGCGCGCTCTCTATCTGGTCGTTGAGAGAGAGAGAGAGAGAGAGAGAGAGAGAGAGAGAGAGAGAGAGAGAGAGAGAGAGAGAGAGAGAGAGAGAGAGAGAGATGGGGGAAGGAAGTTTTGGATTGTAAATAAGAGATACAATATTATATTTGTCTAAGGATTTGACAGAAAGTTGAGATGTACTTGTGAGGGATAACAGAGAGAGAGAGAGAGAGAGAGAGAGAGAGAGAGAGAGAGAGAGAGAGAGAGAGAGAGAGAGAGAGAGAGAGAGAGAGAGAGAATTGAGACAAATTACCCTCCATTAACAAGAATTGGCTTAATAAATCTCGCGTGTTCATTACTTTCTTAAGACAACAAGAAGAAATGTATTGGTGGTGGCGTTGGTGGCGGCGGCGGCGGCGGCGGCGGCGGTAGTGATGGTGGTGGTGGTGGTGGTGGTGATAATCTTTAGTGCGATGGTGGTGAGGGTGATGGTAATCTCTGCCGAGGTGGTGCTGTGCTTGATGATGGTGGTACTTGCTATGCTGGTATGGTGGTGGTGGTGGTGGTGGTGGCGGTGGCGTGGGTGTCGATGTGTGTAATTGATGTGCTTAATTAAGACAGTGATGGTTGTGGTGGTGGGGGTGGTGGTGTTGGAGTTAGGTCTTTGGTACGTATATAATGGTTAGTGTTGTGATGGTGGTGGTGGTGGAGGTGGTGGTGAGACATCCTTTTGCGGAGAGTCAAAAGAAAGAAAGATGGCGCCGTTCTTGATCTTATCGTGTTGAGATTGTGAATGTTTTATTGTATTTCTTCAAGCACATCCGTAAGGGACAGTGTTGCAACGTGCTAATGAGAGGGAGAGAGTGCAAGTTGTGTGGGTGTTGGGTGGAGGGAGGGGAAGCTGGGATCGAGAGACCAGGAAGGGAGGGAGAAGGTAGAGAGTTCCGTGGAATATTCAAGCAGAAAGAAGAGGAATTGTGGGGGAAAAAATGATGAAAAGTGAGGAAGAAGTAAAGTTTATGAAGTCACGGGGAATATGTAGTTAGAGGAGTGAAGGAAGTATGAAAAGAGAGAAGGAAAAAAATAGGAAAAGGATATTAAGATTGTATTTTTGGAGAGTTTACTTAGCTCTTGGTAATAAAGAAGGAAAAGTAATTCTTCTCTTGTTGGTATTAAGGACATAAATTTTAAAGAGTTTAGTATTTTTCGTATTAAAGAAGGAAAACAACTTCCTCAATATTTATTCTTTCTACAAGCGTTATAATCGCAAAAATCGTAGCTTTAATTTTTGGTTTGCGAGTTAGTTGACGTATTATTATTAGAGAATATAAATTCAGACAGCGTTGCGTTTGTTGTTAGAGGATTAGAGGAGGAAAAAGTTAAACAATCCTGAAGTATCATTCGTTCTACCAGTTTTAACCTCAGCAGAGCGTAAAAAATTATACTCCTTGTTTCCGGATTAGTTAACGTATAATATATTTTCGTCAAGATTTCTATTAAGCAATTATTAGTTTTCTTTTCCGAGAAGTCTGGCTGCGTATTTAGCCTCATTTGCTTAACCTTTTGTCGCTGTGCATTTTGTCATCGCTAAGAAAATTATATGCAGAAAGAGTTGACTTTTACTTGATTGCTATGTTAAGCGTAGCAAAACATCTAAGCTTGCGCAACCTGGGCACGTGTAAACTGTTTTTAGCTTGGAGTTAATGACTCTTAATTCATAACATTAACCATTCAGTTCAAATGGGGCCACCTATAATCTCCCTTTTTCTCTCCGTTAAAGAAAGTTTGGAGGTAAATCTGTTATCCTTTATCTTATGAAGCAAAGGATGTGACATTTTCCTCAATTGCTAAAGGGAAAAGGAGAAAAAATATATGCTAATAACACATGTCGTTTCCTCTTTAGTCTGATTCAGGGACAATCTTTGTTCGTGGGTGACTTCGGCTTTAAATACCTGCTTTTAAAATTACCACAATTTTTTTTCTGATGATCTTAACTGCTCTTATTATGCTTCTCTTTGTGTTTGCGTTTCCTCGCTTTATTAATAATGTGTTCATTCATAACTGTCTTATTTTTCGTTTTCTTTACTTTCTTTTATTATTTTTACTCTATTTCGTTTTTCTTTAAATAATGAAAGATTCCTTACTCTTCCTTAGCTTTTTTTTTCTTTTTTTTTTCCTATCTGTTTTTCCTCCTAAGTTTCTTCCTCCATCATCTTGTCTTATTATCCCGCTCATTTTCCTTAATCTATCCCTTGTTTCCACTCTCAGCGTCCCTCCTTCTCTATTTACAATTACTCCATTCTTTTTTTCCTCCTCAGCCTCTTAATTCCTGGTCACGTAAGCGGTGTTTGATTTAATAATTACGGGTTGTGACAGTTGGTAATGCCGACTGTCTGAGGCACAACCCTGAGATAACGAGAAACTTTGCTTGGCTGAATAGTGTGAAGGCGATGTCCTTTGTCTGTGTGTGTGTGTGTGTGTGTGTGTGTGTGTGTGTGTGTGTGTGTGTGTGTGTGTGTGTGTGTGTGTGTGTGTGTGTTTATGCAAATGATAATGCGCAGTTTTAATTAGTGCAGGTGTATCATCTCCTACCTGCCTGTTGATACTGGCAGTATTTTATACAGTTAGGTTTAGCTTTTTGCTTCTCCATAATAATTTTTCTTCTTATAACACTCTAAAGATCAAACATTGCAATGCACGGCCATAATTGAGCTGTAATTGCTTTGAAAACTTATATAAATATATCTTACACACACACACACACACACACACACACACACACACACACACACACACACACACACACACACACACACACACACACACACACACACACACACACACACACACACACACACACACACACACACACACACACACACTCTATTTCTTTCCTTGAATATACGCGTGTTTCTAAATATACTTCGCACGCAGTATGTGCGGTTAGCAAATAAATTTTCTTTGTCGTTCTGTCCCATGAATCCTGAGGCTCATCTGAACATTGTCTTGTCGCGAGGAACACACGCAGGAGGTTTGTGTGCTTCTCTATCTCCGCATGATGTGTTGGTCAGGAGCGGTCAAGACACACTCGCTGACTGTACGAACACTGGTACTCCTCCTAATGTTTACACTGCTTGCCTCCAATTAACTGACGAAGACAACACGCAAACACAATACAATATAATACAGTACTACGCAACACAACACAGCGCCCACACACACACACACACACACACACACACACACACACACACACACACACACACACACACACACACACACACACACACACACACACACACACACACACACACACACACACACACACACACACACACACACACACAAAGGCGCTAACACATCCTTCCTCTCAAACATTGTGAGCTTCTTGCTGAGCCTCGCTCCCTCCCCATGCCCCCGGTGACCAGGTGTTATCGAGGTCACATCACCTGGTGTAATGCTCCGCCAGGTGAGTTACCGCCGCCACGTTTTTGCCTCCTGCACCCACACGTGGCGCATTAGGGCGGCGAGCGCTTCGGGTGGAGACACACCCTCGTCCTTACTGCCCCTCGGCGCCTGACGGTATGTCTTGATCTTATTTTATTTCTCCTTTTTGTGTGGTATATTATCGCCGACATTATGGGGTTGGCGCCCCGTGAAATTCTTAATGGTCCCGCTATACGTAATATATATATATATATATATATATATATATATATATATATATATATATATATATATATATATATATATATATATATATATATATATAATAAAGCAAGACATTTTTGTGAGGGTAGCGGAGATGACGACAGCGTCTTTACCTGTGCATCACTTCTGTTGTCTTGCTCGTCTCTTCTTGCTCTAATATGCACCTGGCTCCCGCCTAAATTACAAAGCTTCCTGTATTTATTCCCTCCTTATCCGTGTGCAGGGATTGGTTACATCGTGTTGAGGTGGGGACGGTGGCGATGGAGGGAGCGTTTTTATGGTGGTGATGGTGCTAGCGCTGTCCTGTCTTATGAAATATGGTGGGGGAAAATATTTAAACGAGATGTTTGTTATATAGAATGGAAAATAGACTTGTTTTTGTGAGATCTGGCCGTATCACCTGTCCCGCTGATGATGACGTGAGGCGGAGCATGAAGTCTGGGCTGCGGGATAAGAAAAGTGGCGGAATTTACTTCGCCGCCACAGTGGTCGAGGTGCTGTTTGGTGAATATTATTATCACCTTAGCGTCGTATTTACTCAATGAAGCGAGGAATTTAAGAGGCAACAAGTATATGGTCACGCATAAACACACACACACACACACACACACACACACACACACACACACACACACACACACACACACACACACACACACACACACACACACACACACACACACACACACACGAGCTGGACCCAAATACAATTACGTACATAAGAAATCTCGAACAGATATCGCGAAGGGAATGAAAATCCCTGCAAAACGAAATATATCTAGGTCTCCAGGTGGTTGTCCGAACTCACCTGCAATTAGCACCCAATTTTGGACGCAGGTGAGAGGAGAAAATTGTATAAACTCGGTTGGAGAGCGAGGAGAGGTGGAGAGAGGTTGGGGGAAGAGGAGAGGAGGTAAGATGAGGATAGAAGAGGTGGAAGAGGAGGAAAAAAAGTAGATGGAGAGGATTGCGACTATGAGGGGAGGAGGGAGTTGCTTGGGGAGGGACTGGGTGGGTTGGGGAGAAGAGATTAGGGGGGTTTGGGGGTTAGGTGGAAGGGTGGTGTTGGAAAAACTAAGTTGACAATAACACCAGCATAAGTCACTTTCAAGATCTGATAATGAAGATCTGATAGAGAGGTCAGCCAGAGAGAGAGAGAGAGAGAGAGAGAGAGAGAGAGAGAGAGAGAGAGAGAGAGAGAGAGAGAGGTGGTTGGGCGAAGAATGAGGGCAAGGAGGAAGAAGAAGGAAAGGAGAGACAGCGAAAAATAAAACTAAACAGATTGAGAAATAAAAAAAAAATATATATATATAGAAGAAATGAGGGCCAAAGTGATAAAATTTGAAGATGGAAAAGGTCAGAAACAAACTGTAAATGTTATAACGTCGTGGATGAAGTGTCACAACTCTCCAAGAGAAGCTTTTTCCTTCATAGCCGCTCGTGGTCAAAGAAACGGGGATTATTTTCATTACATATATATTTTCGTTTCCACAACAAGATGGGCAATATAACAGAGAGAGAGAGAGAGAGAGAGAGAGAGAGAGAGAGAGAGAGAGAGAGAGAGAGAGAGAGAGAGAGAGAGAGGTTCATATATAATTTCCTAATCTCTCCCACTTTTCGTACCATTAATGTCAAACAGAGGAATAATGACCTTCACCTTTGCTACCTGTGTTGTGGCGCGGGGCGTGACCATTGTTTATCACCCTCCTCACCTGTAATAGCCGCGAGGTGCTGATGATTTAGAAGTTTACATTATTTTTTTCCTCCTGTCTTTTCGTCCTGATAAGCACACGTTTCTCTTTGAAGTGTAGAAGAGAATTGTAGAGAGGAAACAGTTGGAGGTATTTATGTAAGTGCTGCTGCTGCTGCTGCTGCTACTACTACTACTACTACTACTACTACTACTACTACTACTACTACTACTACTACTACTACTACTACTACTACTACTACTACTACTACTACTACTACTACTACTACTACTACTACTACTACTACTACTTCTTCAGGTACTTATTTTTGCTACCAACACCCTTTTAAAATTCACATTAACCACCGTCCATTAAACATCATCAATATATTTCACAGATGAACGAGTTATCCAGCACCCAGCATTCTCTCTCTCTCTCTCTCTCTCTCTCTCTCTCTCTCTCTCTCTCTCTCTCTCTCTCTCTCTCTCTCTCTCTCTCTCTCTCTCTCTCTCTCTCTCTCTCTCTCTCTCTCTCTAATGACGTCTATTGTTGCCTCCCCCAATCGTTCTTTTCATATGGTTATCATCAGCTAATTCCCTTCCCGTCTTTATCATTCATGCCATCTACACCTCCTTATCTCCTCCTCGTCTCGGCCTTCTCTCCATTCCTCCCGCCCTTCTTACCTAACTATCCTGACCTCCTTATCCCTCCCTTGCTTCCCCTTTCTCTCTCATATATCTGTGTCCTTCCACTATCTTTATCTCTGTCCCTTTCCTACCTCTTCATCCACGTTTGCTCTCATCCCATCCATTCTAACTTCTTTTTCTCATCCCTTCTTTCTCCACATCCTTCTCCTTTGACTTTTCTTCATTATTTCAGTTTTCTATCATTTCTTCGTTCGCTTGTTCTTTCCTTCCTTTCTTGTTGATATTTTCTCTCTGCCTCCTATTGCATCCTACTTCCCAGCTTCCTTCCTCTTTAATCTTTCCTCTTCCCTCACTCCTATTT
>NC_087159.1:30222500-30232500 GCF_035594125.1 Scylla paramamosain | reverse complement strand
ATATATATATATATATATATATATATATATATATATTTGTTGGTATATCATTATAGTTCCACTAGTAGATATGTAGTTTGTTAATGTCAGTTTTACCACATAGTTTAGTTATGAAACACAGCAATTGTCTGTTTCTTTGCTTAATAATTCAAGAAAAATGTTTGTAATCTCACGTTTGAGAAAGTGAAAATTTTTAGCTTGTTCATTTGCGTTATTGAAGAGAATTGCAGGCAGGCAGGTGTGACGAGGAGGGCGGCGAGTCGTGGGTTACCTATGCACTTACTGGAGATAATAATAATGTGGCCAATTGAGCACATTTACCTGGTGTGTCCGGTTGGCGGCTGTTGGTGTCTTGGCGGCGCCGCGCTTGGCCGACACTTCACTAAGCAACGCTGTGGTAGGAGACAAGGAAATGCACTGCATGGCTGCTTCTCTCTCTCTCTCTCTCTCTCTCTCTCTCTCTCTCTCTCTCTCTCTCTCTCTCTCTCTCTCTCTCTCTCTCTCCGTTTTTTCTCTTCGCATTACATTTTTATTCCCATTTTAATCCATCCTTTCTATCATTATCAGAAAATCTTTCTCCATAAATTATTCAACCTGAAATTCAATTGCCATATATTAGCATCCCCATTTCCTCCTCGCTTTTTGATTTTCATTATTTTTCACGTACCATCCTTCTGTTGCTATTCCATCCCCTATTTTTCCTTGCCTCTGTCATATTTTTATTCCTGTGTTTTTATATGTATATTTTTTTCGTCCGCCCATACTATCATCTCTACGTTAAATTCATATTCCCATTTTCTATAATCCCCTCTTTCTCTTCGCGTCTTCATTCACTCATTAATTTTCACTTATCATCCTTCCATCTCTCCTCCATCCGACCATTACTTTCCCCCATCACTAGAACATCTCAATCTCCCTCTGGTAGTTTAAATTTTTTCTCCTATCACCCTTTCGTCATTCTTTCATCCACCATTGTTCCCCATCACAATACTTCTACCTCCGTTTTTTTTTTTTTTTTTTTTTCCCCCGTTCGTCCGTCCATACTTTCACGACAAATGCGAGGTGAAGTCCCCACCAGAAGCGGTTAACGGGAGGGAACTGATAAAGGTTTGGCTGCGAGAAAACACCTTCTGTCACATCGTGTTTCATGCCTGTCCACCTACCAACTAGCAACTAATTCGACTGGACCCGTTGTTGCTGCTCTCTCTCTCTCTCTCTCTCTCTCTCTCTCTCTCTCTCTCTCTCTCTCTCTCTCTCTCTCTCTCTCTCTCTCTCTCTCTCTCTCTCTCTCTCTGTTCATCATAAGCTTAAAAGTACTAATATTTTTTTTACGTCTTCTTCTTCTTCTTCTTCTTCTTCTTCTTCTTCTTCTTCTTCTTCTTCTTCTTCTTCTTCTTCTTCTTCTTCTTCTTCTTCTTCTTCTTCTTCTTCTTCTTCTTCTTCTTCTTCTTTTGACAGTCCTCACACAAATCCCTCAACACAGAACACAACCCACATCTTCTCCCTATCAAAATTCATACGTAAACAAGTCTCTCTCTCTCTCTCTCTCTCTCTCTCTCTCTCTCTCTCTCTCTCTCTCTCTCTCTCTCTCTCTCTCTCTCTCTCTCTCTCTCTCTCTCTCTCTCTCTCTGTAAATGGACGTGTTTTGCTCGAGTCTGGGTGCGCCAATAATGGAAATTGAGGAAAATGAACGATGATAAAGAATATGCCACGCCGAGACTCTGCCCGCATTGAGACGAAGATAAGCCGAAAAAAAACGGAGTAACGGCCAAGATTTGATGAAGATAAGGAATATGATGATGATGGTGATGCTGGGGATGGAGGACGCAAATGGAGGTGGTGGTGATGATGGTGCAGGATGATTAGAATGATGATAATGATGATGGTGATACAAGGTTAGTAAGAGTTTGAGTAAGGATGAAGAGGATGGGGAGGAGTGTGATAGATGGCAGGGACTTGAATTATGGAGGCGATGTGGCCTTAATGTAGTGGTAATTGTTTTGTGTTCGTACTGTGTGTTCTTCAAAGTGTCTTAGTGTGTGTGTGTGTGTGTGTGTGTGGGGTGGGCAGAGGGTTTTGGGTACGAAAGGATAACAGTTATTTTTAATGTTGATTTCGTTCATGTTACCGTTAATTTGAGTTGAAGTTAACATTTTTTAAGAGGAAATGTGAAGGTTTGATGTGAAATGGTAATTACCTTTCAAATTAAAACAGTTGCTTTTATTATTAGTCCTCATTATGTATGGTTATTGTTCTTCTAGTTACAGTTTTTTATTCATCTCATCAGTATTTGGAACGCAGCTCCTCCTTAATTATATAATAAGGGGCTGACTTTTATGCTTAAACATTTTACAGAACCAGACACTTTTATTAAATTTCAGAATATTTTGCACTACCAGTCTTGGAAATAATTTAAGCTATTTTCTTTTTTTTTTACACATACGCCAACAAATAATTTTAACATTTTTTTTTTGTTTTTTTGTTTAATATTCGAGAACTAGTTTCTTATCAACACAGTTTGTAAGAATATTATTTTTAACAAAGTTTTTAGGACGTGCTAATGTCAATTTTAAAAGTTTCAAGAAAGTTTCATGGTGTGACGGCGTTATCATGGATCTTTTCATATTATATTTCCCTCCCCCTTCACCCTCTTTAGTAGCCGGTGTCTGTGCTTTCAAAATTCGCCACACGCCTTTTTTTCCCTTTTTACCCCACGCACCATAATGACGGAGGAGGCGCCTTCATTATGTACTGGGCAGCGTGTCACTAACCTTTATTCACACTCTTTGCCACCTTCCTGGACTTTCACTCTCTCTCTCTCTCTCTCTCTCTCTCTCTCTCTCTCTCTCTCTCTCTCTCTCTCTCTCTCTCTCTCTCTCTCTCTCTCTCTCTCTCTCTCTCTCTCTCTCTCGTCCTCCTCCGCCTCAGGGTTTTTGTCGTAATAGGGTTTTAATTGAACCCTTGATGGAAAAAGCCGAGCTGTACCAAAGCCCCATTACCCGGCTGTTGGCGTTATCTGGGCACTGAACACTCGCCCATTGTCTGCTTCAGGGGGTGGGAGAGAGAGAGAGAGAGAGAGAGAGAGAGAGAGAGAGAGAGAGAGAGAGAGAGAGAGAGAGAGAGAGAGAGAGAATTTGCATGGTGTATATTAAAACACTTCACTTTTTCTCCACTCATTATTTATGTACTCAGGGGTGGCTTTTAAGAGAGAGAGAGAGAGAGAGAGAGAGAGAGAGAGAGAGAGAGAGAGAGAGAGAGAGAGAGAGAGAGAGAGAGAGAGAGCTCAGTGTGTGTGTGTGTGTGTGTGTGTGTGTGTGTGTGTGTGTGTGTGTGTGTGTGTGTGTGTGTGTGTGTGTGTACCTACAATGATATTCAAATTAGTATTCTTTCCTTCTTCCACTCGTTCCTCACCTCCTCGGCTGCGCCTTTGACACCTCTGGGTATTAGGCGAGTAAAGTGCACCTGTCCTGCCCGCGGCCCAGGTGTGCAGGCAAGGTAATTAGCTTTGCTCACCCACCTGTGAACGCCTACTCCCTCGGTTCCTCGGATTATGGACAGCCCCTTTTTCTCACACCAAATTTTCGCGGTCGACAAACTCACAAAATACGTAAAATATTGTGCCTTCTTCTCTTCTCCGTGCAAAGTGTTTATATTCAATGGAGTGTTTTATTTATTTTACGCGTCGATGGTTTAGTTGTAGACAGAGAGAGAGAGAGAGAGAGAGAGAGAGAGAGAGAGAGAGAGAGAGAGAGAGAGAGAGAGAGAGAGAGAGAGAGAGAGAGAGAGAGGGCGCTTTTATTACCATCACTACCTGTCATCACCCTCTCCTCAACCCTTTCACATTCCTTCCCCTAATCTCCCATACCTTCTCTTCCCTTCTCTTCCCATCCTTTCAATTCCCTTCCCTGCCTTTCCCTTCCCATCCTTTCAATTCCCTTCCCTGCCCTTCCCTTCCCCCTTCCAGGTGACGGGCTGCGGGAGATGAGTGACGGTGCTAACTGGTGCTGATGGGCTTGATAAGGTGACGGCTTCGTGTTGAATTGAGAGGTTTGGGTTCTAATAAGGGTGGCGATAAGGTAACGTGTGATAGTGAGGCGTCTAATGAGTCTGCTGATAAGACAGGTTCATCTCTTCATAATTTCTCTCTATCAGGCCTAATTTCTGTTCGTCTTCGTATTTTTCATCAATTTTAAGCATCGGTCATGTATTTTCAGGGACGAGTATATATCTTTTTATTGGACAAGATTAGTAATTATTTTGAAATCATGGAGTATGTGTGCTTTTTGTCTCCCTCCGTTTTCTTTTCTTTACATCATTCTCCTCTCCCCTTCCCTCCCGCCGCCCTGCCAGCCTCTTCCCGTGCGGAACCACCACGTACTAAACTGGTTCTCAAAAAATAGAACCAGTCTTCTCTCTCTCTTGTCCCTCGTCGCCTTCCTGCATCCCTCCCTCCCTCTCTTTAATCCGAGCCACCCCCTGTCTGCTTCCCTCTTATGCCTACCTGCCACTCTCCCTCTCCCTCTCTCTGTCTCCTTCCCTGCCGCCTATTGCGTAAGCCTGAAGGGAGGGCGGGATTGATGCGATCGATCCAATCAAGATATCTCAAGTTAAAAAATGGTTGAGAGCAGTGCTTGTGCGTTTAAGAATAGGATGTTTAACTCTTGTGTATACTCAGCGCCAGAAATGCGTGTATTAGTCCCTGTGGTTGTTCTAGTGCTTAATAAATATGTCAGAGCTGAATATTTTTACCTCCCAAAGTGTAATTTCCCTGCGGTCCAAAATCTTATTATAGTTTGATTGATAATGCCTCTGTTTATCTTCTGCCAGAAAGCTCGGGAAGGGTTTGGCAGGTGATGCGTTTTGGACGTTTTGCGAGCGTGACGAGAGGTGTGGAGAGGGGCGTGGAGAGGAGGGGACAGGAATGGAGCAGGGTAGAGGGGGAAGCCTAATGGATGTCAGTAAAAAGGCTTGAGTTATACGTACTTACATGACTCGCGGAGCTTCCAAGACACGCTGGAGGTAATGAAGTTTGGTTGAGTATGAGTTAAGACTGGAGAGCCTGCACTGGTGTTCTGTTCAGCTTGCTTGATCGATCGGCTCCTCCCTGGTGATGGAGACTTCACTTGGCGCCTTGCTTCCTCCTCCTCCTCCTCCTCCTCCTCCTCCTCCTCCTCCTCCTCCTCCGTCTGAGTATCGTTAGGTGTCTAAGTTAGTGATGAAAGTAGTGGTCTTTTTTTTTAATTTTTTTTTTTTCGCCACGTAAGGCTAGCTACGACCTTACTTAAATATGTAATGTAGTGCAAGCTATCTCGTCCTCCTCTACTTCAATGCAATTAGGATCTTAAGTTATTGGGAGCAATAGCGCTGTTTTTCGAGCCACTAAAAGAAAACGATGGTACTTAAATATATAGTCTGGTAGTAAGCCTCCTCCTCCCTTCTCCTTCTTCTCCTCCTCCTCCTCCTCCTCCTCCTCCTCCTCCTCCTCCTCCTCCTCCTCCTCCTCCTCCTCCTCCTCCTCCTCCTCCTCCTCCCTTCCTCGGGTGTGCGGGACGAGTGTATAAATCTAAGTTAGGAGCGAAAGGGGGTCACGTTACCTGCTGATTCTTTCCCACTTCTTGGAATTTATGTTCCTGCATGTTATTTACGTTCTCCCGTGTGAAGATCGCGCCCTCTCGCTCCCTCCTCCCTGTCATTATGCTGTGTCTATTTCTCTCTCCATTTTCTGGTACCACATTATCCTCGTCTTTTTTCCTCTTCCACACAGCACCACCATTTCCACAGTCTCTTCCTCTGCCCTAATCGCACCACGCGTCCGTATATTTCCTCCCCCCACACCAATCCCTCCACTCCATCCACAGCGGGAGATGGCCACTTAGGGGACGAAATTAATCCTGTTTTCCCTCTGGTTCGCATTCAGTGTTCTCTTCCTGTTCAGCGATGTAATAAAGTAGGATTTTTTTCCCGTAAATTTTGTTGTGTAGCCCTTAACCAGGATTCTTTTTCCTGTGATACTGCTCTCTCTCTCTCTCTCTCTCTCTCTCTCTCTCTCTCTCTCTCTCTCTCTCTCTCTCTCTCTCTCTCTCTCTCTCTCTCTCTCTCTCTCTCTCTCTCTCTCTCTCTCTCTCTCTCACGCGGTTTCTACAAAGCACGCCAGACATTACGGATTCTCAGCTTCCTCCACCGCGTCACTTAATGTTCTTTATGGGCACAGACGGAGCACTTACCTGCGCTTGGGAAGTACAGGTGAATGCGTTCCTAATTGGATGTGGGATTCGCTCATCCTCCTCTTCTTCCTCCTCCTGTTACTTTTTCTCGCCCTAGCTCGCGCCCCCTCTCCCCCTCTCGCTTTTCTCTCCGTGTGATTTCCATTCTTGGGTAATATCGCTTTTACTGCCTCGCACTGTTTGTTTAAAGGCTCATGATTTCTCTGCTTTATTCCCCGCCGGCGATGTTTGGACGTTGAGAGCGAGCGAGTGCGGGGGAGACGTGTGTAGAGGAGCAGCAGGAGGAGGAGGAAGAAGAGGGGTGGATAAGGAGGAGGAGGAGGAGGAGGAGGAGTGTAAGTTGGGGGAGGAAGAGGGATGGAGGAGGAGGAGGAGGAGGAGGTGGAGGTGGAGGTGGAGGTGGAGGTGGAGGTGGAGGTGGAGGAGGAGGAGGAGGAGGAGGAGGAGGAGGAGGAGGAGGAGGAGGAGGAGGAGGAGGAGGAGGAGGAGAGGGGAATAAGGTGGGGCAAGAGGAGGAGGAGGAGGAAGAAGAGTGGGGGGGATAAGATAGGGAGGAAGAGGGGAGGAGGAAGAGGAGGAAGGGGAGGAAAAGGGAGGAGAGTGGGGCCGAGAGACCAGGAAGAGGAAACGAAATGTGTGTGTGTGTGTGTGTGTGTGTGTGTGTGTGTGTGTGTGTGTGTGTGTGTGTGTGTGTGTGTGTGTGTGTGTGTGTGTGTGTGTGTGTTTTACCGACTGTACAACTGTTAAGTTTACCGCCTCACTTTCCCTATGTATCTGTATGCATAGAATTATCTTTACCTGCATTTCTCTTTACCTGTTTCTTCTACACTCAGGTACGTTGTTTCCCTTCTCGTGTTGCCCTTCCTGCATCTCCGGCGCTGGCTCAGATGGGCTCCTCCCTCGTCAGTACAGGTGAGACCTCTAATTATCTGTTGTGACACTCCACCTTGTGCCCGACACCCGGATTCTGCGCCGCCAAAACCTCTTATTTTGTCAGTTTCGTGGAATCTGGAGGAGGAGCAGCAGGAGGTTTAGAAGAGACATGAAGAAAAGGTAGAATTAAACTTCGAAGCGAAAAGAAGGAATAAGCTGAAATGATAACGAAGGGAGGAATGGGGGAGAGAAGAATACAACAGAAACATAAGAGAAGAAGGAAGAGGAGGAGGAGGAGGAAAATAAGAAGGTATGCAAGAAAAATGTTGAATTAAATTACATAAAAAATGAAAACAAAAACAAAGACGATAAAAGGAGAAGTAGAGTATAATCTACCAAACTTAAGAACAGGAGGAGCAGAAAGAGTAATCAAGACAAGATGTAAAGTTAGTAAAAGTAAAGCTTCCCCCTAATGAGGGAGTGGAGGTCACGTTAGGTCAGCGAGGAAGGAGGGACGTGGGGTCTGTTTTATGGCGGACCAGGACATCAAGCGTGGAATTCGGGAGTCTTTTTATTCGGTCCGTCGGGGTTACAAGAATGTGTGGCGAGCGTCCCCCGTCCACAGGCTGACTCGTGGTGATTAACATTGTAATTCCCTGGGCTGGCGTAGAGGGAGCGAGTACCCGGTCTGTGTTTCTGACGCCAATAGGAGATTGAGGGGAGGTTGCGCTTCCTTAACTCTCTTCGGGACGTGAATTACATCTTCCTCTTATTTTTTGCTATCGTGCGTGTCTTAACTCACCTCAGAAATGTGGATTGTGTTTTGCTATTTGTTTCTCTTTTGTTGCTTTTTCTTTTGTGTGTGTTTGTGATTACAGGTGTCATGAAACTGCCTTAAGAGAATGTACTACGTTTTATTAGGGGGTTCTATTTTTCTGCTTTTTATTGGCAAGTCTTTTTGTTCCATTCTCGTTCTAAGGCGAGGGTTTATAAATCTTTTTTTCCTCATCATCCCTTCTTTTTAAGGTGAAGTGCGTGTGCCTATAATTGGGTCTTTTAGCTTTACAGGCTGATGTTAAATCCTTTGTCTTTTTATTTCTCTTTTTGTTGCGAGGCTGTAAATGTCTTGGAGGTGCGTCGTGGGAATGTTTAGTTTTATGCCTTTTCTTTGTTTTACAGTAAATTGCAGGTAACTTTTTACCTGGACATGGTCGTAAGGTTGAAAATTACCTTTCCATTGTAGCAGTTTGTAGCTCTGGTGTGTGTGTGTGTGTGTGTGTGTGTGTGTGTGTGTGTGTGTGTGTGTGTGTGTGTGTGTGTGTGGTATAATGCAGACGAAATGCAAGCAAGCATTATCGAAAAATTCAATCTTGTTCTTCTATAAACATGAGTCCTACTTTACACAGTGATTGGAATGCATAATGAAGAAGAATACTGAGAGCAGAGATCACTTAGGCAGGGCAGGTACTGTTTAGCCGAGCTGGGGAGGCGGGAAGGAGCAGGCGAGGTGAAGAAGGAACAAGATACCAAGGAAACATAATTGAGAAAAAGAAGATGAATACTAAAAAGCTTCAGAAGGAAAAGAGAAGGAAAAAAAAAGGAATTAAG
This sequence comes from Scylla paramamosain, assembly GCF_035594125.1. Lineage (NCBI taxonomy): Eukaryota > Metazoa > Arthropoda > Malacostraca > Decapoda > Portunidae > Scylla > Scylla paramamosain. The sequence continues at coordinate 30,223,795 of NC_087159.1, read as the reverse complement.
TAAAAAATGGAAGTGGTAGAATTAGAAGGAAGAAGAGAAGGACGAGGAGTGGAAGAATTTAGAGGGGATGAGTAGAATAGAAGGAAAAACACAAGCCCTAAGAAGAGAAATAGTAGAAGGAAAAGAAGAAGAGAAGTAACAGTAAACGAGATACGGGAAAATGAGAAGTAAGACCCGAAGGAAGAAGAGGTGGAAGAAACACGAGTAGGAAGACTAAAAAGGAGACGCAGCAACAGGAGCAGCAGCAGCAACATCAGAAACAGCAGGAGGAGCAGGAGCAAGACTGAGACAAGAATAAACAAAGCCACCCTTAAGAAGCAGCTCGTTTTCCCTGCTGGACGACATTGGAAGCACGATTCGTGGGCGTCGCGGGGTCGTGGCGGGTCGTGCCGGGAGGGGCGTGAAGGCGCTCGTTTGGATACAGGTCGTGAGCTACCTGGAGGGGGTGCGGGGCGGCGGGGCTCATCTGAAGGCCGGCCCAGACAAGTCCTGGACACAACCTCGACTGAGCTCCGAGGAGGAACATAAATATTTGTGTTCCAAGGCTTGTGTTTACCTTGTTGGTTTAAAGGGAAGGGAGGAGTAAGAGCGAGAGGGAGAGACAGGCGGGGAAGCAGGGAAGGACGGGGAATTAAGCAGGAATGAGGGACTGAGGAAGGGGGAATTGAAGAGAATGTCGGAGGAAAGAGAAGGGTGAGAGACAAGCAGAGAGGGGAACGAGAGAAGGACGAGAGTTAAGTAGAAAAGATAGAGTGAGGAAGGAACAACTGATGAGAAGAGTGGAGGAGGGGGAGACAGAGAGAAGATATGGATTAGGGGAAAAAAGCAACACTGAAGGAAGAAAGATTGAGAGAGAACAGAGGAACCAAGAGATACGAGGCAGGGAGACAAAGGAAAATGAAAATACGAAAAATAAGAGAAGGAATAAAGGGAAGAAAGAAAGAAAGAAAGAAAGAAAGAAAGGTAGCTGTGGGATTTGCGTAAGATTGGATCGCTTCCATAAAAGAAACGCTGGAAAAATCTGTTGTGGGGAAAAAATATTTAAAAATGGAGCCACTACGTAGTTACCTGTGCCTGGAGATGCAGGTGATAATGCAGGTGTTTGCCTTTAGGTGGATAAAATTCTGTAGAAGTTTGAGAATATTCAGGAAAAATACTATTAATACGTACAGTAAAAAAAATAGTGTTGCAAGTTAGAATTCTCTCTCTCTCTCTCTCTCTCTCTCTCTCTCTCTCTCTCTCTCTCTCTCTCTCTCTCTCTCTCTCTCTCTCTCTCTCTCTCTCTCTCTCTCTCT
>NC_087159.1:30212500-30217500 GCF_035594125.1 Scylla paramamosain | reverse complement strand
ATGACTTTATGATCCTGAGAGAGAGAGAGAGAGAGAGAGAGAGAGAGAGAGAGAGAGAGAGAGAGAGAGAGAGAGAGAGAGATTAAGTGCAGGAGTGACTTTATGATCCTGGGAGAGAGAGAGAGAGAGAGAGAGAGAGAGAGAGAGAGAGAGAGAGAGAGAGAGAGAGAGAGAGAGAGAGAGAGAGAGAAATTTGTTCTGCTAGGATTCTGGGATGAAAGTCTTGGGAGATTACAAACACTTCCTGACGAAACTTTACGAGTCAAGACGTACTTAGTAATGCAAGAAAAAAAAATCAATCTTCCTTTGGGATTAAGAAGGGGACAGTAAACGAGAGAGAGAGAGAGAGAGAGAGAGAGAGAGAGAGAGAGAGAGAGAGAGAGAGAGAGAGAGAGAGAGAGAGAGAGAGAGAGAGAGAGACTTTACCGGAGCTTGTGACAGGTTATGATAGGTTTCAGAGTTTGGGTCTGCATACTGTAGCTTTGTTATATTCTCTTAACGCTGAGGACCTCCCGTGAGAGTATACATTATAAAACCCACCATATTCATGTACAATTTTCATATTTAATACTGAGAGGAAGTGAGAGAGATACAAAAAAATGAAGGGAGAAGCTGAGAACACTTGTATATTATTATGAAGCCGAGTTTCCCCCACGCTGTGATTAAAGCTCTGGGATGGAGGAGGATCAGTGCCTGTTAATCAGAAGTAGGATCGCCTCGGGAAGACATTTTCACGCTTGTTACTTTCGGTCCAGTTGAATTAGTAAGGCCAAGGAAGGAAGGAGGGAGGGACTGAGGCGAGGAGGGAACGAGGGAGAAGAAAGCATGATTGTTGGGGCAATTGTTTTAAAGTTTAGTAATAGAATGAAATCACCCTTGCTCTGTCTGGTTGCTCTCTCTGTTAATCGTAGAAACTTATATTTAAGCGCGTTCACTCGAGGTTTTTAATTGTTGTAATCGCGTAAGTGTTGCTTCACTTCATCGTTTGTAAAAATACTTGAAGAAAAACAGTTCGCCTGGCTTTTGGTTTTATAGAAGACGATTAAGCTGAAGGGATTTGAGCTTTTCTGTTTTGTATTTGTCGATTTTTCGTTCTCGTTTTGCCCCGTGATTGTCTCGGTCCTAGGCGCGATTCATGCCAGTCGTACAAGCAGGTAGTTAAGGTAATAGGCGGCCATCATTCCCCGTCAGTGTTTACGAGTTTTGCAATGACGGAATGAAAGTAATGATTAAGTCCTGCAATGAAAACCTCGCGGCTTCCTTCGTCCCCATTGTGTCTGTGACGTTGATGGAGGCGGGAGGGAAGGAAGGAGGCTGCATTGAGTACGCGGGGACACACACACACACACACACACACACACACACACACACACACACACACACACACACACACACACACACACACACACACACACACACACACACACTTACACACACACACACACACACACACACACACACACACACACACACACACACACACACACACACACACACACACACACACAAGGCCTGGCCACCCCCACGCAAGGATCAAGGTGAGGCTTGTGGTCATTATTAATATTTGACTACGACATCACGCCAACATTTCAACGCCTCTCCTCCCCCGACCCCCCTTTTTCTCCCTCCTATCTCCCCCTCCCCTTCCCCCTCCCTCCCTATCCTTCCCTCCCCTCCTACCTCCCCCATTCCCTGCCGCGTGCCCATCCCTGCTACCCTGCCGCCCTCTTCACACAGCGGGGTCTTCCGAGCAAGGCCATACATTTGGCAAAAAAGGGAGAAAAAAAAGTCTCGAAATTCCTTGGTGTAATGGCAAGGCTTCACGTTCTTTTCTTTTTTTCCACCTTTCTTCCTTCAAGCGCCAGTGATTATGCCGCCTGTGTTTACGTGCGTGGTGGCCAAGCAGGGAAAATACTCACCTGCCTATTGCTGGGCTGGTATTAAACTGTTTTTGGAAGGTGGAATGTTTTTCTACCTTTGTTTTCGACTCACTATCACTTCCTTGAGCGGGGGAGAGAGGGAGAGGCGGGGAACTGAAGCCCTGACCTCATTTTTTTTTTAAGCCTGTTATCAGCCTCCCTTCCTTTCTCTCCTTGGTGGTTGAGCGTTACAGTGGTTGTGCTTCCTGCTACTAACATGATGGCCGGGGCTTGAATCTATGAGTGGAAAAGACGATTTGTATTTCTTTCATGTGTTTGTGTTGCTGGGGGTTGGATTGTGACAGTACTTGGGAAATTTGGCGGTAAATTTGTAGTAGCAGTGTCGCCCGTTTCACGAGAAAAGGCAATGACTAGTAGTCTCAAAAGCTGCGGAGTCGGAGATTAGCGCAGAGGCACATAACAGCTCGGCGTATCTATCAGTACTGGTTTCCTTGTCACTCCTTTCTCTTCACGCAGTTGTGCCCTAATTACTCTCCTCTCCGACACCCTGTTTGGTAACACTCTTGTGGTAGGTCATTCAGGTTTTCAAGTCACACGTCAGGACTTTCATAGAAGTGCGTCTCGTTTTATTGCTTCCGTCACTTCACCTTCATATGTATATGTGATTTCTTACTTTACGTCTGTATCCCTTTCTGTTGTCTAGCCGCTTGGCCTTAGTCTTCAAGTCTCGCCTCAGCATCATCAAAACAACTGCATTTTCCCTTACATTACCTTGTCTTGTCTCAGCCCACGCTACCTTATTATCTTATCTCCTTCAGAATAATAAGGTTTACTCCTTGACATTTCTATCAATTCCAGTTTCCGTTGCTTCGCGGGGGTCTTCCCAAGTCCTACCTCAACCTGAAAGAAGTGAGCCTCGTGATACAGCTTCCCTCATTCCATTCTCTCCTGGCAGTCTCACCCTCACTACCTGCCTTGGCCTACTTAGTTCTACCATGTTACCGTGCACTGCTATCCTTTCCTGCCTTCCTGTCGCACCCCGGTTCACGTCTCCTCACGTATGCCCTCACTGGCCTGTCCTGTTTTTCTTCGCTTATCATAACCTACATTAACCTTGCCGGACTTAACTAATGCAAGGCAAAATCAACACAAGGCAAACTTTATTGTCTCCCGTTAGCCTTGCCTTGTTCTCACTTTCCTTTTTTATGACTTCGTCCTCGTTTACTTATATTGCTGTTGCATAATCCGTAAAAAAAATATATACTTCTTTGCGGTTTAGGTCTGGCCTGCACATTGTCTTAGTGTAGAATACATTAACTTTTGTAGGTGAATACGTAATATGTAAATGTATATTCCCACGTACGGTTCTGGTCTCTCTCTCTCTCTCTCTCTCTCTCTCTCTCTCTCTCTCTCTCTCTCTCTCTCTCTCTCTCTCTCTCTCTCTCTCTCTCTCTCTCTCTCTCTCTCTCTCTCTCTCTCTCTCTCTCTCTCTCTCTCTCTCTCTCTCTCTCTCTCTCTCTCTCTCTCTCTCTCTCTCTGTGTGTGTGTGTGTGTGTGTGTGTGTGTCAGGAGGTGTAGGTTTCTTTTAAGGATAGAAGGGTCTGATGGAGGAAAAAAGAACAGGAGAGCAGGGAGGAGGTAGAGGATGTGGAGGAGGAGGTGGAGGTAGGAGATGTGGAGAACGAGGAGGAGGTAGAGAATGTGGATCAACGAGGAGGAGGTAGAGGATGTGGAGAACGAGGAGGAGGTAGAGAATGTAGAGGAGGAGAAGGAGGGGGAGGAGGAGGAATTTGTGGATTGAAATGAGTGTAAACAAGACGAAGTAGAGAGAAGGAGAGAAAGAAAAAAAAAACATGTTGCTGAGAAAAGACGTGGCAGGGAAGCTAGGTAATTAGTTTCTTTCCTCCTCCTCCTCCTCCTCCTCCTCCTCCTCCTCCTCCTCCTCCTCCTCCTCCTCCTCCTCCTCCTCCTCCTCCTCCAGCCTCTCCCGTACCTCCCTTCAACGGTCTTGTCTCTTGCTGATACTAATCCTGGAAACAATTAAACAGTTCTCATGATTTAATTCTCATCCATCACCCTGACCCAAACACCGATTATCTCTCTTCTTCCCTCCTGCTCTTCACTCCTTCGCCTTATGCCTTTAATGTTTTTCCTCGTTATTATCTCTGTCTGGTCTTCTCCGTACGGTCCAACAACGTAATTAAGAGCAGCTTTTGTACTGTGCGATGAAAGAAAGGCATCATTACACATTATTTTGTTGGTATTGATAAATATTTGTCTATTTTTAATTTGTATTTATTTTTTTCTCTCGTGTCATTAAGCCTTGTGCGAAGTTTACTTGTTAGGTGACGAAGCAATAAGAAAACAGGAAATAACAGTCGGCTTACACACACACACACACACACACACACACACACACACACACACACACACACACACACACACACACACACACACACAGAGGAATCTTTCTCGTTCTCTCGCCATTTGCAAGTGTTAAGTGGTTTTCAAAATGACCGCATCTTGAGCTCCAATCTTGCCGCAACACTGCATTAAAGTACACCACTCTTGTATCTCCTGTCTACAAGCTGAACTCCTCTTTTTCCTCCTCCTCCTCCTCCTCCTCCCCATTTTATTCCTTGTTCTGCTCCTTACTCTCTCTATCTTGTCCTCATTTACTACCACCTTCACTAGTATGCCTTCCTCCTCCTCCTCCTCCTCCTCCTCCTCCTCCTCCTCCTCCTCCTCCTCCTCCTCCTCCCTATTTTATTGCTTCTTCTGGTCCCCACTCTCCATCTGTTCCTCCTCCTCTTCCTCTTCCACAACCACCATTACTAGTATCCCTTCCTCCTCCTCCTCCTCCTCCTCCTCCTCCTCCTGGTGTGTGGGTGTGTCGTCCTCCCACACACCTGGCGGCGCTAGCGGGATCACCTGCCGCTAAATCAGAGGCGGTATAGGTGTGTAATCAGCGCTCGGAGCCAAGAGGAGAGCTTATTCTTCTTAGTATTATTAAGCTTTGACGCCTCCTTCTTGCTGGCGGCGATGGTGGTGGTGGTGGTGGTGGTGGTGGACTGAGGGATTAAAACCACAGATAAAATGGTGTTGGCGCAAAGAAACGTG
>NC_087159.1:30190000-30202500 GCF_035594125.1 Scylla paramamosain | reverse complement strand
TTGTTCTTTCTTTGTGCTCCGTTGTGTCTGCATCTGATATCCTTTTTTATTTACTCAACATCTACTCAAGGGGGAAAAAAGGAGCAGCAGCGAGTCAACAAGGGGTAATAAATAAATACGACCAAGATACAACCTACGCATGGCGGGTGTGCGACGCGTTAAGGCAAGATTTACTCTCCATTCGCAGCCTTGCCAGGGGAACACATTTGAGCCTCGATGTGACGGCAGGCTGGTGGATTATCTCTCTTGAGTCTTCTTTATCCCTGTCATCTATCTCGGCAGTGTCAACAGTATGTTTATTCTATTTAGGTCTGCGTTTCTTTTTTATTTTGTTGATTTGTTTATTATTTTTATATTATTTTGGGGGGATGAGTGGGAGAGGTGTGTGTGTGTGCTTAGGGTGGTTCTGTGATGGTTTTTAGTGTGTGTGTGTGTGTGTGTGTGTGTGTGTGTGTGTGTGTGTGTGTGTGTGTGTGTTTTCCTACTCTTTTCATCGTTATCAGTGAAGTTTATCTTACTGCTTGTCATAATTTTTTGTCTTTTTTATTTATTATTTAGTTGTCAGTTCAGACATTTCCTGTTAATCTCTCTCTCTCTCTCTCTCTCTCTCTCTCTCTCTCTCTCTCTCTCTCTCTCTCTCTCTCTCTCTCTCTCTCTCTCTCTCTCTCTCTCTCTCTCTCTCTCTCTCTCTCTCTCTCTCTACTATCTGGACTGTGCGTGTTGTCTCTTTGAATCTCTGACATGTAATGAGGCAATAAACACTGTAATCACTTGGCCTGTAATAATGACGCAGCGGAGGTATCATAGTGTGAATCGTATCTAATTGAACTTCAATCAGCTTCGTGTAAATCTAATCTTATAAACCCGTATTATTCTTCTCCTATTTTGGTTGTAATTACATATATATTTTCTCTTTTTCCTCCTCTTTGGAAGTCATTTCATGCACTTTTCAATTCTTTTCGGTGAATGGACTTTGAGACCTGTGGGATTGAAGTCATTAACAGAAAGAGAGAGAGAGAGAGAGAGAGAGAGAGAGAGAGAGAGAGAGAGAGAGAGAGAGAGAGAGAGACGCCCATCACGACCCTGACACTCGTAACCAAAATGGACATAATGTTAGGCACTATACTGCAGTCGCTCCTCCCACGCCGCAATTACTGTGGGGGACAAAACCCAACCTCCGTAATCCTGGCCACCAAAACATTAAGGCAGACAAAAAACTAAATCCGTGAAAACATGTTAAAGACCTTCATTACTCTCTCTCTCTCTCTCTCTCTCTCTCTCTCTCTCTCTCTCTCTCTCTCTCTCTCTCTCTCTCTCTCTCTCTCTCTCTCTCAGGCGTACAAAATTAAGAGGCAGGCTAACATTCTTTCCATCACATTCTTCTCTGCCTCACCTCACCTGCTTTTACTTGCTCTCATAAACACCTGTCTTCCTTTATTTTATCCCTCTCCATCACTTTCTGCTCCTACTGACGTTTATGTTTACTGACGATCTTCCTCTCCTCATTCCTCCTCCTTGCTCCCTTTCGCTCTCTTCTACCGCCTTCTCACTCGGTTGCTCTTTTGCTATAAGAGAATAGTGCTTTTAACTTTCCCTGTTCTCTCTCAGTAAGTGTATCAGGATTTTGACTCGAGCTTCATCCACTTCCTCCTGTGAGTTTTGTCTTCTTTCTTTTTCCAGTTCTTTTATTTTTTATCTATTTACATATTCCTTTCTTTTTTTTATGTATATTTTTTACCTTCTCCTTCCCTACCACCGTGTTTAGTAATTATCCTATCCATTTCTTTCATAAGGTTTTATTTTTTCGTTCACCAAACACTGACTTCTACATCCTTTATCTAAATCCACCCCTTCCCTTTGCACGCTTTCCTTTCGTATTTTAAGGAACGTGAAAGATTTTAAAAAGGAAATGACACATCGACAGAAAAAAAAATGTTCCTGCAACTGAGAAAGATTCGTTTAAGGGAAGAAAAAAAAAGGAAAAAGGTCAGATTTGTTCCATTGCCTAAGATAATAAGGTCAGAGGGAGCGGCGAGGAATGCGGTAGAGGTGCTGTGATATTCTCCCTTGAAAAGTTTAAAAGTCCTTGGTAGGCGCCACTATACAAACGCATAAATGTAATCGTCTCACCTTCCCCTTTGTCACCTGGTCATATTTTTAGCTTGTGAGGGGGAAAAAATCTGTTCACAATCTCCCCCCATCTTTAACTGGGTTGACCAACAGGTGTGAAGGACAGGTGTGTGTTTTCCCACTTTCTCCATTTCCCTCTTGTATAGAAAGTATGTGTGTGTGTGTGTGTGTGTGTGTGTGTGTGTGTGTGTGTGTGTGTGTGTGTGTGTGTGTGTGTGTGCTTAAGGAAAAAAAAATTAAAGAGAGGGTGTAAATTATAACTGTGATTTCTGTGCCTTTTCAACTTAAATACTTTTCCTTCTCTGTTATTACATTTTCAAATAGAGAAGGTAGAAATATAGAGAAGGAAATGATGTTACGAGAAAGAGATAAGGGATCGAAAGGAAGAATAGGGGAGAGAGAGAGAGAGAGAGGCAGAAGAACAGTGAAGGCAACCGAAGAGGAGGAGGAGGAGGAGGAGGAGGAGGAGGAGGAGGAGGAGGAGGAGGAGGAGGAGGAGAAGGAGAAGAAGAAGAAGAAGGATAAAAAAAGAACCAAGAAGTGAAGGAGACTAAAAAGTGCATCTCTCTCTCTCTCTCTCTCTCTCTCTCTCTCTCTCTCTCTCTCTCTCTCTCTCTCTCTCTCTCTCTCTCTCTCTCTCTCTCTCTCTCTCTCTCTCTCTCTCTCTCTCTCTCTCTCTCTCTCTGTGTTATCGACGTAGGAGGTCAAACCTTGAGCTGTGTTTTGGGTGGTCACGTTCCTTTTCTCCTTCCTTTCCTCTGTGTTTTTCTCCCTCTCACTCTCTCTTCTCTCCCTCCCGCCGAGTCAACGACAGTCATTGATGAGGCGTGATTAATTATGCATCTGTTAGCACACCCTCTCTCTCTCTCTCTCTCTCTCTCTCTCTCTCTCTCTCTCTCTCTCTCTCTCTCTCTCTCTCTCTCTCTCTCTCTCTCTCTCTCTCTCTCTCTCTCTCTCTCTCGATCGGATCGATCGATCGAATTCTGTTTACGTTATGGTCTCGCTCTCGCTCTTCCCCAGGTCTAGAGAGAGAGAGAGAGAGAGAGAGAGAGAGAGAGAGAGAGAGAGAGAGAGAGAGAGAGAGAGAGAGAGAGAGAGGATCAAGTGCTGTTTAAGTTGTTATGGTCCCTGCGTCAGTTCAAACAGTAAGGGGTGAAGGAGGACGCCCAGCCTTAGGGGCGGCCCAGGGTGGCGGCCATTCATCACCTGTCTGGGGCAAGGTGGGCGTACCTAGGCGGCGGGCAACCTGTGTTTAGACGTGGCCGGCGTCCTCTTCCTGACCACCCGTGTTCACCTCTTTGTTGTGCTTTTTTATTGTCATTTCTATCCACTAATTGTTTTCGTTTTGATTCGTGTTTTTTTTTATTTCTTTGCATTGATGATTCTTTTTGTTTCGTTTCGTCTGTTTTTTTTTATTTATTTTTCATTGTTTTCTCATGTTCACCTCTTTGTTGTGGTGTTTATTGTGATTTTATTTTGTTTATTGACCCTTTTGTTTTGTTTTATCTTTGTTTCCTGGCTTTTTCTTTCTTTCCACTGACTTTTTGCATATTTGTTTTCCATTTTTTTTTCTAGCTGTCTTCGCGTGTTCACCTATTTGTTTTGCTGTTTTGTCATTATTTACTTCTCCCTATTCGCTTTGTTTTTTTGGTTCTTGTTTATCTTTTATCTTCTTTTTCATTACCATACTTTTTGTTGGTTAAAGGTTTAATTTGTTGTTTTTGTATCGGCGTTTTAGTTTTGCGTAGGTGTGGTTTAATGATTTGTTTTGTCCTTGCTTTGTTTTTTCTTCCTCAGTCTTTTTTTGTGGTTTATATCTGTGTATATCGTGTTTTCATTATTCTTCCTGTTTGTTTTTTTCTCCATTGTTCTCTCAGTGTTTTTTTTTTGTCCTTTTGTTTTCTTCTCACGTATTATTTCATTACTTTTCGCTTCCTCTTCTAAATCTTCCTCATTTATTATCACTTCATCCTTCTGTATCCTCCTTCCGTTATTTTCATCCACTGTTTTCTTCCTTATCTTATTTTTCTCTGTTCACTTACCTTCAGTTTCCTTCCTTCATCCTTTACTCTTCCGTCGTTTCTGTTTCCTTCTCATCCTTCCTTCTCCTACATCCTCCTTTAATTATTTTCTCTCTTTTGCATATTTAATTTTTCTCCTGGTATTTATCTTGCTTCATTTTTTCAGGCTTATTATTTCTTCGTCTTCCTTCTCCCTTCCTGTGCCCATTACCTTCTCCACTTCCTCCTCTCCCTCCTACTCTTCCACCACGTACTCCATAAATATTCCACATTCACCCACAGGCCTTGAATGTGGTGGTGGTGGTGGTGATGGTGATGGTGGTGGTAGTGGTGGTGGTGTAGGTAGGAATAGTGTGGGTACATTTGTGGGTGGGACGGTGATGTAGTGATGGTGGTGGCGGCTGTGGTGGGCATGTTAATAGTAATGGTCAATGGTAATAGTACTGGTGATGGGTAGTGATGAAGGGGAACTACACCGAGTATTTGATTAGGAATGGTGAAATTAGTAGTGGTGGTGGTGGTGATGGTGATGGATTGTACCTAGTGAATGGAAGTGGGTGGCTTGCTTCAGTGGTGGTGGTGATGGTGGTGGTGGCGTTCCTAACTGGCTAGTAAATTGCTAAGGTAAAATTTTCAATCTTTCTCGCTAACAAAAAAATAATAAGGGAAGAAAAAGGAGGATTAAATACATCAGAGAGAGAGAGAGAGAGAGAGAGAGAGAGAGAGAGAGAGAGAGAGAGAGAGAGAGAGAGAGAGAGAGAGAGAGAGAGAGAGACGCAAGCAGGCAGACAGACAGGCAGACAGACAGAGCAAGGGTTAAGGAACTCTGTATATACACCTTGCTACAGATTTATGAAGTACTACAATAAAGTAACAAAGCGAGTAACATAACCTGAACTTCCACACCAAGAGGAGTCCTGAGCTCCTTCTTTACGTTCAGTTGGCATGTGAGAGAGGGATGCCGGTTCATATTTAAGCAGTAAATCAGGATGAGCACAAAGCAGACGTGATGAGGTGGATGCAGTGAACGAATCTGAGCAGTAAATGGTTATCTGTGTGTGTGTGTGTGTGTGTGTGTGTGTGTGTGTGTGTGTGTGTGTGTGTGTGTGTGTGTGTGTGTGTGTGTGTGAGATTTCTAATTTACTTCCTTTCGTTGGTTTTGTAGTTTATTTTTATCTGACTCCCTTTTTGTGTGTGTGTATTACTCTTTCTCTTCTCTGCTGTCATCGTCGTCTTTTTCCTCTTCCTCCTTCTATTACTGCTGCTCCTCCTCCTCTTCTTCCTTCTCCTCCTCATTCTCCATTTATTTCTCCTTACCGTTATTTTTATTACAGTTGCGTCACACATTCATGCAAATCACCCCGCATTTCACAACCCACAAAGAGCACAGCGGCACGTATCACTGCACACGGAGAGTAAGCGACTGTTCATTGTCCGCTGCCTTTCTAACCTTCATAACTTGGATCATTTAGCATTTTAGACCAGCGCGTGAAGGCGGCAGGTGTCTGGGCGAGGCGGCGCATGGCAGGTGGTTTTCCGGCTTAAGCTTCAGGTGAATTATAACCCCAAGCCGGAAAAGCGAAGGCAGGTGTGAATCTAATTAGTGTCAGGATTCATTGGACTTCCCATGTCTCTGTTTTTTTTTTCTTTTTACATCCGTCCCGCCTGTTTCACCTGATTTAATGAGTCACGTATCAAGGCAGCGGACGTGATTACAGTGTTGCAACATCCCCCGAGTTATTGTGAGGGAAATAAAAGTGGAAGTAGGTCTTGGCTGCTCGAAATTTCCCAATACTTTCCTCTCTCTCCGTGTCTGTGTCCCTTCTTACATCACTGCACTGGTTTCTTTATTCGCCTTATCTCTCTCTCTCTCTCTCTCTCTCTCTCTCTCTCTCTCTCTCTCTCTCTCTCTCTCTCTCTCTCTCTCTCTCTCTCTCTCTCTCTCTCTCTCTCTCTCCCTTGTATTATTCCACAATGCTCTTTCACCAGGTTTCTCCACCTCTGTTATTATATTTTTTTCTTTTCTCAATCTGTCTTCCTGCAAAGCTGCCCTCCTCCTTTTTTATTTTCCTCTGTCTTCTTTTCTTTACTCACCCTCTGTCTTTCCAGAGTACTTCAAGAATCTTTCATCCAGGTTCTGTTTTTTTTTGTCTTCCTTCTCCCTTGTCTTCGTCTATAAGTGTTTTTTTTTTTACTCAAGCCTTCCTTATCTGTACCTCATATGCCCTTTCTCATTTTTCCTTTGCTCTTTTCTTTCCTTGCTACCCTTTCTTTTTTCCTCTAATCTCTGCCTCATATATTTTTTCCCCTTTTGCTCTTTACCTCCAGTCTCTTCAATTCTTCTTGTCTGTAGCTTCTTTAACGGTTCCTATATGAAAAAAAAACTTCAAATATCACTCAAAATTTCATTCCAACTTCGGTCTCTTCCTCTCGTCGTCCCTTCTATCCCTCGCTTTTCATCTTCCCTTCCCATATGGATCACCACACATCTCAACTCTTCACTTCATACCTGCCTTACCTCTCCATGCATCACTGTAAGCTGCTAATCAAGGAGACGCGAAGGGCAATAGATGAAGGTTTTGACAGAAGTGACGGCAGTGTGAGCCCCAGATTGATGGTAGATGTGGAGATACACCTTTAGCTGCGGATGCCGACCAAACCACAGAGAGAGAGAGAGAGAGAGAGAGAGAGAGAGAGAGAGAGAGAGAGAGAGAGAGAGAGAGAGAGAGAGAGAGAGAGAGAGAGAGAGAGAGAGAGAGATTACGTTAGTCATTATTATTACTATTATTTTGGTTTTCAGTCAATCAGTCTATCAGTCGATAAGTTGGTAAGTCAATATTTTTTGTTAGTATTGAGTTAGTAAGTTGGCAAGTGAATTATGGAAGTTTCAACTCAATTTCCTTCTTACCTCGAGTATGTTTTGTCAATATCCGTTTCTTTTCCCATTATGACATCCCTCCCTCCCTCCCTCCCTCCCTCTCTCTCTCTCTCTCTCTCTCTATATATATATATATATATATCTCCCCTCCGCACTCCCTTCCTCCCTTCCTCCTGCTAGAATTAAGACAAATCGCACACGTTTATCACATCCTGGAAAAAAAAAAAAAAAAAACATAAGTTGAAGATGATTAAATGGCCGACGTGGTGTTGTAAGTGACCACTTCCCTGTCCCTGTGTGTGTGTGTGTGTGTGTGTGTGTGTGTGTGTGTGTGTGTGTGTGTGTGTGTGTGTGTGTGTGTGTGTGTGTGTGTGTGTGTGTGTGTGTGTGTATATACCAGCCTCGCCTACTCCCCTTGTCCTGACATGATTATCAATGTGATCTTCAACTTCGTTTACAAATTCATTAAAGTTTTATTTACAAATATTATGTAAGTGGCATTTAATGTTTTCAGCGATCAGAAAATTAAATGTTCTCTCGATTGGTGTCTTGACAAGCATTGTAATGACGTTAATTTCATCTCTTGGTAGGCTAAAAGAGAATGAGGGATGAAAAACTCACCTAAACAGCCTTTGTGACGCCTACATCACTCGCCATAAAAAGAGACCTTGGAAAAAACGAGAACAATTAATGTGGTAAAATATAAACCGTTAAGTAAGATATACGTCAGTCTAGCTAGTGGAAGGAAGATACCCGATGTATCTTTTAGCCAAATTTGCATAGAGAAAAAAAATATATCCACACATTTTTTTCCTCGTCTTGAAACACCTGAACCAGTACTGGAGACACCTGCAGCATTGGGGCAGTAAAGGTAATGAGACAGCTGCCTTGCGATTGTTTACACGCAGTAGCCTCGAAATACAAGGACCAGTTTATGTAACTCAGCTTGTTCTTAATCAGTGGAAACAAATTGACTTGAATATTGACTGAATTATTCAGAGTTTTGTTGAATTTAATTCAGTAGAGGTCGTTAACAGACATGTGTGTGTGTGTGTGTGTGTGTGTGTGTGTGTGTGTGTGTGTGTGTGTGTGTGTGTGTGTGTGTGTGTGTGTGTGTGTGTGTGTGTGTGTGTGATGAATCATCCTTCAGTCTCTCTCTCTCTCTCTCTCTCTCTCTCTCTCTCTCTCTCTCTCTCTCTCTCTCTCTCTCTCTCTCTCTCTCTCTCTCTCTCTCTCTCTCTCTCTCTCTCTCTCTCTCTCTCTCTCTCTCAGTACCCCTTATCCCTCACTACCTCCTTTACTCTCAGTCCTCTCCTCCCCTCCCCTCAGTCCCTTATCCCCTCACCTGCCCCTCCCTGGCCAGGTGTATCAGACATAAAGCACAGGTAACAAGAGGTGATTTGCCCCGCTCGGACAAGCCTCGCCTGTAACATTATCAGCCTCAATTGCTGTGTTTACTTCCCCCTCCCATCACAGCGGGACTGAGGCAGGGGAGGGACTGCTGTGTGGGAGAGTGGAGAGGAGAGAGGAGAGGGTAAGATGGATGGTATACATATAATAGAAGGTAGTGCTGAAGGGAATGAAGAGAGAGAGAGAGAGAGAGAGAGAGAGAGAGAGAGAGAGAGAGAGAGAGAGAGAGAGAGAGAGAGAGAGAGAGGTCTTGCTTGGTGGTAATAATCTGTTAGTTAACTTGCCACTAAAAGACCTAATCCGTCTTTATTATACTGAATTTTTATGCTTACCTTTCCTGTATGTACCTAATTGGCGTTAGAGAGAGAGAGAGAGAGAGAGAGAGAGAGAGAGAGAGAGAGAGAGAGAGAGAGAGAGAGAGAGAGGGGTAAGAGCGTATGATAGGTATATTTTCTTTCCCTCGTCCAGGATTCATATTCATTCTGTTCAAGACGCAGTTGTTGGAAAAACCAGAAGTGGCCAGCTCTGAGAAATAGTAATTAATGGGTGGGTGTGGTGGGCGGAGGAGCAGCTGCTTGGAGGTGGTGGTGGTGGTGGTGGTGCTGGTGCTGGTGGTACAAAGGAGAAGAGATAATTAGATTTGAATAGGCAAAGATATTAAAGATTGAAATGTGGATGAGAGAGAGAGAGAGAGAGAGAGAGAGAGAGAGAGAGAGAGAGAGAGAGAGAGAGAGAGAGAGAGAGAGAGAGAGAGAGTAATTATGCAGTAATGGTCTCTCTTCTCTCACAAGTATTTATGGTCAAGTAATAAAGGTTTGACACGCTTCTCACAATCATTACTTTTTCCCATCATTTCTCAAAGCGAGGGAAGAAAATGCGTGTAAGTCATTCCATATGTTGCAGCACACCACCTGGGAATTCCTGTGCAGGTGTTTCTGGACAATGGAGCAAAACTAAATACGAAGTCAGTTCTCCTACTTCTCATATATTTTTGGAATAATTTTTTTCCCTTTATGAATTTATTGCCTTGTAAACTAACTGATAAATGGAGCGTCATCTTGTGGAGAGAGGGAGAGAGAAAAAAAGTGCCTTTGTTTTCTTTCTTTTTCTAGAAACCACAAATATTTTCTTTTACAATTATCAACATGTAAATTTAACACTGAACTGAGCACCATTAAAGAAAAGTCTTCTTCGTGTTGTCCACACTCCAAGTATTTATTTAAATCAAATGCTACGCAAAGTAATGTAAACAAACCACTAAAACGAACAAAAGAAGAAAAAAATAGAAGAATCCTCGTTAAGTTTACAGTTTACGTGCAGACAACTCAAGAACTCAATCCTCGATACAGGAACACAAACACGCTTCCCTTTACGGACAGGTGTGAGTGAAGTCTTTTTCTCCTTTGTTGGTTTTCAGTAAGTTGTCGTGGCGAATTTGCTGACGGTTGTCGTGGTGAGTCTAGTATATGTATGTGTAGTCTTGTCAACGAGCGGCTTCCTGGAGGCACTCGCGGGCTGGAGAGGCCGGGAGAGGCAGGGAGAGGAGGAAGAGGGGGAGGAGTTGTGTCGTGTCGGGAGCTCGTTTAATTTTTCTTACTGCGTCTCCGGCAAATATTTCTTTTCCGCGACACTGCTAACGTAATTGAACAGCTGTGCGTGCATTCGTGTGTGTGTGTGTGTGTGTGTGTGTGTGTGTGTGTGTGTGTGTGTGTGTGTGTGTGTGTGTGTGTGTGTGTGTGTGTACTTGAATGAAAAAGCGTGACAGGGATTATCCAAGGTTGTTGCGATCGATGGCTGCAGAAACATGTTATTCTTTGAGGTAAAAAGAAAAAAGAAAGATAAATAGCGACGCAAATAAATAATGAAAAGAAAGCAAAAAAAGAAAATGCGATAGGATGACGGTGTTTGGGTACATTTCTCTCTCTCTCTCTCTCTCTCTCTCTCTCTCTCTCTCTCTCTCTCTCTCTCTCTCTCTCTCTCTCTCTCTCTCTCTCTCTCTCTCTCTCTCTCTCTCTCTCTCTCTCTCGTCATTAATCATTTTATCTCGGGGAATTAAGACCTAATTAAGGGGAACGGATTTATACCTAAAGGCAATGTTCCTACGTCCCCCATCCCACACTCTCTCTCTCTCTCTCTCTCTCTCTCTCTCTCTCTCTCTCTCTCTCTCTCTCTCTCTCTCTCTCTCTCTCTCTCTCTCTCTCTCTCTCTCTCTCTCTCTCTCTCTCTCAATCCACTGGCGAGGTAAGTTAACTAATGAAGTGCAATTAATGTACCTGAGTGTTAATTACCTTGTTTCCCTTCGATTTTGACCAGGTAGCCGGCAGAGAGAGAGAGAGAGAGAGAGAGAGAGAGAGAGAGAGAGAGAGAGAGAGAGAGAGAGAGAGAGAGGAAATTAACGAGCGACATAAAGGTGATGAATTCATAGCTGCTGTGCGCCTTTTCAGCTTTGTTGCTCTTCTTTATAGAGAGAGAGAGAGAGAGAGAGAGAGAGAGAGAGAGAGAGAGAGAGAGAGAGAGAGAGAGAGAGAGATTGTCTTTTTATATAACTTTTAGATCAAACATATTTTCTCAATCTCGGTAAACTTTTCATTGGATAAACTAGAAGGGCAGATTATAAAGTTTTCCTAATCTTGTGTTAATTTGGCCACGTGAAAAATGGTCGATGATAGAAAAATCATCCCTTGATAATACAAAGCACGGGATTGATTCTGATATAAAAAAGAAGAAGAAAAAAAAAAATAGCAGGTGTGTATTGTATCTCGGCCCTCAATCTTTATTAATGGCACACTCCGGGTATTGTTCCTGATAGAGTCCAGAAGATATATATTAGCTGGCTATTATGTTGATGACGGCCAATCCCTACCACCACCACCACCACCACCACTGCCACCGCCACCGTAACAGAATTATCAATGCCTTCCCACTGCTGCCAAATATAGTGAGGACAGGACACCATACATATACTTTGAAGGTACGAATGGATATATTTTAAAATCGATCAGGATACGGTTGGTGTTTTTATTTTCTCCCCGAGCTGAGGAGACGAAGACGGGATTATCGAGGATGGAGGGAGGGAAAAACGGAGCCTCGCACGTGATGGTATTGGGGTAAAAACGGAGATATATGTGATAAGTCATGGCTAACGTGGTGAGGGGACACGCGCGCACAGGGAAAAACCGCGAACATAGCAATAATCAACGCAGGCGGAGGGTTTGTATGTCTGCATGTGTGTCTGCCTGTATGTGTGTGTGTGTGTGTCTATGTGTGGAGTCTCCCTGGACTTGCCTGATAAAAGGTAGTGGGTTGACTGGCAGGAGTTGTAGTGGTGGTGGTGGTGGTGGTGGTGGTAGTTAATAGTTAAGCGTGGTGGTTAAGAAAATGAGTTAACAAAAAGAGATTGAAAGTATCGGGTGTCTGGTAGTTTTTGTGATTAAGAGTGATTAAAAAATTGCTAGTTCAAGATGGCTAATAGCAAAGATCGTTAAAAGTGGTTAAAATCAAGGAAAAAAAAAAGGGCAGGAAAATTATGCTTTGGTTAGTGTCTGTAGTAGTGATGGTAGTGGAGGTGGCAGCCATGATCTTAACAAAATAGTGTGGATGTCGCCTTTTTATTCAGCTCCCCCTTCCTCCGGTGCCAATAACTTGATGTAATGTTGGGTCTGTCATCTCCGCCTCACTAGACAGCCGCTATTATCCTGTCACTTCACGCCGCAGCCTCCCGTCTCCCTCAGCCTCCCTGCCGCTCCTCCACTGCCTCGGTCACCATTGTTAATCCTTCTTTCTCCACCACCATCACTGCCAGACCCCCTCCATTAATAACCGCCCCCCTGCCGAGCGTCTGAAGTAAGGGAGGGCCGCTCGGGGGCCAACCAGAGAGGGAAAACAGGAAAACATGAAGAAGAGAGGTTTTGTTATTAGGAAATTTGAACGAAGGTGACGTGAGAACACTAATTTTCAAAGATAAATACACACAAACTGTCAGACCTACTCGTTCACATACACGTCCACACATACACACACACTCTCTCTCTCTCTCTCTCTCTCTCTCTCTCTCTCTCTCT
>NC_087159.1:30177500-30187500 GCF_035594125.1 Scylla paramamosain | reverse complement strand
GTGTGTTGCGGGAGGAGTGTTGTGGTCAGGAGGAAGGACTAAAGGGGTTACTATTGAAGGCTAGTTTCTATAGGGAAGGTACTGAAAGAGAAATGAAGGATTAGTAAAGAAGAATTAGTAGGTTTTAGTCGAGTTAATGTTGAAAGAAAAAACATTGGATTTTCTGTGTAAAGTGTTGGTTTTCAGGTGGAAGAGATTGAATGAAAGCAAAATGAAAGATGAGAAGATGATTTGTGTGTGTTCTGGTCGGGACTAAGAAATGAAGGAGGAAATACTGAAGAAAGGAAGAGCATTAGGTTTAAGTGTGCATACGACTGGTTTTCACGAGGAGGATATTGAATGAAAGAGAAATGAAAGGTTGGGAAAGGAGCGCGTGTCTGAAATGTTGGCAGTGGAAAGTGAATAATGGAGTTTATATTAAAGGAGAGGGAAGAAGGGAAGATTAGTGCAGTGGAATAGCTCTTGGCATGAATGAAAAATAACTGGTTTTCAAGAAGGAAAATAGTGAAAGGAGAAAGGAATGACTAGAAAACGAAGGGGGTGGAAAGAGGAGGAAGAAAACGAAGAGTAGACAAAATAAATAGTTACTAAAGGGCGTGTTACGTGTAAATAGCAACAGCGTAACAAGACGGAGAGAGGAAGGGAGAGGAGGAGATAATAAGCCTTAAGCATTACCTACAGTATCGGAAGAGGAAAATGACAAAGAGTTGACCGAAAAGAAATAACAACCAAGAGAGGAGGAGGAAATACGAAAAGATGGCAGTAATGAAAGTAAAGAGGGGAAGGAGCAGGAGACGGAAATGAATAAAAGAACATCACCTACAATATCGGAAGAGTAAGAAGACGAAGAGTAGACAGAAAATAAATGACTGCTGAAAGTGGAGATGGTAAAGCGAATAGACGATAATAATGAAATAAGACAAGAAAACGAAAGATAAGGAGAGAAAAAAAAACAAGGATATTGGAAGAGAAAAACGACAAGAAGTAAATAAAAAAAAACACAACTGCTTAGAGACGACATAGTATTAACGAAACAATACAAGGAGACGAAGGACGAGGAGGAGAAGATAAAAAAAAAGCATCACTACAATATCGGCAAGTCACCCCTCCTATCAGCGGCGTCCCGAGCGACGTTTTCTCTAAGGGTGAAACTGGGTCACAGCATCACGCGACGGCCAGCCTTGGGGACGTGACCCGGCCAGAGAGCATCGTCTGGACAACCATTATTGCGATGCAGCGAAAATATACGAAGAAGAAGAAGAAGAAAAAAAAAAAAAAATCATTCATCGTTCAGTGTTGAGGGGGAATAGCGGACCATTAGGGAAATTATTGAGTGTATCATGTTAAAAGTACGTTCCTCTTAAGGTTATTTGCGTGATGTTATAAGTTTGTGAAATTAGATGAAGGAAGGTAGAATGTTTCGCTATATAAGGAGGTCATTGCTTCAACTTTGTTTAAAATAATGTTTAAGAAAAGAAGTATAGATTAATTGTAAACTTGAGGATGCTTGAACTTTAGGGTAATAATGAAAGGAAAAGGATGAGAAAGTATATGATTATAATAATAATAAGGAATGTTTATTGAGTATATATTTTTTTATTTTATTGAAAAGAGGAACACACTAGACTTAACAGGGAAACGCAGTACGTCACCCGTAATGTCACAACTTTAGAAAAAAATAACGTGAAAAGGAAAGAGATGAGAAAGTCCACTGTAATAAAAATATTAACAAGGCACGACATTTTATATATTTTTAAAATTTCTATTATAATAAGGAACACACTGTAGACTTACAGCGAAATGCAGCACATCACTAGTAAGGAAAACAGCAACTTGAACGCAGGAAATGCCTGGTGTAGGGAGGCCGTGTCTTTGCCTTCAAGACACAAAACCAGGTCATCCCAGGAATTCAATTATTTTCGGAATGCGCCAATTTCCCCTCGCTCTTCGATTTTCAGCAGCACGTCTGTGGTTTTGTGTTTATGTTTGAGGGAAGCGGCTTCTCCCCTTGCTGGGCCCAAGCGCTCTTCTTTTCTTTCTTTTTTTCTTCCTTTACTTCCTTCTTTCCTTCTTCCTTTTCATGTTCACATAGTTATTAGTATATATAAATGTAGAGGACATTTTCTTTCTTCCTTTGTCTGCATACTCTCATAGCTGTTTGTTTACGTAAATGCAGAACTGTACGATTGGAATAGAAAATCAGAATTCTTTCATATTTACTTCCTTGATTATCTATTCACCGATGAAGCTACTGGTAGAGATATATTAATTTTGAGCAATTTTTTTATTTTTTTATTTCATAGTAAGGATAAGCATTTTAGTGATGTTTTTCTTTACTTCACTCACACAAAAGGAAGCTCAACGCACGCAAGATTTCCCAACACGCGGAAATTCGCTGTTATTTTCAAGGGCAAGGTAGTGAAGCTTGCAAATTAACTCTATTATAATTAAACTCCAGTATATGTATTTTTTTTTTGTTATAAAAATATGATGGACGTAATTTTGTAGATAACTAATTGAGATGATAAGTGAATTTTATTGTTTTATCTCGCCAGTCATATTTCATAGGATTATTTCGTATTTTTAATTTTAATTTTTTTTTTCAGGCATGAAGGAAAAAAAATGTCTACGTGATTTTATACTCGGAATATTGAGATAATTACTGAATTTTATTGTTTTCTTTTTATTTTTCGGCAGTCGTAATTTAAGATGCTATTTCATATAATTTAGTTTTGCGTTATGAGAAAAAATGATGTCTACGTTACTTCATAGACTACTAATTGAGATGGTCCCTGAATTCCATTGGTTTACGTCGGCAGTCATATTTTAAGGGACTACTTCGATGTATTTCAAGGTCTATAAGTGTTTGCTCAGCGAGTCTATGATGTTTGTAGAACTTTTCAGGGATTACGTCTATGAATTCATAAATGTATGTAGACTTTTAAGGGTTTACATCACTAGTCTTAAGAAGTGTTTAGGTGTTTACTCAGCGAAGCCATTAATGTTTGTGGAGCTTTTGGCAAGGCGGCGATCCTGCGAAAACTCCCCGCGTGGATTCCTGGTCAAGGTAATTAGCAATAAGTCAGGTGTAATATTTTGCTCGCCCTTTATTTTACTTTTCCGATCCTGAACAAAAACCTTGAACGAAACATGAGAAAATATTTTGAATTAAGAGATCTCAACTTTCCAGCGTCACTTTTTTTCTCTCTCTCTCTCTCTCTCTCTCTCTCTCTCTCTCTCTCTCTCTCTCTCTCTCTCTCTCTCTCTCTCTCTCTCTCTCTCTCTTTCTCCTCTTCCTCAGGATAAACTTTATCTTAAGTATATTTTCCTCCAGATTTCTCAAGAACAATGCCGATCTAAAATATTTCACGTCATATTTTCTTAAACAATTTTACTCTCTCTCTCTCTCTCTCTCTCTCTCTCTCTCTCTCTCTCTCTCTCTCTCTCTCTCTCTCTCTCTCTCTCTCTCTCTCTCTCTCTCTCTCTCTCTCTCTCTCTCTCTACACTTCCTCAATCCTCACACACACATACAATCCATCCATCCTTTTTTTATTTTTCTTTATTCTCTCTCTCTCTCTCTCTCTCTCTCTCTCTCTCTCTCTCTCTCTCTCTCTCTCTCTCTCTCTCTCTCTCTCTCTCTCTCTCTCTCTCTCTCTCTCTCTCTCTCTCTCTCTCTCTCTCTCTCTCACGTACCTTAAGTCTGAATTTCTCACACCTGCCTCTCCTCTACCTTACCTTTTCGAGAAGCAAACCCGTCTTGATTTGAGGTTACCTGAGCATCGACAGGCTGGACGTTCCCTAATGAAGTGGACTAATTAACCGGGTGCAGGTAATTGGGGTTAATAAATTAGCTGCCATGTTTTTAGTCCACCTGGTCGATTTGATGCTTTTCCTGGAAGTCACCTGTGATGTATAAGGCTTAATTAATACACGCTCAGGTGAGAAGCCCTTTGCAGGCGCCAGGAATCACAGGTATAGAGGACGGAGGAGGCGGAGGAAGAGAAGGAGGAGTACGAAAGACCTGGAGGTGGAGGTGGAAGAGGAGGAGTGAGGGTAAAGGCAAGGAATGAGAGTAGAAGAGTGAAGTGAAGAAGTGAAGGCGGAATGAAGGAAGGAGGAGGAGAAGGAAGGGAGAGAAGGGAGAAGGAGATACCTACGAGTCAGGGTGAAGGCAAGGAGGGGAGAATAGGAGAGAGAAGTTAAGGAGTGAGGGTGGAGGAGAAGGGAGGGAGGGAAGGGAGAGGGAGATGCTTACGATTAAGGTAACTTGCAGGTAATGGGTGACTTGTGGCCAGCCGGTGGATAAGTATTACTCAGGAATTCAGATTTGCACGCAGGAATACTTGAAGAGAAGAAGGAGAAAGAAGAAGGGAAAGGGAGGAGGAGGGAGGGAGGGAGGCAGGAAAAAGAATGGGCGATGCAAAAGGAGGGAGATAACCAGGAAAAGGAGGAGTATAGGCAAAAGAAGGAAGTATAAAATATTTCAAAGAATGAGAGCAAGGAGTAGAAGGAAGAAAAAATCAGGAGAGGAAAAAGAAAAAGGAAAAGGAGAAAGGTTCGATGGAAGACATTAGGGAGAACGAAAAAGAAAATCAAGAGAATAAGAGCAAGGAAGGAGGAAAAGGAGAATAAAAAGAAAAAAAAGAGGAGAAAGAAGATGATTAGTAAGAGGAAACAGGGAAGAGTATAGAGTATGGGCATCAGATCACGTCCTCAATTAACGCCAAAAATAAGAAGAGAATATAAGGAAAATCCATGTAAATTAGAATCCTTTACATTATATCGAAAAAGAGTGAATATTCAACTCTCTCTCTCTCTCTCTCTCTCTCTCTCTCTCTCTCTCTCTCTCTCTCTCTCTCTCTCTCTCTCTCTCTCTCTCTCTCTCTCTCTCTCTCTCTCTCTCTCTCTCTCTCTCTCTCTCTCCTGCCTAAGAAATTATCACTGTCCGGTTGTTGTTAATTATTGTTGGTGCAGGTGTTCTTGTTGTCTGAAGGTAAGTATGCCAAAAAAAAAAATATCGCAAAGTAGGAAGGGGAGATGCTATGAGGAGGAAGGGAAGGAGGAACTGAAGAGGAAATTGCTCTTATCTTCACTGGGTTTACCTTTGAGCAAAAATTTAAAAGGACCGTCTTGACCACTCTAAAATATTCTGAGTCAAAGAATTTATTATCTGCCTGTCTGTTGTTGTTGTTGTTGTTGTTGTTGTTGTTGTTGTTGTTGTTGTTGTTGTTGTTGTTGTTGTTGTTGTTGTTGTTGTTGTTGTTTTCTTGTTCCTATTTTCTTTTTCTTCTTATTTATTATCACTTCTCCTCCTCCTCCTCCTCCTCCTTCTCCTTCTTCTCCTTCTCCTTCTCCTTCTCCTTCTTCTTCTTCTTCTTCTTCTTCTTCTTCTTCTTCTTCTTCTTCTTCTTCTTCTTCTTCTTCTTCTTCTTCTTCTTCTTCTTCTTCTTCTTCTTCTTCTTCTTCTTCTTCTTCTTCTTCTTCTTCTTCTTCTTCTTCTTCTTCTTCTTCTTCTTCTTCTTCTTCTTCTTCTTCTTCTTCTTCTTCTTCTTCTTCTTCTTCTTCTTCTTCTTCTTCTTCTTCTTCTTCTTCTTCTTTCATTTTCATGTTTTTCTTTTTTTTTGTGACATTTCTTAACGTACTTATTATTTTTAGGGATCTCTTCCTCCTCCTCCTCCTCCTCCTCCTCCTCCTCCTCCTCCTCCTCCTCCTCCTCCTCCTCCTCCTCCTCCTCCTCCTCCTCCTCCTCCTCCTCCTCCTCCTCCTCCTCCTCCTCCTCCTATCCTTTACTATCTCCTACATCCAACACTTTTCACCTCAATATTTTCTTGCGTCCGAAGCAAAGCACTCTCGTAAAGGATGAAGATCAAGTATGCAAATGTTCGTGTTTTCCTTTGTGTTCCCTCGTGTTTCCCTCCAGTTCCCAGGGTGTGTGTGGCGAGGGGGCAGGAGAGGTCACCGTGTAAAGAGGGTAATATCGCTTTGAGGTCACATGTGTCACAATGAGTTACAACGCCTATTGTTGTGATTAAAGGGTCAGACTTGCCGCTACGTCTACTCTCTCTCTCTCTCTCTCTCTCTCTCTCTCTCTCTCTCTCTCTCTCTCTCTCTCTCTCTCTCTCTCTCTCTCTCTCTCTCTCTCGATATCCTTCCAGACTCTCACAAATATAATCTGCACTTTTTTTTCTATCTAAATGGCCGATTCCAAATCTCTCTCTCTCTCTCTCTCTCTCTCTCTCTCTCTCTCTCTCTCTCTCTCTCTCTCTCTCTCTCTCTCTCTCTCTCTCTCTCTCTCGATATCTTTCCAGACTTTCACAAATATAATCTACACTTTTCTTATTTCTTTTTATTTTCTATCTAAATGGTCGATTCCAAAACTCTCTCTCTCTCTCTCTCTCTCTCTCTCTCTCTCTCTCTCTCTCTCTCTCTCTCTCTCTCTCTCTCTCTCTCTCTCTCTCTCTCTCAGTGATAAATACACAATTATTCCCCGAGCGTGGCCGCGTGAGGGCAAGGTTACCTTCCTCACCTGTGCAAGTCAAGGTAATTACCCACCTTAATCATCCCATTCATTAGTGTCATTAGGGCAAAGTTTAGGAGCTCGTGGACTGAAGATAACGATGGTACTCTCTCTCTCTCTCTCTCTCTCTCTCTCTCTCTCTCTCTCTCTCTCTCTCTCTCTCTCTCTCTCTCTCTCTCTCTCTCTCTCTCTCTCTCTCGGTTACACACATCTCGGTATTTATTTTTTCGGGTGGTTTCGTTTTGCACCAGGTTTCCGTTTTCTATTTATGGGTCTGACTGGGGTGGGAAGGGGGCACCACTGTAATCACTTCACGGGATAATGGAGGAGAACCAATTACTGTAGTTTATTTTTCTTCACGTCTTTTGTTTTCTTAATTGACGTTGATAATTGAAGGCATTTGCATTTAGATGACGCCACCCCACCTGCACCTGCGTGACTAATTGCTTCTCGCGGGATGACGGAGGTAATGGGAGGCTCTGAGGAGGCCGAGAGTGTGAGATGAGGCAGATGAGGGAGTCTGGCTGAGGTACAAGGGAAAGGGGAAGAGACTGAGGGAGGGACAGTGGTGTTAGTCTGAAGAGAGTTTCAGGTATTAATGGCAGTTGGAATGAGGGTGTTACCGTGGGTGAGTGTGAGGGAGAGACGTAGATGAGACCTTGAGTGCATGAGTGAGTGAGTTGTAGGTGGGGAAGAGAGGAGGATGAAAGGTGTGGGTAAGCATGGAAGAGTGAGAGGGTGCAAGCAAGAAATAAAAGGACTGAAAAGAGAGAGAAGGAATGAGAAAAGGATAAAAAGAAGACAAGGAGAGAGAGAGAGAGAGAGAGAGAGAGAGAGAGAGAGAGAGAGAGAGAGAGAGAGAGAGAGAGAGAGAGAGAGAGAGAGAGAGAGAGAGAGAGAGAGAGAGAGAGAGAGAGAGAGAGAGAGAGAGAGAGAGAGAGAGAGGAAAAATAATATAGAGTAAGTCCTTCTTTTTTCTGTGGGTAAAAAAAATAAATAAGGTGTGAAAGGGTGCAAGGGTGAAGAGAATGAGAAGGGAAAGGTATAACAAAAAAAAAAATGATGATGAAGGAAGGAAGACAAGAAGTAAGAAAAGGAGATAATAAAAACTAGCACTCTCACTCCTTTTCCTTCATGGGTCTTTTCCTTTTCAACTTGCAAATTGCTCGGATCTTCTCTCTCTCTCCCTCTCCTCTGCCCGGCGCGTCTACACATGACTTGCTAAACACTTCCCTGCCGCCTCCTGTTCCTTCTCTCATATTTTACTTAATATCTTAATTTTCCTTTTTTCTCTTGGACTCTGCGAAAACTTCAACTATTTTTCATAATTCTAATTTCTTCAGTTCGTTTCTTCCTTCCTCGTTTTAACTCATATGCTTAAAGAAAACAGACCTCCTTTTCTGTATTTCATACCTATGTCTTTTCTTCAGTTCCTTCCTTTCTTCCTTTTTTTTTAAACTTGGATGCTTAAGGAAAAGAGACGTCTTAATAAACTTAATACCCTCATTCTCCCTTCATTTGCTTCTTCCCTTTTTCCTTCCTTTTTACCTTTACTCCTTCCTCACTCTCTTCCCTGCACCTTCCTTAATTTCTCCCTCGCTCGCTACAAAACTAAAAGCACCATAAAATCAATAACACTCTGAAGATATAACTTTTCCCAACATGGTCTTCGGTTCGTGTTCTCCTTTATTAAACATCTAATAGCCACCGCTGCGTACCGGTATTTTCCCCTACCACCTATATTTAGTCCCCGCCAGGCTTTCTTTGGCGTGTATGGTGGAGAAAAAGTCAATTTAATACTGGTGGGAGGGCGTATCCACGTGTAGAAAACCATGTCGCTAGCCAGTTCAAGCTCGCCGCAGGACAAGCAAGAGTCTGCCACCGAGGAACGAAGGCGACAAGAAGCAGCTTTGTCTTTGTCCTTCGTGTCTGAGAGTGTCGCTTAGGGACGGTGAGGGAAGGAAGGGGAGGGAGGGTTGGTAAGGCAAGAAGATAGGCAAATGTACAGGCAAGAAGGCAGGTAGATAGACAGGCAGGCAGGCAGGCAGGCACGTGGGCAGGTGGGTAAGCAAGCAGGCTGGTAGGTGGGCAGGCAGGTTGGAAAGATTTGTAGATGGAAAGTACAGAGATGAGGATATGATTTACCGTCTTTGAGGTTTGAAGGAAGAGTTCTACACACACACACACACACACACACACACACACACACACACACACACACACACACACACACACACACACACACACACACACACACACACACACACACACAGAGACTTATAGTGCGTTAGACAAATAAAAAAAAAATAGCAAAAATCTAGTGAAGACAACAAGGAGGAGGAAAGAAAACCGAAAGACGTGAAGCAAAACATCTTAATTCCTGAACCAGCAGACTCCTCCGGCTCGGCGTGTCCGCAAACAGTGCTTCGACTCTTCCCTTACTGAACTTTTTTGACAGTAAACAAAACTTTTCTGTGCATCGTGGGCTACGTGATAATACCCACGTGTCGTCCTCCGTGCCTGTTTCTTTGTCCTTTCCTCCCTCGCCGTCTCCCTCAGCTCCTCTCCCTCTCCCTCTCCCTGCAATTGGCCCCAGGAAATGCAGGTGCGTGATAGCGGTACCAAGCAAGAAGAACCAAGCACTAGTCACACCGTGCAGCCAATTACTCCCTAACAGCAATCGAAAGGCAGGACGCTCATGCATTCTGCGAAATACAAGAAGCTACCATAAGGGAGTCGAGGGAGCGTGCGGGTGGCGGCGGCCCGGACAGAAACATTGCGTGGCTAAAGGGGATGGAGACAGCCGGGGAGATTGGACTGAGAGGGAGCCAGAGAGAGGGGAAGGGAGGAGACAGTGATATGCGGGAATGCTGTATAGGCAAGGAGTTACGGCTGTCATCACTGCTAAGGAGAAAAAGTAGGAGTATAAGAGAAGAGAAAGAAAGGAGGTATTGTTTTGTCTTGCATCACAGCCAGCAGCAGCAGCAGCAGCAGCAGCAGCAGCAGCAGCAGCAGCAGGAGGAGGAGAAAGAGGAGGAGAATGACAGGACAAAGACAACCGAGTCATAGGAGAAGGATGTGGCGGGAAATGCGAGAAAATAGTGTCAGAGAAGGAAGAGGAGGAAAAAGAAAAGACTGGTGTGTGAAAATGTTGAGGAAATAAACGATGAGGAGAAAAACATGAAAACACGAGATGAAGATAAGGAAAAAAAGGTGAAAACAGGACGTGGAAGGATCTCCAGAAAATGAAGAAAAAGAAAGAATGAACAACAAAATCAGAAAACCAAATATGAAAGCAATAAGTCGGAAAAACAAAATGACAGGAGGAGATTGGCATGAAATATAATAAAAACATTTGAACTTGGAGCATGAACGAACGAAAGCAGGAAGACTCTACTGCAGAAGGATATAAAGCGTGCAGTCAGGCGGACAAGCAGTATAACAGGGAAGCAAGCAGGCATGGAGATAAGAAGGCGGAAAGTC
>NC_087159.1:30165000-30172500 GCF_035594125.1 Scylla paramamosain | reverse complement strand
ATAACAAGTGAAGGTTTGATATCAGTGCTCCACATTCATGCAGCTCCGATATAACACTGGATTTTTCGCCGAATTATACAGCAGTTTTCGTCAAATTTTACTCCCCTTGTTTTCATCACGACTTATGTAGGTAGTGCGTGAAAGGCGTCAGTTTTGGTTAAATAACACGTGGAGCCTTGATGTCAGTGCTCGAGATATATGCAGTCTCGATATAACATTGTGGGTTTTCATCGAGCTGTGAGCGACGGCAGTGTGCGGTTGGCAGTAATTCCTCGCAATCAGCCTGGAGCACCGCGGCCGCCACTCTATCGCCGCCACGACCCTGAAGACGCCGTGACGCGACCCGTAAGGAGCGAGGGAATTGCTCTGAGTTGCGTCACGGTTCATTCAAGGACGGGTCTTGTCATGCGGCGTATCACTCATTAGATCGGCGTCATTTGCACCCCCCCTTCTCTCCCTTCTCTCTCCCTCTCTCTTATCATCATCGTCATCAGCAGCAGTTCTCGAGGTAGCAAGGAGTGTGGGAAACCTGGCGTGTGATGCAAGCGATATGAAGGAGGCGTGCGTGCGTTCGTGTGTCCTGCTTCCTCGAGGCGTGAGCAGCCACTGGAGTTCCCCATGGGTGCACAGAGGGTTTTTCTTTCCTTTTACCTCCCCTTTCTTTTGTTACTCGAGCACGAAGAAGAGTAAAAAAACGAGGTAGAATTGTCTGGATAAAACCTCCTCAACTTCTTTCTCTCTATTGATATGTGGTACAAGAAGTGAGAGAAGTGTTATATATATATATATATATATATATATATATATATATATATATATATATATATATATATATATATATATATATATATATATATATATATATATATATATATATATATATATATATATATATATATATATATATATATATATATATATCTCTCTCTCTCTCTCTCTCTCTCTCTCTCTCTCTCTCTCTCTCTCTCTCTCTCTCTCTCTCTCTCGTCATGATGATGAAGGGTGACAAATTAGTGCATTATTTTTTCGTTACGTAATTAGTTCACTTTGACCACCATAACGAGGGCACTGATTAGGTAAAGGCATTGTGGCTTGAGAGAGAGAGAGAGAGAGAGAGAGAGAGAGAGAGAGAGAGAGAGAGAGAGAGAGAGAGAGAGAGAGAGAGAGAGAGAGAGAGAGAGAGAGAGAGTGGATAAAGGAAATGCTGCCTTATTTGGCTTCTGCTTCATTTCTCATTAAAACGTGTAACTGTCAACCTCTCTCTCTCTCTCTCTCTCTCTCTCTCTCTCTCTCTCTCTCTCTCTCTCTCTCTCTCTCTCTCTCTCTCTCTCTCTCTCTCTCTCTCTCTCCCCCACCCCCCGTGCTGCCAGCACCTGACCCATCAGTCATTAAGGTGTTACCAGCATCATCAGGAGCAAGACAAGGCAGGTGCAAGTTTCAGGTTCACGCGGTCATTCTTGTCACCTGCTGGCGGCCCGTTAGACAGCACACCTTAATGTTCCTTGTCTGTCAAAACCCGTGCTCTGCTTAACGATTCAGCTTACTCCTGGTTGATTCTGTGCTGAATTTTTTCTCGTTCCTCATTCTTGTTCTTTGTTGTTGATTTTTTCATTTTTTTTTCATTGTGGGTAAAATTATGTAAAATTTTGGGTAAAATTATGTAAGTCATCTATTTCATCTATTTTAATAAAAAAAAATGTTTTTACGTGTTTTGCGAATGTATATATACAGTTTTCTTTAATTTCCAATCATTTCCATTTTTTCCTCTCGAGCGTCTAAAATGAAGGTATAATGAACTAATTAGTCTAACAGCATTTTGTGACAGTTCTCCTTTTCCTTCACTCTTTACTGTTTCTCTAAAGTGCCGCCGCGACGTGAGAAGGAAAGAGGGTGAGAATGAGGTGTTGGGTGGAAGAAGAGAAGGAAAGGGGGCTGGCAGTGTGGAGGGTCGTGAGGCAGGTGTTGAGGGGCAGTGCTGGGGGTGGTGGAAAAAAGAAAAAATCAGGAATCAGGGCGCCAGGTGTTCTTGGGCAGAGCAACAAAAGCAGTGACGTTTTCTCCTGAGAAGATTTTTTTTTTTTTAGTGAAATGGGTGCGACTGTGGTGATCACTCTGGGGTCTCTCTCTCTCTCTCTCTCTCTCTCTCTCTCTCTCTCTCTCTCTCTCTCTCTCTCTCTCTCTCTCTCTCTCTCTCTCTCTCTCTCTCTCTCTCTCTCTCTCGAGACAACCCGTCTAAAGAAACAGATCCGCCTTTGGGCTTTTTTCTTTTACAATGATGTTAGACCGTGAAGTGCGTGGCTCGCTCACACACACACACACACACACACACACACACACACACACACACACACACACACACACACACACACACACACACACACACACACACACACACACACACACACACACACACACACACACACACACACACACACAGCACATCTACCGAAAGAGGAGGACGAGCAGGAGGAAAGAAGGAATTTTAATGATGGTGAGTATAAAGATGATGATGGAAAGACAGATGTAGAAGTAGACGAGGATGGGGAAGAGGGGGAGAGGGAGAGGGTGTAGTTCGATTAATTGCCGCACACCACAATGTCTGTTCTTGGCTGACTAACTCTCCCAGTCATTCTCCTTTGTGCTTCATCTTGCTCGGTCTGTTTTTGCAACCCCTCACTACACGTCTCTCTCTCTCTCTCTCTCTCTCTCTCTCTCTCTCTCTCTCTCTCTCTCTCTCTCTCTCTCTCTCTCTCTCTCTCTCTCTCTCTCTCTCTCTCTCTCTCTCTCTCTCTCTCTCTCTCTCTCTCTCGTGGTGAAAGAGAAGATAGGAAAGGATTTGTTGATAACGTTACTGATAAGCTGAGGTCGCAAGGGCGCATGATGTATCGCCCTTGTTGCACACGTCCATGTCTATACAAGTACAGAACCTGCCTTGTACCTGAGCGTGACCTTCCTTCTTGCCGCATTACACGTTACGTCACCCATGTCTCTTCCCACACACTTCTTATTGACTCATATCTTCCCCGCTACACACCTGGTGCCCATTTTTCACACCTGCATATGAGTGTGGTCTCGTAACTCAAGTAAATGATTCATTCCCTTTAATTTCTGGGAGGTTTATTTCTTTTCCCCTCTGTTCGCTTGCATGTAAGTACGTCTTCCCCTTTAATTAACGTCTAGCTCTGTTTCTCCTTAGTTAACGCATCTGTAAGGAAGGGATTTCTTGTTATATATGGTTGTATTTTCTTTCTCTACCTTTACAGAGCCATATGTAAACAGCTATTTTCTTTTAACACCTGACAGTACGTTTGCTAATGTTTCCTTGCTTTATATGTCAACTCGTATTGCTTCCTTAGTTTATGCATAAGTAGAGAATAAATTTCTTATTATCAGTTCTTTTGTTCATTTCCTCACGCTTTCACGCGGGTACATGTGTAAGCAACTCATAACACCTGACATTAGTATGTTTGGTAATGTTTCTTGGCTCGATATATGAACAAGTAACTCGTATTGAATTTATTTAGTTTATACATAAGTAGGGAACAGTTTTTTATTACCTATATATGCACACGCACATTTGAAAGCAACGTCCCCCTTTTAACATCTATCAGTGTGCTTGGTAATGTTTCTTACTCTATATATCAACAGGTAACTCGTTTCCAATATTACCTGTACACATCTACTCTCTGTTCCCACGCTTACCTGCACAAGTCATCACTCCGGTGCACCATTTAGTCCCCTAACACTCTACCAACTCCCCTGAACTGACCCACATCTCCTGCCTCACCTAATGACCCGCCACTCACCGCCACTCTCAAAAGATTCATTTCTCCGCCATACAAACTTGCGACAAATCTTGACTCGAGTTTATTTAGTCTTGAGGGAAAAAAACCGCCACCTTTTGTGGAGCGGTGTGACAGTGCGCTCTCTCTCTCTCTCTCTCTCTCTCTCTCTCTCTCTCTCTCTCTCTCTCTCTCTCTCTCTCTCTCTCTCTCTCTCTCTCTCTCTCTCTCTCTCTCTCTCTCTCTCTCTGGCTCCTTTTGGTTCTCTTGGCTTCTCTTTGTCACTGGATGCCATTCAGTAGCAATGAAAGTGGCTTGCCCGAGGCGTCTTCTCTCCCCAAAGGGCCGACCTGACCTCCATGACTCTTTGCAACGTGGACATAATAGACTTTTCACCTGCTTTGCTTTTTCTCGTCTCTCTCTCTCTCTCTCTCTCTCTCTCTC
The DNA here is from genome assembly GCF_035594125.1 of Scylla paramamosain. Classification (NCBI taxonomy): domain Eukaryota; kingdom Metazoa; phylum Arthropoda; class Malacostraca; order Decapoda; family Portunidae; genus Scylla; species Scylla paramamosain. The sequence goes on along the minus strand of NC_087159.1, from coordinate 30,168,274 downwards.
TCTCTCTCTCTCTCTCTCTCTCTCTCTCTCTCTCTCTCTCTCTCTCTCTCTCTCTCTCTCTCTCTCTCTCTCTCTCTCTCTCTCTCTCTGATCCGTGTAGGTCTGATGGCTCCTTGCAGCTTCCCTAATTTATCTTATGTTCTCATGTTCTTACGTCTCTCTCTCTCTCTCTCTCTCTCTCTCTCTCTCTCTCTCTCTCTCTCTCTCTCTCTCTCTCTCTCTCTCTCTCTCTCTCTCTCTCTCTCTCTCTCTCTCTCTCTCTCTCTCTCTCTCTCTCTCTCTCTCTCTCTCTCTCTCTCTCTCTGTGATCGCGGTGATGCTGATGTAAGATTGTTAGCTTATTTTTTTCTTATTTTTATATTCTTTTATTTTGCAATTTTGGTGGATGTGATTTTGTCTTCAGTTTATGTGTGCGTTGTGGTGACGGCAACAGCGAGCACGCGTTGATGTACACTCGTGCTTGTATTTTTCTCCTCCCGATGTTTTTTCCAGATACAGTCGTGGTTCATCGTGTTATTAAGTCACCGCTGGGATGTATACATGTAAAGAATTAAGTATTAGTTCAGTATGTTCAAGTTTATTTTTACTCGTCATATTTTTTATCTGATATTGCCTGCGTCTATCTAATTACATGTCACTTGCTCATCGTCAGAGTTGCTTTATTGGTGCTTTATTTAACGTTTGCATTTTTCCTGTTGACATTTGCTTGGTGTCGTGTGGAGTTGATGGACCGGCCGGCCCGAGGGGTCCAACAGGCTTAAGAGTCGCCCCGTGGAGTGGAGTGAAGGGGAGGAGAGGGGGAGTAGTCGGCTCAGGCCAGGCTGGGTCATATGTGAAACCGACTCTTAACCAACACTCCGACCTAACCTGACACACTTAGGCAAAAGTCAAGAAAGCAAAACAACAGATTGGCAATAACAAGTGTAGAAGTGGGAGGGGAAAAATTAAAAAGTTGAGGGGAGGGGAAAAGTCAGGCTGATTAAGACAACTCGGTGATTAGATCAGTAGAAACAACAACAACAGCGAAAACAATAACGATAACAACAACAGCAACAACAACAATAGCATTAACAACAACACCGAAAACAACAACAACAACAACAATAGCATCAACAACAACACCGACAACAACAACAACAACAACAACAACAACAACAACAACAACAACAACAACAACAACAACAACAACAACAGCAACAATAGCATCAACAACAACAACGAAAACAATAACAACAACAACAACAACAACAACAACAACAACAACAACAACAACAACAAGTCAAACTACGAAAATAACAAAATTAAATCACAAAAAGGTAACGCTGATTAACCTTACCTGACAATAAATCCTTAAATTACCTAATCTTACTTGACCTAACATTACAGAACCAGTCCCCAATATTCTATCTGATCCTTCTCTTCTCAAATGACGAACCACTCCTTGTATAGATCATTGATAAACCCTCATTATTAACTTTTTATCACTTTTTTTTCCAACAAAGCGATAGAGTTGTGAAAGGACACGTTGATATGTAAGGAAATATGAGAAAAAGGTAGTCTTTGTACTTTTTCTACCCCATAAGTTCATTATTTATTATTGTCGTGTGAGGATCCCTAGGAGAAGGTTCTTGTCCATGTCCAAGTCTTAACAATCGTCCTTAAGTTACCTTAATTAGGCGTTAAGTGAAACCTGAATGTCTTAACATGATAACAGTCGTGTGAGACTGACACTAATTCTCTCTCTCTCTCTCTCTCTCTCTCTCTCTCTCTCTCTCTCTCTCTCTCTCTCTCTCTCTCTCTCTCTCTCTCTCTCTCTCTCTCTCTCTCTCTCTCTCTCTCCACTACTGTGAAACCCGAACTTAATTTTCTTCACTTCCTTTTCCATCCCTTCCTCTCTCTTTCCTCCTCCCACTTCCCTCCCACTTGTTCACAATCCTTACTCATGCATTTTCATTTTACACCCATCAAGTCTATTTTCTTTCTTTTTCAAACCCATCAGACCTCCCTTCCTTCTCAAACATTTCCTTTTTTTTTATCCTTTTTTTTTTATCCCTCCATGTCCACCCCTCCCTTCTCTAATACCTGCCCCACCATACTACCCCTCCCACTCCATCTCCCACCCCCGCCCCGCTCTACCCTCGCCCCGCCCTACCTCAGCCTGCCCCGCCCCTCCTCACCCCGCCCCGTCCCGCCTTGCCCCTCCCCCTGCCAGCACCTCCACAACCCAGTGTCCCAGTGGTGAGGCATCTGTCAGCGGCGGCTCCGACAAGTAACATTTGTGGTTACCGCCTCGGGGAAGGTCGCGCGCCAACATGTGTGTGTGTGTGTGTGTGTGTGTGTGTGTGTGTGTGTGTGTGTGTGTGTGTGTGTGTGTGTGTGTGTGTGTGTGTGTGCACGCGCGTTGGTATGTCTGCTTTTGTTAGAATAGGGTATGGTGGGTATTGAATGTGTGTGTGTGTGTGTGTGTGTGTGTGTGTGTGTGTGTGTGTGTGTGTGTGTGTGTGTGTGTGTGTGGTAGGTCTCACATTTGCATGGGGAATGAGAGTGAGGACGACAAGAAGCAGCACTGAAGTCAAAAAATAATAGAAAGATGAAAGTGATAAAGTTAAGGGCAGTTTAATTTTTTTAGTCTCTATTGAATACACAGTGTCTCTAAATCTAGCACGACGAAGAGAAGTGAGAATAATAATACCACAAAACACACCACTCAGCATCCACTTTCCTATCATCCCCAGACACACACACACATAAACACCAATAACGCTCAAACTAAAAATCACAGACGGAGATAAGATATAACAAACACCTCAAACAGATTTCCCAAAGCACCACTAATAGAATCACGCTGAGCATATCCATCACTAAAATCATACTACTTATACCAAGGCCACTAACCTTTCCTCTTCACATAATGGGAAATCTGAAGCGTCAAGTGAGCCTGAGGGGATGAACGTGTTTGCATCTTTATTACCCCGCCTCAATACTCCCCCGTAATAAATGCGCATCTCTCTATCTCTCTATACTTACGTCAAGCTTGTGCAGGATTTGACTTTAGTTGAGCAAGAGGTGAACGCTCGGTCATTGGCAGGTCTGGAGTGAAGAGTTCCAGGCGATCCTGTGATTCCTGGAAAAGTTAGGCGTGTGTGTGTGTGTGTGTGTGTGTGTGTGTGTGTGTGTGTGTGTGTGTGTGTGTGTGTGTGTGTGTGTGTGTGTATCTGCGAGGAGGGAATTATATTGTGGGAAAAGTATGGGCGGGGATGCCAAGACTGAAGGA
>NC_087159.1:30147500-30157500 GCF_035594125.1 Scylla paramamosain | reverse complement strand
TGACTGAAATGGAAAGGCAAGTGAGATGAAATGATTGTGTAGAATGACTGATAAATTTAGATTAAATGACAGATTGGAAGGAATTGCTTCCCAAACAGAGTGGCAGATGAATGGAATAGACTCAGCAATCAGGTTGTTAGTGTCGAGTCATTAGGGAGTTTTGAAAGATTAGATAGATTTACGGATGGTGATGATAGGTGGAAATAGGCAGGTATGCTCCGTGCAAGGACTGCCACTTGTAGGTCTGATGGCTTCTTGCAGCTTCTCTTCATTTCTTTTGTAATGTTCTTTCTTTATTTTGACTGGGCAGTGGAAGCAGTGGAAGTAAAATATATCACGGTAAATACAATGAAAACAAAATATATATATAAAAAAAAACTATAGAGCAGCTTGAAACAATAAAACTACTAAAACAAACCGTCAGTACTCCGCATCACAGTCATTTAGTGGTAAGAGAGAGAGGAAAGAACTCTGTAGAATGACCCGACAGTAAGAGTTTCTAAAGGCTGTCACAATGCAGGGAGAGGCGAGGCAGGAGGGGAAGGATGGTGAGGGAAGGATGCGGGGCAGCTGGGGCAGGAATAGAGGGTTGGAGGCCTGCAGTACCTAATTAAGCCCCAGATTCAGGAGTGTTGTTTGTTCTCCTGAGCCTCGCCGGGTCCTGTGGTTGCATCAGATAAACGTAATTGTCGATTTTGGCCAAGTAATTAAAGATCCATATCGGGATAACGAAAAGTGATGGCGTGCTTGTGTATATTTGTTGATAGTATATTGTATGTTTATTTTTCGCTCCCAGGAACCTAAGTGGAGGTGAAGGTATATTCTTATATTTCCCTCTGCCACTTTTTGCTTTCCTATAAATATTGGAAGAAATTGTTGGATTTATAAGGTCAGGAATTATAATCGCATATTTCTTTACTTTCGACTCAGGTGTGTTCTCTTTATATCGGCAGTTTTTTTTTTCTTTTTGTATTTGTACCTTGTTTCTCCGTCTCCCTCCCTCCCTCTCTCTGTTTTCTACAAGTTTTCTATGTTGTTCTTGCTATTTTTCCGCAGCGACACATGTAGTTATGCTTTCCGTGTTTTTTCCCGCAAAGGTTACTTGATGGGCCTTTTTTTGGTAGAATCTGAAAAGAAATCACTGCTCTACTCTCACTTCCGCACTGAACTGCAGAATTTCTGCTCTCTCTCTCTCTCTCTCTCTCTCTCTCTCTCTCTCTCTCTCTCTCTCTCTCTCTCTCTCTCTCTCTCTCTCTCTCTCTCTCTCTCTCTCTCTCTCTCTCTCTCTCTCTCTCTCTCTCTCTCTCTCTCTCTCTCTCTCTCTCTCTCTCTCTCTCAAAAAAGTAATAGAAATGCAGAATAATGTAGACAAGTTGTCAGAGTGGGGACAAACCTGACAAAAGAGTTTTACTGCTGATAAGTGTAAAGTGCTTCACATGATGTATCGAAACGAGAAAACAAAGTATATTTTGAACGGTACCCAACTTAAAAGTGTAGACAGCGAAATTGATTTAGGAGTAACAATATCGAGTAGCTTAAAACCTAGCCAACCATGTTCGGAAGTCGTAAAGAAGGCAAACAAAATAATTGGCGTAATCGGTAGATCTTTTGAATATAAATCTAAAGATATAATGCTCACTTTGTATAACTCCTTAATCCGTCCCCTTTTGGAATATTGCGTTCAACCGTGGTGCCCCTATTACCAGAAAGACATAGATGAATTAGAACGAGTTCAGCTTAGAGTAACAAAAATTATACCAAGCCTCAGAAACAAACCATACGAAGAGCGTTTTAAAGAATTAAATCTATTCCCACTAACACAAAGAAGACTAAAAGGCGACTTTTCAAATCATCAAAAATATTGATAACATAGATTGCAGTAAATATTTCAAGGTAGATTTTTCAAATTACACGACAGGAAAAGGTCGCAAAATTGCTGGGAAATCCTTCAACTCTCATGAATCAAACAATTATTTTTTCTATCTTGTAGGTAATCTATGGAATGGGCTTCCTCGAGACATGATACACTGCAACATCATAGAGACTTAAACGCCCTTTCGATAAATGGTTTGCCTCCAGTCCGCGGCTAACAGCATTTGTTTGTTAGAGATTAACTTCCTTGCCTTCAGGAAAAGGGGTCACCTCATTTCATCTATTTTCATTCTTTCCTATAAAATTTCCTTCGGGTTCTTCCTCCTCTAACCCAGTAAGGTATTTATATCCGACCTGTTTCCAGTATGGCTTATGCCAGACGGAGTGGAGGGTGGGGAGGGAGCTTTCTGCTTTGCTGCCCTTTTTCTTCTACTACCGCCTTAGTAGTTTTAGGTCAGATCGTCTCGTGAGAATCACAAGGTCTGTTGTGGCCTATGTTTCTGTGTCACTATATAACTCTCTCTCTCTCTCTCTCTCTCTCTCTCTCTCTCTCTCTCTCTCTCTCTCTCTCTCTCTCTCTCTCTCTCTCTCTCTCTCTCTCTCTCTCTCTCTCTCTCTCTCTCTCTCTCTCTCTCTCTCTCTCTCTCTCTCTCTCTCTCTCTCTCTGTGTGTGTGTGTGTGTGTGTGTGTGTGTGTGTGTGTGTGTGTGTGTGTGTGTGTGTGTGTGTGTGTGTGTGTGTGTGTGTGTATATTCGTTCCTTCCGCACAGCAAGGAAAGGCAGCACAGTATACCCAATATAAACCTCGAACAGCCTTGATCCTCCACCACCCACAAAGATGAAACAATATCAATATAGAGATTACTGGAAAGAAGAATTATAGCTGGAAGTCAGTCTGAGTAGTAGTAGTAGTAGTAGGAGGAGGAGGAGGAGGAGGAGGAGGAGGACGAGGAGGAGGAGGAGGACGAGGACGAGGACGAGGAGGAGGAGGAGGAGGAGGAGGAGGAGGAGGAGGAGGAGGAGGAGGAGGAGGAGGAGGAGGAGGAGGCGGCGGCGGCGGCGGCCTGAGTACTGCCCAATATCCGGGAGACCCCTGCCCAGGTTCTCCTAACAACTGAGCCTTTTCCTTCTCTCCCGCAGTGACTTGGAATGACCAGCAATGTATCCCATTAACTCGAACACTGATCGCTGCCCCGGACAAGTGGAGCAGGACTTCAGGGCAGCACGGGCCTTAGAGAGAGAGAGAGAGAGAGAGAGAGAGAGAGAGAGAGAGAGAGAGAGAGAGAGAGAGAGAGAGAGAGAGAGAGTTACTATCTTCCTTTTGACAGTGGTATACGAGTAAGCGTGATTTGGGATCATATTCTGAATAATTTCTACGTCGCAATTTCAGGACATTCAAAAGGCTCTAGTTGTAGTTGTAAGGCTTTAAAGGGTACATTTACGGTTATAATGACAGATTAATAAGATTTCTACATTATTAACAAGAGAAACACTTGTGATCACCCGTCTAATAATCTTTGTGTCTTGAAAATAGTCATAATGAGAGAGCAATCTGTTTCAGAATTCTGTCCTTAATACACATGATTAGCTTCACACACACACACACACACACACACACACACACACACACACACACACACACACACACACACACACACACACACACACACACACACACACACACACACACACATCACCTAAAGAAAAACACATTAGAAAGCTACTGCCACACTAGAGATGAGCAATTTTTTTTTCTCTGTTACAAGCAAGCAAGCAATCTTCATAAGTATATTTCTTATGAGAGGCGAAGAAGAGTCATGCATGGTGGGCTTCTCGGAAGAAGCCATTTTAGTGCTGGTTTTATAAAAGGTTGTGTAGTCACCTTTAGATTTGTGAAAGTGAAAACAAAACTGAAGATGGTCGGCAGCGGGAAAGGGTAACGTGCATAATATGTATTTTCACACACAAGCACACTCGCGCACACCCAGGCACCTGCACTCATAGCCATCCCTCAACGCGCCGCGGACTGTTTGTTATTGTTCACGCATAGCAATATATGAAGAAGTACGGGAACTGCAAGTAGCCAGGAGGACTACACGTGGCGGTCCCTCTGTGAAATGTTCCTGGTGTCTGTTCACTGCCATCCTTATCCACCTGCCATCCTTGTCCTCCTGCCATCCCTTTCCGTAATTTTATGAAACTTCCTTAATGGATCTATTTTTTTTTTCTATTTTTTTCTATTGCTTTAGTTAAATACAAAAGGGAGTATGTTGCGTAAGTTTTTTTTTTTTATATTTTGTATGAAGGTATTCTGAATTTTTGTGTTGATATTTTTGTATTTGTCTTTCAGTATTAATAAATTTGATTTCTATTTATTTATTTATTTATTTATTTATTTATTTATTTATTTTTTTTTTTGTGTGTGCATGGACGCTCATCTCACTCCATAAAGAAAAAAAAAAAACGGAGTCAAATGGAGAGTGTGATGAGAATGAAGATGCGGCTTCCTAGAAAGATTTACACTTGGTGATACCATCAATTATAAAGGAAAAAGCTATCGTATTCCCAGTTTTTCTCGTAATTAGAAAGGAGATTCTCGAGTTGGCACACACACACACACACACACACACACACACACACACACACACACACACACACACACACACACACACACACACACACACACACACACACACACACACACACACACACACACACACACACACACACACACACACATAAAAGGCCTATTAGAAAGCGAACACCATTACCAAGATTGGAGATGAGCAGTTTTTTCCCCACACTAGGAAGTCATTTTCAAGTAGTCCTCAAACTTCTTGTGAGGAGAGAAGAAGGTGCGGCGTGTGTGTGAAGAGCGCATGGAGGAACCGTTTCTAGTGCTGCTTTTTTGAAAGGTTGTGTAGTCACCTTTTGATATGTGAAAGTGAAGACGAAGCTGAAGATGGGAGGCGGTGGGAAGCGAGGGAGTGAAGACGAGTTGTAAACAGAGGGAGGGCGGGAGGTCTGGGGGGTGAAGGGTGAAAAATGAAGGGAAGTCGTTGATTGAAAACAAGCTTGAAAATGGCAAAGGAGGAGAAAGTAACAGCATGATTACCATCTTCATGTGCTCTCTTTCTTTCTCTTTCTCTTTCTCTACCAGAGGATCATTGTAAAAGCGTTTGCAAATTTATCACAATGAGATTATCTTCTGTGTGAGAAAGAGGAGAGAGCGAGATTCATGTTCAAGAGACCTTTTCAGGAGAACATGCTGTCATGGAGCGAGAGAGACTTTGGTGTTTAGATCATCACAGCCTTTTTCTTTAAACTATCATTCTCTTATGTAGTAAAGAAGATCCACACTCTCCTTCTTTCAGACACACACAGCAAGAACCATTCCACATTTCTGCTCCACTGCAAGCTTACAGACTCCACTCAAGTCCACCAAACTTTCAGTGGAGCCATCCCTTCATTACTTATCGCTACCACACCTCCGCATCACCCTCACATTCCACGCGTCATCCCTACATTCCGTCCCGCACGCATTCCCCTCCCTTCCAGTTGCTACTCCTCTTCCACCAAGGCCACACGTTCCAGTGGTCAACTATATACCATCCATCAAATAACTCAGAAACACCGCATTAGAAGATACCACTTGGCCCGGCAGCGCCCAGGGCAGTACCAGACTCAGCTAGATACTAGAAGTCCTTGACACAATATCACTCAACCTTCCACACCCAAGGAGAGTCTGTATCGAGCTCAAATGAGAGGCTGATATATAAGTGCGTGTTAGTGTGCGTGTGGGGTAGGGTAGGGGTAGTGGATGAGAGAGAGAGAGAGAGAGAGAGAGAGAGAGAGAGAGAGAGAGAGAGAGAGAGAGAGAGAGAGAGAGAGAGAGAGAGAGAGAGAGAGAGAGAGAGAGAGAGAGAGACTACAATACGTGTGAATGCTTAAAAGAAGAAAATACAATCCCTTTTTTTCTTTTTCCTTGTTTTTCTGGTTTAACTTTTAAGTGTTGAGCAAAAGGTCACAATGTTTTGTGTTAGTCCTCGAAGCGTCTTCCTGTGGTGGAGAAATTATAATGCCACGTTGCTGGACAGGTGGAAGTCATACTCTCTCTCTCTCTCTCTCTCTCTCTCTCTCTCTCTCTCTCTCTCTCTCTCTCTCTCTCTCTCTCTCTCTCTCTCTCTCTCTCTCTCTCAGCCAGTGCCAAAATAGTAATCGGTGCATGATGAAAGACGTGATAGACTTTTGGAAATGCGACATACATCAATGTACGAGTACGTGCATGTAAAGATACAACTCAGGTGATACAAGTGAGGTGTGAGGGAAGGATTTACAGTAAGCCGCTGACAGACTATATTGGGAGACTGATAAGTTGTATTTACTCTGATGGAAGAACCAGAACACTTACCGGGAGGGAGGAGAGGAAAGTTACTGGGTATTGGGAGCAGAGTTGTGATGAATGGACAGGGAGACTATACTGGGAGAGGAGGACTAGAAAATATACACTGGGAGAGGATGAGTTAAAGAGTTACTGGGAGAGATTGTGAGGAAGTGTGGTAGAAATGGTAGGGGTAAGATTGAAAGGATGCCGCTGAGAATGGAAGAATGAAGTTTTAAGTGAGAATACGAGAAGAAAAATAGTAAAGGGGTGAATGAGGAAGAGAAAGGCGTGAAGGGCGATAGGTTGTCAAATTTGGTTGTGAAAAAGAGCAAGAAATCAAGCCGTCATGGTTAACAATAAGGGTCATTTTGTGTGTTAGAAAGTTCAGGGTGTTTTATATCTAAGTTTTTTCTTATTATTATTTAGGTACATTGTCTCACGTTTTGTGTTGGCTTATAATGAGATAAAAGGGAAAACTATTATTTTTGCCTCTTGTTTTGTTTTCAGTGTAATTAATTCTGAAGTGATTTAAGAGGATATTCTGAGTGATTTTCTACCTAAAGCTATCACACACACACACACACACACACACACACACACACACACACACACACACACACACACACACACACACACACACACACACACACACACACACACACACACACACACACACACACACACACACACATATTCACTGAGTACTTGTTCATTTCCTGACTCGCAACTAGAAATTTCCAACATGCATAAATCACTCTCACACACCTCCTCTTCTCCTCCTCCTCCTCCTCCTCCTCCTCCTCCTCCTCCTCCTCCTCCTCCTCCTCCTCCTCCTCCTCCTCCTCCTCCTCCTCCTTCCCTGTTTTTGTACAGCTTCATTTCCTCTTTAGAGCAAATCCCAATCAGTCTCGGCCACACCTGCCCTTCTCTCCTTGCCAAAAAATTCCTGGAGGAAGAAACGAGGAAACCAAGTGTCTTAATGATATACTTTCTGCCGCTACTCTTGTCATTTTTCCCTTTTTTCCCTGCGTCTTCAGAATCGAGAAACTCCGATTCAGAAAACGTGTATAAAATAAAAGTTCTGAAAATTTTAGAAGTAGGTCTTGCCAAAAAAAAGATACAAGAAAAGAAAGAATCTGAGGAGAAAGTACGTAGAAATTTTTAATGAGTATCCCCAGTCTCTCTCTCTCTCTCTCTCTCTCTCTCTCTCTCTCTCTCTCTCTCTCTCTCTCTCTCTCTCTCTCTCTCTCTCTCTCTCTCTCTCTCTCTCTCTCTCTCTAAGCCTTTGAAATTCATTGTAACTTTTTTTCCTCGTTGTTTGGTGATGATGAAGCGTTGTTCATTGACGGCGGCGGCGGCTGCTGCTGCTGCTGCGGTGGTGGTAGTGGTGGTGGTGGTGAAGGGAGAGAGTGAAGGTGTAGGTCAGTGACATTAAGAAATGAAAAACGGCGTAACAAAAGCTGTAAAAAATAAAATTTAGTAGACCCGACAATCCCCCCTTCAGAGAGAGAGAGAGAGAGAGAGAGAGAGAGAGAGAGAGAGAGAGAGAGAGAGAGAGAGAGAGAGAGAGAGAGAGAGAGAGAGAGAGAGAGAGAGAGAGAGAGAGAGAGAGAGAGAGAGAGAGAGAGAGAGAGAGAGAGAGAGAGAGAGAGAGAGAGAGAATTTATATTTTCACCCTAGTTATTTTCATTTCCCCAAAAGGATGGACTGGAGTGAAAGCAATAGGGCGTCTTCCCGCCTTCCTCCCTCTTGGCGAGTGTCTTCCAGTCATAGGCGTGGTGAGACTCCGTGCTTTTTACCCCTCTGCCTCCATTCCACGACACCGGAGCTGAGTGTGGAGGGGAAGAAATGAGGGGAGGAGGCCACGGAGAAATTAGACGTGGAGGAGGAGTAGGAGGAGGAGGAGAGAAAAGAGAAAACTGTAAAGGAAAGAAATATAAAACTTGTAGTTATCTCCGAAACGTGTATTTTGCTTCATGACGTACGCTGCAGCTGTACAGTTTGGGTTTGGTATGTTTGCTTTTCACTACAAAGATATTTCGACCTACGGCATATTTCTCTCTCTCTCTCTCTCTCTCTCTCTCTCTCTCTCTCTCTCTCTCTCTCTCTCTCTCTCTCTCTCTCTCTCTCTCTCTCTCTCTCTCTCTCTCTCTCTCTCTCTCTCTCTCTCTCTCTCTCCTCCGCCACAATTAGCTCCTCCTCCTCCTCCTCCTTCCTCCTCCTCCTCCTCCTCCTCCTCCTCCTCCTCCTCCTCCTCCTCCTCCTCCTCCTCCTCCTCCTACTGCCCTCATCACTTGCCTCATTCCTGAGTTTCCTCATCCCAGCTTTCCTCAGTTGAATTCCAGCGCAAGCCCCTCAGAGAACCACACGTGTCAGTCCAATGCTCTGCTCAGTTCGGCGGCAAAAGAAGCAACATCTCTTACATAAAACACTTTCACGTACACAGTTTCCGTTACTGCTTTCACTCTAAAGTAGGAAAAAAAAAAAAAAAAGAAGACTGCAGATGATGTGGCGCCAGGTAAAGGGAGAAGCATAGCGACGTCACATCTTCAGTTTTTCTTTTGGATTAGCACAAGAACACGATTACGTTAATTGCTTAAGAAGAAGAGCTCTTGATGACACATTACGAGGGAGTCACGAGAGGGAAGTTTGTTGTTGGTATTCCGACAAGAAAATGTTTAAATGATTGTTTTAAAAAATCACTAATTTAACTTTAATTCGTGTGTCCGTGAACGAGCAGAGGATTACATAGAGGAAACAAAGGGACATTGGGTATTGGCTAAATTGCATGCAAGTATCAGTTAACCGTACGCGAGAAAAAAAGGATAAATAGAATAAGGCTCCTTGTCACCCACTTCTACTTGTCATGTAATTTTCCTCTTTTAGTGTCAACAGTTTGGGTGTCTTCTAGAGTTCATTCTGCTGTCACTTTACCAAGCGTGGAAGACATGATAGAACAAAATAAGGATTTGGGTCACCTACCTCCCTTTATCATGTCTTGCCATTCCCTCGTTTTAATGTCTAGTGGCTTATCTGAAACAATCCTTCATTGATAGCTTTGGACGTAATCATTTAGTCTTTTGAAGCCTTCGATTAGATCCCCCCAGATTTCTTCTAATTCCTCGTTTATGGAGACTAGGAACATGTCAGACCACCTTAATCTCCTCGTTCGATAATTTTTTGAGAAGTCCCCCGCTGTGTTCCCTGACAGGTTCCTCTGTAGGATATCAATGAGCGGGTGTCGGTGTCAGGCGAGAGGCTTGTTCCGCCCGTCATCCAGCCAGCCTGCCCTGTTCCGGCGCGCAATGGCTTCATTACATTGGTGACGCCGTTGATTGGTCATGGAGCTCAGTGACGAATTAATACTTCATAACCTTACAAAATGGAATGCGTCCAAAAAAATCTCGAGCGTAACTTTTGTAATGGAGAGCGAATGTTTCATAATTCATCCAGGTAATTATGGACTGTGAATTCTTTTCTTGTAAACGAATCACCTCCGTTCATAGCCAATATTCATTTAAAAGGGGAAGAAAAACTGGAGAAAAATACAGATAAGATACATTTTGTCTCCGTAATTGCGAGTTCTTTAGTCTCAGCATTGTCAGACAACCGAGAGGAACGAGGTGAAGGCATAACTGTAGAAAATGGAGGAGGGGAGAGGAGATAAGAAAAGGAGGAGGAAGTGAAAGGATTGGGGAGGAGTGGAGGAGGAGTAACATGGAGTAGTGGACGGAGGGGAGAAGTT
>NC_087159.1:30125000-30137500 GCF_035594125.1 Scylla paramamosain | reverse complement strand
TTATGGGTTTATAATCTGTGGGGATACACCGTATAATTGGCAATTGGCGACGGGAGATGTAGAAGCGTAAAGTTGAGGTGAGTTTAAAGTATGGAGGGGATGTTGGGGGCCGTTCTCTCTCTGCCTGTTGAGGGTTTGCTCCCCAGGGTGGGTGTCTTATCTCATTACAGGGCCTTGGCTGAAGGTCGAATTTAATTAGGGAGGCAGACTGGTAGTGTAGGTGAGTGGAGGCTTCACTAAATCAGGTGAAGGTTGTTGCTGCTGCTGCTGCTGCTGCTGCCCACAGGAACCTCTCATGTGGAAAAAAAAAAGAAAGAAAACACGACCCCAAAATATGTAAAAATCGGAAAACTGAGGAGATTGATACTTGTTCCCAAAGTATATGGGGAAAAAAATAAATAAATAAAATAAGGTGGTGTGAGCGTTGGAATATAGAAAGTAGCAAAATATATTATATCTGTGCATCGGAAATTATAAAAAGTAGAAGTATTAAAGGAAACTGCGGCAAGTAACTTTTACAGTGAACACTCCTCCTCTCCTGGTGTTGATGTATTGCGTCTGCACTCACTCCTCACTCCAGGCACTGCTCCACCCGCCCCGCCTGCAACCAGTGAGCAAATATTTTTCACGCTGTCGTGTGTGGGTATGAAATATTACAGGAGAGAGAGAGAGAGAGAGAGAGAGAGAGAGAGAGAGAGAGAGAGAGAGAGAGAGAGAGAGAGAGAGAGAGAGAGAGAGATTGTACATCTTCCGTTATGAACAAAACAATGATGAATGCGTTGAAAATAACAAATCTCACATGAGAAGGAAAAAAAAACCTAAAAACATCAAAGAGAAAACCAAACTGCAGAAAAAAAGAAACATCGAAGAGAGACAAGGAAAACTAGAAAGAAAAACAAATCACAACAAGAATAAAAAAAAAACACTAAACAAGAAAAAAAGGTCTAAAACAAACACACACACACACACCCACGGAGAAGATTAAAGCGAGCTAATAGAGACTCGAGAGATGGATGACTTGAAGGAAGAACAAGAAGAAAAAAAAAAAACACAAGAATCTGACTAATGATTAATACTCCCAAGAAAGATGGTTGTGGCGCTGTACCAAAGTGGCGCCGCGCAGGTTCTGTTCAGAGAAGCGAACCGCAATAACCCGTGTGATGGACCGCGGGCGTTATTGGCGGTCCACGAGGCCTCTAAGTGTGATGGATGCCGCGGGTAACTCACTCGCTCCCCTTAATAGTGCTTTCAGTGGCCGGTAATCGCGGTAATCGAGGTAATCGCTTTCCCTCACAGTCCCTTCGTCGGGGTAATGGTGATGGACGTGTGTGTGTGTGTGTGTGTGTGTGTGTGTGTGTGTGTGTGTGTGTGTGTGTGTGTGTGTGTGTGTGTGTGTGTGTGTGTGTGTGTGTGTGTGTGTGTGTGTGTGTGTGTGTGTGAAAGCCTGCAAAAATATCAAGACCACCACTGCGTACAATATTTAAGACAACCACCATCACCACCATTACTTCCATCACTACCGTTACCACACCCACCTCGCCCTATCATCATCATCACCGAGACTGCCCGCCACACACAACACACCCCGGTTCAACACACCACGACGCCATCAGCAGCGAACCAGTCTTAGTTGTAGTAGTTGTAACAGTATCCAAGTAGCTGCCCTTACACTACATTAGGTACGTTGTAAAAAAAAAAAAAAAAAAAAAAGAAAAAATATAGAAAACGTAATTTGAAGCAAGAAAAACACAACGGGTAGCTTTTGATGGCGTCTAAATATTCATTGATCCTTATACGTTCAAAATCCATTCTCATTCTTGTTCGCTGCGTCAGGTCCGCTGTGGGAAAATACTTCGCTTAGTGTGTGGAAAAAAAAGAATCATTTATTTGAAGGACGAAAATACAACTAACAACTTTTTGACGGCACCAGAATATTCATTGATTTTTCCACGTTCAGTCAGTTTTACTCCAAATAAATCACCATTCATGAGCAGAAGTTCAGACGCGGACAGACAGACAGACAGACAGACAGAGATACACAGACAGACAAACAGAGCACTTTACGTAGTATAATGTAACTATCTGCAGGAGAAGTTCTGTAATGCAGGAGCCACACCTAATTGAGTGGCGAAGAAAGATGATCTCTCCTCAACCTTACCCGCTTGTCTTGTACTTTTACCTGTCATGTAATCGACCCTAATACCTGTTGAGTCCCGCCAGGTATCGCCCGCCTGTAGTCCGCTAAGTCGCCAGTACCTGTTCCTGCTGAGGCGGATTACTTGAGTTAGTGTGGTCTTAATTTTCGTGTACCGAGTGTCTGGTGCTTTCGTTGGTCGTAGTGGTGATGGAAGTGGTGGTAATGGTAGTGGTTCTTGGAGTTTTAGCAGTTGGTGGAGGTGGTTGTAGTAGTAGTGGTAGTGATAGTAGTATTAGTATCAGTAGTGGTAGTAGTAGTGAGCGAAAGAGAGAGAGAGAGAGAGAGAGAGAGAGAGAGAGAGAGAGAGAGAGAGAGAGAGAGAGAGAGAGAGAGACATAGGCAGACAAACAAAGAGAAGAGGGAAAGGGAGGTGAGACAATATTCTAAATCTTCTTATCATTAAACTTTACGATCTCTCACCAAAAAAAAAAAAACTTGTACCAACACTACTACTACTACTACTACTACTACTACTACTACTACTACTACTACTACTACTACTACTACTACTACTACTACTACTACTGCTGCTGCTGCTGCTGCTGCTGCTGCTGCTGCTGCTGCTGCTGCTGCTGCTGCTACTACTACTACTACTACTACTACTACTACTACTACTACTACTACTACTACTACTACTACTACTACTACTACTACTACTACTACTACTACTACTACTACTACTACTACAACACCGACGGAGAAATACTTTAATCATAATACTGACGTCTATCGCAGTGGAGAGGCTGGGGAAGATAGCAGCCTTGCCACACCTTGGAGGGCACCACAGGAGGCCTCATTAGTAGAAAGTGGTGCAGGTCAAGTAAACCCGTCCGCCAAAATTCTGTTGCTAGTCTCACAAAATGATCAAACAACACTCTCTCTCTCTCTCTCTCTCTCTCTCTCTCTCTCTCTCTCTCTCTCTCTCTCTCTCTCTCTCTCTCTCTCTCTCTCTCTCTCTCTCTCTCTCTCTCTCTCTCTCTCTCTCTCTCTCTCTCTCTCTCTCTCTCTCTCTCTCTCTCTCTCTCTGAATTCTCGCTTATCTCTTCTATTTTTAATTACTCTCGTTTTCTCTCTTCTCTTCGTTTTCCTCTTCTACTTTCCTCCCTATGAGCTTTCTCTTCTCTTATTCAGTTTTTTTTATCTTCTTTATTCTCTCTTTTTTGATTACTGTCTTATTATTTTATCTCTGTCATCTTTATTTACTGGATTCTCATCTCCTTTTTCTTTATCTGCATTCCTATTCTCTTCTTCATTATGATTTACTCTCTTTACTCTTTCCCCCTCTCTCTCTCTCTCTCTCTCTCTCTCTCTCTCTCTCTCTCTCTCTCTCTCTCTCTCTCTCTCTCTCTCTCTCTCTCTCTCTCTCTCTCTCTCTCTCTCTCTCTCTCTCTCTCTTCTGCTCATTCTCTTCCCCATTCTTATGTACTCTTCTTTCCTCCATCTCTTTTGCTTATTCTTCTCTTTGTCTCCTCTTCATCTTATCTCGTCATATTCTCTTCTCCTTTATCATCATCTCTCAGGTTTCTAATCTCCTCTTATAATCTCTCCTTGCATCTCCATGTTTTTTTTTTTTTTGTTCTCATCTATTCCCTTTCTTCTTTTTATTTATTCTTCTCGTCTCCCTCCGCCTTTCTTACCGCTAAACCTTTCCTCCTCTCTCCTCGTGCAGTCCTCTCCTTCTCATCTCCTTCTTTTAACTCTTATCTTCCTCTGCCTCCATCTCCACTTCACTCCTATTACTAATTATTTTCACCCGTAAGCTCTAAGGGCGACTTCTGCATTATTGATTGGCCTTCACCTCTGAGGACAAAATCTTACATCAACAAGAGGTCTGTCGCAAGGAAAAACTGGAGCATAACTAATCCACACGTGCGCTTACGGACAGACAGACAGATGCCTCGGCCGTCCTTGTAAGCTAATGTAGATATCTGAGTGGGAATTAAGGCCAGGCAGGTGAAGAAAGGCGGTATTCTGACTTGACAATGTGGCGTTTTGTTCCTTGTTTTGTTTGCTTATTAGAGAGTTGCTGTCGTTGATGTTAAGTGTATGTATGTAAGTAAGATTGGCATTGATACTGAGTGGATTTGATGGTTTTTCCTTGTAAATTTACCTGAAGAAGGCTTATCCTGCCCGATTCGACTCAATGTGTAGATTTTATGAAGATGACTTGAAAACTTCATGTCTCAATTAAGAAGATAAGAAAATAAGGGAAGATGCAAGAACCCGCCAGGCTTACACGTGGCAGTCCCTCCAGGAAACATATCTACCCGTATCCTTCTGTCATTTTCGCCCATAAATACTTCTAATCATCTTTGACCAGGAAGTTCTTATCACTTACATTATGGTACTCTTAAATTTCTTATTCAATTAGGAACATAAGGGAAGCTGCAAGAAGCCGCCAGGCCTATACGTGGCAGTCCCTCTAGGAAACATACCTGCCTATTTCCACCCATCATCCCCATCCATAAATTTGTCTAATCTTCTTTGACCAGGATTTTTTTCGTCACTTACATTATGATGCTATTAAATTTCGTCTCTTAATCGTGATAGTGCCGGCAGTAGTAATAGCAGAGGTAGTGGCAGGAATAATAGCGAGAAGAGGAATAGGAGTAACAGCAGCAGCAGCAATAAAAGTGGTAGCAACAACACTCGTACATTTTTAACGAACCTGAAAGATGATATTTATGGTCCTTGGCAGTGCTGATAGCGGTAGTAGTAGTAGTAGTAATAGTAGTAGTAGTAGTAGTAGTAGTAGTAGATGTAGTAGTAGTAGTAGTAGTAGTAGTAGTAGTAGTAGTAGTTGTTGTTGTTGTTGTTGTTGTTGATGTTGTTGTTGTAGAAGTATTACTAACAACAACAACAACAACAGCAGGAGATGAGCTGAGGCGAGGTTGCAGGTCTCGGCATCAACTGGAGCAGCGGGAGAGAATAAGTGCATCGCATTTTTTCATGAAGTCCCGTCAGGCGATATTCAATATGAACCAGTTCGTCATGCGCGTAACGAGTGGTGACCTTGATCGATGCGGGCATGCGGCGCGCGTACAGCAGGCATCAGATAACAGGGAGCCGTCAGGGAGCCTCTGAGCGGGGGAGGCGAAGATAGGACTATGAGAAGAGGAGAGAGGGAAGGTGGTTGTTGTGAGTAGAGAGAGAGACCGTTTTCTATCTTCGTCTGCCTTATTTGTCGTGTGTTAATTGCTCAGTAAACCGATAAATTGAAACTGCTGTAAATCTCTCGTGCGAGGAACCAGTATTGTGACTTGATGAGGAGTGCACTCAGCCTCTTTCTCCCTCCCTTTTTCTCTCTCTCCCTCTCTCTTAGTCATTCCTTTTCGTCATCTCTCGTGTTTTCGTCAGTGCGACAGGAGTTGTCCGTGTCTTTGTTTTTTTACGATTCCCTAATCCTTTAGGCTCCATTGTGATACTTTTATCTCTCTCTCTCTCTCTCTCTCTCTCTCTCTCTCTCTCTCTCTCTCTCTCTCTCTCTCTCTCTCTCTCTCTCTCTCTCTCTCTCTCTCTCTCTCTCTCTCTCTCTCTCTCTCTGGTCTGGCTTTCATTGGACTTAATTTGATGCCGAGGCAGGAGGAAGAGAAAGAGCAGCTATTTATATTGTTCTTATGCTCCCTAAATTCTACTTTTCATTATAGAGTTGTGTCTTTTTATTCGCCTCATTCCTCCATTTGTTGCTCTCCTAAAAGGCTAATCTTCTCTCCTCACACACGCTGTCATCTTCCATCGCCGCTCCTCCTCACTCGTGTCTTCCCCGCTCCTGTAATCACCTCCTGCTCTTGTTCTCCTTCGTAGTGGTCTTCCCCCCTTCCCCTCGGTATATACACTCATCACCCTTTCTTACCCTCGTCCTGTCTTGTTTGTCTTCTCCCCTTGTATACGGTCACCATTTTTCATTCTCACTCTCCTACTAATTCATCCTTTTCTTCTTCCTCCTCCTCCTCCAGTTTCTCCTCCCGTTCTCTTCCTTTTTCTCTGTCTCTCCCTCCCTGCCTTCCTTCACCCCGTCATTCTGTCTTCCTCTTGCCGTAATTCTCAAGAAACTACACGAAAATCTCCACACTGAAAATTTTAAAGCGAAATTTTGAGTTTGCTTGTTATAAGTTAGTGAGTTTTCTTTTTTTTTTTTTTTTTTTTTTTTTAAGTTACCAGCCCCAGTTTGGTAATGGTGAAGGTGGTGGTGGTGAGGGTGAGGGTGTGGTAGTGGCTGTGAGTTGTGGCAGGGGTTAAGAGGACGTATCGAGTACTGGTGATGGTGGAGGTGGTGGTGACTGGGCGGGTTGGTGGTGAGTGAAAATTGTGGTAAATAGCGGAGGTGAGTGTTAGTGGGTGAGCAGTGGTCGCGGTAACGGTGGTGGTGGTGATGGATATGCTTTGTTAAGTGGGGCTGTGGTGAAGGTGGTGGTGGTGGTGGAGTTGGTGATAGTGGTAGTAGTAGTGGTCGTACATTCAGAGCAATAAAGTTACGAAGAAGTTATTTTCTCACAAAATTTAAGTGAATACTACTACTACTACTACTACTACTACTACTACTACTACTACTACTACTACTACTACTACTACTACTACTACTACTACTACTACTACTAGTACTAGAGAGAAATAAAGAAAACAGACAAAAAATCCAAAACCCATAAAAAAAGCAAATATCAAACAAATCTCAACATGAAGGGAAAAAAAAACACATACACCCTTGAACTTAAATTATAATATACCAAATTAAGAGAAACAATAAAACCACACACAAAAAAGTATAAAAATGCCCATAAAACTAAAGAAACCCAATTAAGAAGAGCGGATACATAAAATTGAGTTACTTTCCCTAAATTTATTCCCATCCGTCTTTATTTGGGCTCCCATGGCGGCCAGTGGAGCGATGCATCATGGAGGCGAACATTCCTCGCTCTTGTTTCGCAGATCGTAAAAGTGGGCTTGCGAATGGCGGCGCTACATCTCTTTCCTTTTAGTCACATGCCATCAACCCTCCCCTGCAGCCTCTTGCGTTTATTTTCTCGTTTATTTATTTATTTTTTTCCTTCCCCGCCCAAAGCTCAGGAGTTATTAGCGAATACTGGCATGAGTCTCGCTGTCCTCTGTATTAGTTCATCATTTTTGCACGTGTGTTCCTGTCTGTCCGTCTGTCTGGCTGGCTGGCTGGCTGGCTGGCTGGCTGGCTGGCTGGCTGGCTGGCTGGCGGGCTGTGCTGGGTTGTTTTGTGGTGCTCTCTCTCTCTCTCTCTCTCTCTCTCTCTCTCTCTCTCTCTCTCTCTCTCTCTCTCTCTCTCTCTCTCTCTCTCTCTCTCTCTCTCCCGCCCAGTTTGTTCGACTTGGGTAAAAGTATTGTTATTTTTGTACTCGTAAATTTATAATTGTGTGGTTGTTAGCTAGTTGTGTGAACGAGTGAATGAGCGAGACGTGTATGAGTGAACGAGCTAGGCTTCAGTCATAAGTGTTAAGTTGAAGTGCGCGGCCTGGCGCCGAGAGATCACCTACCTCCAGCCTTCTGTTCACACCTTCTGTGAATAAACACCTGCACTGTTACCTGCGTTTCCTGTGCCCCTGCTGGTCAAGAGTCGAACATGGCGCAGTGAGTAGGATCAGGACAAGGCTGCAGTGGGTACGGCGCAGAATGGAGAAGCAGTTGGAGGCGCTGGCTGCCCTGCTAGCGCGACAGTCGGAGCAGAGTCAGGCTCTGCTAGCGCGACAGTCGGAGCAGAGTCAGGCTCGCGAGGAGCGTTTAACCCAGCTGCTGGAGAGAGTGGGGACACAAGCTCCCAGTCGCACCACGGCGAGCAATGAAGGCGAAACCACAGCCCGCAGCACGTCTACCCAGGGCGCGAGGTTCCCGACGTCCGCCACCATCATTCCTCACTTAACGGCGTCAGCATCTTTACGTGAGTTCGACACGTGGCGCCATAAGTTTGAAGGATACGTAACCCTCGCCAGGATAGACTGTCTCTCCCTGGCTGAGCAGAGGGCGGCACTCGCTGCTGTCCTAGACGACGAGTGGACCCGTACACTTCGCTACGGGATAAGCTTACCGAGAGACGCGGAGTTAAGAACCATCCTCGATGCAATGTGTGAGTACCTGCGAAGCCAGCGCAACATCATCATGGATAGAAGAGACTTCTACTCCCGCGTGCAAGAAACGCAAGAAGGTTTTGACGACTTTTTATGTGCTGTTAAGGAAATCGCCAATTTCTGTGACTTTTGCGACCAGTGCATAAACCATCAGCTGCGTGACAGAATTGTCGTTGGGACACGAGACGAAGTGGCTCTGAAACGCATGCTGGAAAACAAGAAACTCACCCTTGAAAACGCCATAGATATTTGCAGAGCATCAGAGAGCGCTAACCAGTGTAGTGCAGTACTAAGGGGCGGCTCTCACTCTTCGAGCCATGGTGTGAACGCTGTCTCGAACTACAGGAAGGGCAGTTTCGGGGGCTCAAGCCCCACGGGCTGTTATCGTTGTGGCAAAGATTGTCGCAGTGACAAAAGGGGATGCCAGGCAATAGATAAAGTGTGTCGTAACTGCGGGAAAAGAGGGCATTTTGCGAGTGTATGTCAGCAGACAGTGAGGAAACGACGAGGAGCTTCGAGGAGTTCCTCAACCTGTCTCTCCTCATCGCGGTGCAGGCCCGAGGCGGGGAGCCAGTGCCAGTGTATACCAGCTCTTATCAGGCGTATACACAAAGACGGTGACGGCACGACCTGCGCCCCAGGTGCTCATTACCGCCACACATCCCGCTGGAAGAGACAAGATTACGTGGACTCCTGACTCTGGGGCCGAAACGACCGTTATTGGCCTCGACACGGCAACACTCCTTGGAATCCCGCCCTCCAGCTTGGCGCCCGCTGATGGTGATGGACTTTATGCTGCCGGTAATCACCCCCTCACCTGTGTAGGAACTTTCTCGTCGCACTTGCAACTGGGCGACAGGGAAGCTGAGACTGTTGTGAGCGTGGTGAAGGAGGTGAAGGGGGCGCTGCTTAGCTGGTACGATTCCATCGCTCTCGGAATCCTCCCCGAAGATTTTCCGGCTCAAATCCGACCGCTACGCAGGGAAGAACAGCACACCGGCAACAGCTCCATCAAGTACCCGACCGCCTCGCAGCCACCTCTATCTACGCCCACAGAAGTGATCAGCTGGCCTCATTCCTACGACCCAACGCCACAGCAGCGTGCGGGGCACGCTGCTGCTGTGATCAAGGCCTTTCCCAGCGTCTTCGAAGCAAAGGAAGGTTTACGTGCAATGGCTGGTGGATCCATGGCCATCGAGTTGACAGACGACGCTCGACCCTTCGCCGTAACAGCATCTCGTACAATCCCTTACAATTGGCGTGAAGAAATTAAGAGCCAGTTGGAAGAGCTGCTTAACAAGGGAATCATCGAGAGTGTGGACTACCCTACGGCATGGTGCCACCCCATCGTGCCTGTCCCAAAAAAGACATCTGGTGTAAGGCTGTGTGTTGACCTGACACGACTCAACCGTTACGTGAAGAGGCCCGTGTATCCAGTGCGCTCACCTCATGACGCCATCGCCTCGATCGGGACCGGAGCAGTTTGGTTCACCACTCTTGATGCCAAGATGGGGTATTTTCAAGTCCCCATTAGAGAAGAAGACCAGGATTTAACCTGCTTCATAACACCTTGGGGTCGGTACAAGTTTCGGCGAGCGGTTATGGGTCTCGTCTCGTCTGGAGACGAGTATAACCGTCGAGGAGACCAAGCTCTCGGCGACATACCTAACACCATCAAGATCGTGGACGACATCCTGGCCTATGACTCCACCTACAGTGCGCACTTAGCCCATGTCATTCAGATTGTGCGGCGGTGTGACCAGCACGGCATCACTCTCAACCCACAGAAGTTTACATTCGCGGAAAGAGTGGTAGATTACTGTGGTTACTCTGTTTCTGGACAAGGCTACACGACAGACTCAAAGAAAGTTAAGGCAATCTCTGACTTCCCACGACCACAGCACATCACCGACTTACGATCATTCATGGGTCTTACAAACCAGCTTGGAAGCTTTTCTCCTGCTGTGGCTGCAGCTGCACAACCCCTCAGAGATCTCTTACGCCCGAAGAACAGTTGGTGCTGGTCTTCTAACCATGAAGAGGCGTTTGAGAAGGTGAAACAGTGTCTCGTCAGCCCACCTGTCTTGGCATACTTCGACCCATCATTACCAACGATGCTACAGACTGACGCCTCAAGGATGCACGGATTTGGATTCGTTCTCCTGCAGAAGCACAGTGACCAGTGGAAGATGGTGCAATGCGGGTCAAGATTTGTTACAGACACAGAGAGCCGCTATGCAGTAATAGAGTTGGAAATGGCTGCAATCGTCTGGGCAGTCAGGAAATGTGGCACCTACCTGAAAGGACTCCCTCACTTCGATCTAGTGCTCGACCACCGCCCGCTGATACCTCTCCTCAATAGCAAGTTGTTGGGAGAAATAGAGAACCTGCGGCTGCAGCGCATGAGGGAGAAGCTTGCTCAGTATTCTTTCACAGCAAGCTGGCAAAAGGGATCGACACACTGTGTGCCCGACGCCCTCTCACGTGCTCCAGTACAGGACCCAGTGGAGGAAGAGGATGCTGCTACTTCTGGTGACCTCGACCCTCTCCACTCAGCGGTCATCTCAGCGTTATCTGCCACCAATGAGGACGGCGTCCGCTTAGCACCACTCCAGGATCAGACTGTGGAAATGGTACGTGCCGCAGCAGCAAGAGACGGGGAGTACTGCTTGCTCAAGAACGTCATCATCGAGGGCTTCCCTGATCATTGCCACGACCTCGATCACCGCTTGCGTACGTACTGGCCGGTGCGCAGTCTGCTGGCCGTAGACGACGACCTGGTGGTTTACGGGCCGAGGCTTCTTATTCCTCACAGCCTCCGCCGAGAAACACTAGAGCGACTCCATGACAGTCATCAGGGGATGGAGCGCACCAAGCAGCGGGCCCGACAAAGCGGTGTACTGGCCTGGTATGGACAGAGACGTTGAGAACGTCGTTTCTGGATGCTCACTATGCCGTCCACTCCTACCAAGCCAAGCCAACGAACCTCTCTGGCAGGACACGGACACACCCAGCAGGGTGTTTGAGTCAGTTTCTGCAGACTACTTCCACGCAGCAGGCCGTACATACCTCGTGTATGTAGATCGCTTGTCTGGGTGGCCTCACGTGTCTGCATGCTCACGTCCAGCATCGGCTGATCAGCTCGTTCGTGTCCTTCGGGGTGTGTTCGCCGACACGGGCGTGCCTGTTCTCCTGAGGACTGACGGTGGACCGCAGTTCACTTCTTCATCGGTACGGCGCTTCCTGGCTCGATGGGGGGTGGAGCATCGTGTATCTTCACCTCATTATCCACGCTCCAATGGTCACGCCGAGGCAGCGGTCAAGTCCGTGAAGAAGCTGATCCTCACGACCACACAGCAGGGACACCTGGACGAGGATGCGTTCGCTCGCGGGTTGCTGGAACTGCGCAACACTCCGAGGGCGGAAGGGCGATCACCAGCACAAGTCCTCTTCGGTCATCCTATGAGGTCCTGTGTCCCGGCTCATCATCGCTCATACGCTCAGCAGTGGCAGCGCGCTGCTGATGAGTGCGACGCCAAGGCAGAGCGACTGAGGAAGAAAGCGAAACTTCGCCACGACGCGTCCGCCCGTACTCTTCCTCTCCTGCACCTCGGTGGCCACGTCGACGTTCAAGATCACACGACAGGCCTCTGGGATCGCCTGGGTGTCATCGTGGCTGTTGGGCGAAGGAGAGACTACCTCATCAAGATGGGCAGCGGTCGCGTGATGTGGCGTAATAGAAGACACCTACGCCCACACAGACCTCTTGCTCCCCTTCCTGTCGAGCAGCACACCGCTCATGGCGGTGCAGCGCTTCAGCATCAGGGTCACGAGGAACACCACCATCCCGGCAGCCCGGAGCATCAGGGTAACGGGGTACACCGTGGCCGAGAGCAACCAGAGCGTCGAAGCAGCCGACAGCGTAGGGAGCCGAGACGACTGCAGGTGCGGTGGCACCGTAGCACCTACGATTAGTCGTACGTGTTCATTGTACGCTGTGTTTGTTTTGTGTATATGTACCGTGTTTTCTGTACTTCAATCATTGTAACTTTGTTTCATGTGTTACGGTAGCCATAACAAAGATAAGGAATCTTCCTTATGTCTCGGGGGAGGTGTGTGGTTGTTAGCTAGTTGTGTGAACGAGTGAATGAGCGAGACGTGTATGAGTGAACGAGCTAGGCTTCAGTCATAAGTGTTAAGTTGAAGTGCGCGGC
>NC_087159.1:30117500-30120000 GCF_035594125.1 Scylla paramamosain | reverse complement strand
CGTTTTACTGATTTTCTCTCCTCACGTTGCGCCACTAAAGCATGAGGACGCTGAAATATTGGCCACATAAAAGAGAGACAAACATGAAGTGATAAAGAAGGTTTTGTCCTGCGGTGTGACTCGTTGTTAAGATACGATTGTTATGGCTTCTGAAAATTAACTTGTAGTAATACTTAGCTATAGAAGAGTACAAGGAAATGGACGAGGAGAATAAATATTTTGTAGAAGATAACTAAAGGAAGAGAGAGTTAATATAATCAGCAGCAACAACAGCAACAACAATAACAACAACGACAACAACAACAACAACAACAACAACAACAACAACAACAACAACAACAACAACAACAACAACAACAACAACAACAACAACAACAACAACGCATTATACATCAATCAGTTCCCCAAAGAAAAAAAAAAAAAGGCTAAAAACAACATCTTGAAGTACCACATTAAAAACGCAAACAATAGGTACACCCACTGTAATTTTGCGGGGGGAGCACAATGCCAAGCGACACCAGCAAGCCTGACAAGTGAGACACCGAAGAAAAAAAAATATAGCCGTGGCCCCAATTTTCCATCTATAGGAACCCCACTTTAGGAAGACGAGGAGGAAGGTGATGGGAGGGAGGGAAAGGGAGGGAATGGGGAATGGGGGAGTAGGTGAATGGGGGAGTGAGATGTCTTACATGTACTACCAAAGAGAGAGAGAGAGAGAGAGAGAGAGAGAGAGAGAGAGAGAGAGAGAGAGAGAGAGAGAGAGAGAGAGAGAGAGAGAAATTCTTACTATATTGTTTTTCATGTGATATTCTGCATATATTTTTTTTTACCTCAATGGCTTCAATCTCTAATTATTCTCATTGTAATTACTTTCCCATGTAATAGAATCAATGCAATGTACAGAATAATTCACATACAAATGCACCAAATTCGTATATTTCCTTCACTTAATTTAGTTCATACACAGATCTTACAAAGGATATTGCAGGGAATTCAGATCAACGTCGTGTGTGTGTGTGTGTGTGTGTGTGTGTGTGTGTGTGTGTGTGTGTGTGTGTGTGTGTGTGTGTGTGTGTGTTGGGGTGTCTTATCTTGGGTTTTATCAGGGCAGGTGTGATGTGTCGGGGCGGGCGGCCAGGTGTGATACAGATTACAGGTGAGACTGTCTCTTACCTCGCCCCTCTAGCCCCGAATCTTTTTATGTCCGGCCTTAAAGAAATTCTCTCTCTCTCTCTCTCTCTCTCTCTCTCTCTCTCTCTCTCTCTCTCTCTCTCTCTCTCTCTCTCTCTCTCTCTCTCTCTCTCTCTCTCTCTCTCTCTCTCTCTCTCTCTCTCTCCGTGCCTTGATACCATCGCTGAGGCTCATGGACAGTATTGAGCTAATTCTTCCACCTCTTGCTCAATCTCTCTCTCTCTCTCTCTCTCTCTCTCTCTCTCTCTCTCTCTCTCTCTCTCTCTCTCTCTCTCTCTCTCTCTCTCTCTCTCCGTGGCCTAATTTCCTCCTTCTGTCCTTGCGTTGCTTATCCCACATTTCCTCATTTTCAGTTTCCTCTCCCTCCTCTTATCTCGTGGCCTTTCTCCCTGCCTCCTTGCCCTTCCCTCCTACCCTTAAATCTCTAATGCTTATTTCTAAACATCCATTACCCTTCCAGATGATTCACTTGTCTTTTCCTCCGCTTCCTCTTTCGAGTAATCGTCAGTAGCTTTTTTCTTCTTAGTAAGTTCTTTTTTCTCTATCTATCTTGTAGTTTTCTCAAGTTTTTCTCTTTTTTTCACATTTACGGGTAACTCATTTTACTTTATCTCTTATTATTCCTGTGTTTCTCTTCTATTCTCTTCCGCTGCTTTTACTTTTCAAAATCCTTTCCTCCTTCCTTTGTAATCGCAATTTCTTCCATTCTCGTATTTTTCTGCTCTTCCTTATGTATTTTTCTCTTCCAATACTTTCATCATTCCTTTTTCTATCTCATGTTTTCCATTTTCCGTTTTCTTATCCCACACACCTTTGTACTCTGAATGAAACCTTTCCTTTCCTCCCTCATGATTATACTTTCATTCTCTAAATCTCCTTCCTCCCTCTGCTTATAATATAACCCTTTCTTATATGCTTCCCTTATTTTTTTCCATAATTGGTTCCATCATGGCCAGTCATTCATTAAATCACCTTCCTCTTCCCCCTCCTTATAACCATTCTCTTTGTCCTTCCCTCCTTTTCCTCGTCCAATTCATGCTTTCATTCTTTAAACCTCCTTCTTCACTCTCCTTTTAACCATTCCTTTTCTCCTTCCTTGAATTTCCGCCTTCAATTTCTTCCCTTGTAATCATACTTCCATTGCCTAATCTTCCTCCTCAGTCTCCCTCCCTCCCTCTCAGAACACGAGTCGCAAAAGGTGAGTCCTCAGTTAGAGTTCTTACGACGAGCCAAGCTGAAGGGCCCGCACCTGGTGGCGTCTTCATTGGATTACCTGTTCACGGGCAGGTATGGCCGGGCGCCGGGTGGG
>NC_087159.1:30105000-30112500 GCF_035594125.1 Scylla paramamosain | reverse complement strand
TCTCTCTCTCTCTCTCTCTCTCTCTCTCTTGGCAGCTAGCTATACTTTTTCGCTCTACATAGAGAGTCCAGGTAGGTATTTTCTCCCGACTCGTTCATCCAGACTCAGACTCAATGGACTTGTTTTTATCGATAGCGGTGGCGTCGGCGGCAGCGGCGGCGAGGGAGGAGGAGGGAGAGAAGGAAGAAGAGGAGGAGGAAGAGGAGGAGGAGGAGGAGGAGGAGGAGGAGGAGGAGGAGGAGTTGGTATAATCTACGCTGCCACAACTCGGCTGGAAACACTTGTTATAGCTAGAGTTATCCTAGCCATACTGAGGTGAAGGTTCGGTTGAGGCGGTCAGACGTGTTAAAACATCCCCCACTGAGTTTCCTCCCTCTGAAAGCCTGCCAGGATTTTACCTAAGTGATGTTTTGTAAGAGTTACTTTGATAAACAGATAGCAGTTGTGGTGTTAGCTGGAGGTGTTCAGTAGCGTTTGTGGACCTGACGTGTGCGTTTTTCGGGTGTGTTTGTGTGTGTGTGTGTGTGTGTGTGTGTCTGTGTGTGTGTGTGTGTGTGTGTGTGTGTGTGTGTGTGTGTGTGTGTGTGTGTGTGAGGAGGGGAAATTAACCGTGTGTTGTTTTGTATATCTTTTTTTTTTTTTTGTATACTTTTAAAAAAATTTTTGGCCCCGGGTGGTTTTAAATGAAAGTATTGTGTTTTGGAGCGGGCAAGTTGTTAAGTAAGTGGGCACTGGGAGGGAGCGAGATGACGTGTGTGTGTGCGTGTGTGTGTGTGTAAAGAGTTACTCTTGTGGCGCAGCAGAGTTGTTCCTGCGTGGTATTTGTAATACATTAGTTTTGTGCTCCTCTATTATTTTCGCTGTGTTTAATGCGCTCTTTTTTTTTTAACCCTCTCTCTCACTCTACGTGCGATGGAGGCTGGGCAGGGAATACAAAAAAAAAAAAAAAAATAACAAAAAATAAAAGTTTTTTTTTTTTATAATTGTGGCTTCCATGTCAGTGTAGTGTCATTATTGTGCATGTTTGTCAGTGTTTATCTTGATTTGTTTACCACTTCTTATTCTTGTTTTTGTTCTGATTCAGTTCTGAGTTTCTTATTATTACTATCACCGATATTATTCTTTTCTTTTCTATTCCCCTTTCTCCCTGCATTTCACAACTCCCCAAACGGCGCAGCATCCACTCCCTGACACACCCTGACACCCTCACACACCCGCCCACACACCCACACAATAGTCACTGCGCCATCCACATTCACACGTAACACACTCAGCACAGCCACCTCACTACAAACCCTGCCCTGCAAGACGTCTAAAAACACTAGACCACCCCAGGCTAGCCCAGACTACTCCGCCCAACTTAACAACGCAAAAGCAAGACCGATACCTTGCCAGACAGACAGACAGACAGACAAACATCACCCTCCCCCTCCCGCTAAACCGAAAGAATGACACAGCTCGCCCCACTCACCCACTTAGTCCTCCCCCACCAATCCTCCCACCCCAGTTTAGCATCCCACCCACACTGACACCACTTCTCCCCCTCTCTCTCTCTCTCTCTCTCTCTCTCTCTCTCTCTCTCTCTCTCTCTCTCTCTCTCTCTCTCTCTCTCTCTCTCTCTCTCTCTCTCTCTCTCTCTCTCTCTCTCTCTCTCTCTCTCTCTCTCTCTCTCGCCCCATCTCTCCATCCCCACCTCCCTCCTCCCCCATCTCTCTCACTCCCATAACGGTCTCGCGCCATATCATCGAAACCACATTAAAGATATATATTTTTTTTTATATAATGTAATTTAGTACGGTGTGTTTTTGGTTGTATCTGCTTTTACTTTTACCGAAGTTACGTACTTGTTATTCGAGTTGCACGTGGAGGTACTGGAATTATTTGACAGCTGGTTATTATACTGCCTCGTTTTCCCTTCTTCATCTGATGATCGTGTATGAAGAGGTGAAGGCAAAGAATGTGTTTATGCATTGGCTTATTATTGTCTCGTGTATTGTGTTTTGCTATCGTTCAGTGATTCTGCAGCCGAGAATCTGCTCTCGCTCATCTGTCAGTGTCGCGGAGCAGTTTTCCTTTCTGTTTAAGGAAAGGATTAGTTTAGTTTTTGCGTTGGAAGAAGCTTGTGGAGGCGCTGATGACAGAGGCAGGTGGAAGGGAGCTAGAGAAACACACACACACACACACACACACACACACACACACACACACACACACACACACACACACACACACACACACACACACACACACACACACACACACACACACACACACACACACACACACACAAAAAAAAAAAAAAAAAAACGTAAAAAAACACGTTTTTATGAGGCTAGAAGAGTAATCAGTCACCTCGGCGACCACTGCATTCACATGCACTCAGCTTCATTATGTAAAAACCTTAAGCAAAGAAGCCACCCAGAATCGACGGAGCCACGACCTGTCTCAAGCGCTGGCTAAGTGAGGCACCGACACCACTAACATAATGTGTGAATTATCACCTCCTCGACAAGTAACTCCTGTGGTATTTTTACTTTTCAAACTACATTATCAAAAGCCTGTGTTTATTAGTAGGTTTATTAGTATGTACCAGGAATCCTGTGCCACACACACACACACACACACACACACACACACACACACACACACACACACACACACACACACACACACACACACACACACACACACACACACACACACACACAGAGAGAGAGAGAGAGAGAGAGAGAGAGAGAGAGAGAGAGAGAGAGAGAGAGAGAGAGAGAGAGAGAGAGAGAGAGAGAGAGAGAGAGAGAGAGAGAGGGCACCCACGTTTCCTCATTAAACTTGCCAGGAGTTAGAGCAAAATAAACATCATTATTGTGTGGCTGGTTGGGTCACCGTGAGATGGCGTGTGTGTGTGTGTGTGTGTGTGTGTGTGTGTGTGTGTGTGCGTGCGTGTGTGCGTGCGTGCGTGCGCGCGCACCTACCTGCGTGTGTGCCTGCGTGCGCGCTTGTTACCTGCGTGTTGGACTGAAAGTGTTTACTGGGGAAAAAAATAAGGTTGTTGTGACAAGCTAACTATTTTCTAGCGATCGACACAGGTCAGGGCAGGTTGGGTAACTCCTGCGTCAGGTGTGTCCAATAAGTCCCCGGCGATCCAATGTGTCTCTCACAGTGACTAATAGACCTCGTAATTGAATAGGTTGGCTGATTTAAGACACTTTGCACGTAAAAACTGGAAAAATATCCGTCGATCGCTTCAGGTTATTTTGTGATGACAGCGAAACCTGGTGACCTGGATATGATGTGTGTTTGCTGCACGGACATGAGTTTATTTTATTTTTTATTTTGTATTTTATGTATATCATTACTTAGAAATTATTATATACACTAAGAAAAAGAGAAGGAGGAGGGGGGAGGAGGAGGAGGAGGAGGAGGAGCTGGTGATGGTGGTGGTGGTGGTGGGGGGGTGGTGGTGGTGGTGGTTTTGAACGCCATTATTGATTTGTATTTGATATTTACTACAAAAAAGATAACCACTTTAATGAGGTGAAAGAATGTAGACGTGAATAACGGCCTCAAAATGGTCTGCTTTTTGTGTATTATTCTGAGATTTTGTAAAGCAGTCGAATGTGAGTAAAAGTACAAATGATATCTTCTTGTTAGTCTAGTTATCTGTCAAGTGTGATGAGCAGCTCAGAGAGATACAGGAGCGTGAATTATTAGTGAGAAATATCTAGTAATCACTATGAAACTTGCTTTGAGACATGCTAAGTTGATTCATTATAAGTAAAACAAGTGTAAAGTAATGCTTAGCTGGGAGGCGCCACAACGGGATACGAACCCCGCCCCTCTTCCCTCGCGGCCTTCACTAAAGCAGGAGTGATGGCTAGAATAAATAAATGAGTAAATAAGAATAAGAAAATAATCCCTCCAGCAGAGAGACGTAAAAAAAAGTGCATATTAAATAATGGAACTTCAGGGCACACACACACACACACACACACACACACACACACACACACACACACACACACACACACACACACACACACACACACACACACACACACACACACACACACACACACACACTTCGTTATGTCTTACGTAGTTTAGGTTGATTTTTTTTGTTATGCAACATTTTGTTAATAAACGTTCACTGGGTTACGTTGTGCTTTTTGTGCAGTTCATTTGGAACGTTCGTTTTTTACAGAATTACTGGCATAATTAGACGAGGAGGAGGAGGAGGAGGAAGAAGAGGTGGAGGAGAAGGAGGAGGAGGAGGAATGTCTTTGAGATAAACAGGAGAGAACCTTGAAAAAAGTGATAATCTGGAAATAAAGTTTCACACGATTAGATAAACAGAGTGGAATGGCTTTCTACTCTCCGTACCCTTCCCCTCAACCCATAATCTTCTCACCCTCTTAAATTTAGCGCCATCACAGTCC
Organism: Scylla paramamosain; assembly: GCF_035594125.1. NCBI lineage: Eukaryota > Metazoa > Arthropoda > Malacostraca > Decapoda > Portunidae > Scylla > Scylla paramamosain. Next base: position 30,108,064 of record NC_087159.1, on the reverse strand, counting down.
GTCCCCATCCACCCGTCATTTCCCATCGTATATTATCTCCGTAAGGACACCGGCACTCTGGAGGAAGAAGTACCGGTGGGTGCTGATAAAAAACCTAAAAACTGATGCGGTGGGTGTGTTAGGGACCGATGGACGGGAGAGTAAATGGGACGCAATGATGGTGATTATGGGAGTATCTTGTTAAGGTAGCGTGTTTGTGGTCTCATTATGTGTTGGTGGTCCTAAAATGAGACCAGCTTGACCGCCTACAAACCAGTGATTAGGTACAGCGTGGTCTACGGGTGGGCAGTGAGGTGTTAGCGTATGGTATTATGTGTGTCTGTATGTATGTGTGCTATACCTTTATTACTTCAGTGAATCTAGTCTTATGGTTTGTAATCGAGTATTTCTAGACTGATTATATTGAGTTTGGTCTTAATTCCTAGTTGTATATGTTTTATTTTATGATTTAACCTCTTTTATGACTTTTTATTCAGTGAGGAAATTGAAGGGGGAAGAAAGCACCTGAGGCAAACTTGAAGGAATTTATCTCGAGTCGAGGAGTTTTCAATTTTGTGCACTGTTAATGGAGTGACGGTAAATCCAGGCAGGTTAGGCACACATCAGTTACGCCACATTAAATTCAGGCTTGATACTTGTTGCTTAGGGCTTAGTGAGCACGTCCAGATGGATTTTAACACACCTTGTAAGAATGTAACTACTTCAGTCACCACTGTCAACCACCACCACCACCACTACCACCACCACTAACACCAATATCTTTGAATTTTAGCATTATGTACGGTATTTTTCTTTTTCCATATTCTTACTGTTTCTATCATCTCTCTCTCTCTCCCCCTTTTTTTTTTTTTTATCTCCATCTTCCTTCCCTCTAATTTGTTCAGCGTCACTCAGCACACCCCGCCATCCACAGTTTGTATCACCAGGGACTGTAATCTTGCCTCTGTGCTTTTGAAACCTTACTATCTTTTTCTACCCTTTTCTTCACCCCTGAGCGTTTCATCTTCACCCTCCTCACAAGAATACCTTCAATTTTTACCATTACAAGTTGCAATTTACGCCACACTTCTACAGCCATCTACTTCCTTGGTTTTTTTATCTCTTTTTTTTCCTTCATCTATTTCGCTGCCCCAAGATCATCCACCATAGAAAAGTACTTTAAATTTTAATCATTGCAAACCTTAAGTTATGCCAGATTTTTACATGTCTCCCCTACTTCTTTTTTTTTTCTCGTTCTTCACCTTTCTTATTGTTTCATGATGCCCTTGGGAAACCATCTCAGTTATAATCCTGCTACTCGTACATTCCTCGACTCATTAGTTACACTTTTTCACTCCATGTCTTATCGTTTCATCACCGCCCAGCTCGGCATACCTTCTATTGATAGCTCCGCCTCCACCACTCGCCTTCGTCATCACCATCACCACCATCACCACCATCATCATCATTTCTACTTTTTTTTTAGTAGTAGTAGTTGTGGTAGTACCGGGTCTATTAGTAGTATCGCCTTACCTTCGTTTTTTTTTTTTCTTTTTTTCCAGCCGACATGACAAAACCACGTCAAGCAAGGCTCTCAATAATCGCCCCTTCCTTTGGCTAACACTTTAATAGGCGAGGCGGGCCGTGTATCACTAAATGAACTTGCATTCCTCCGTCACTAGGCATTACGGGTTCAACCTTTTCGTCTTCCTACTCTTCTGACCAAGCCTCCTCCTCCTCCTCCTCCTCCTCCTCCTCCGCCAGTTGTGAGTCTCAGTAATGATTATAAGTTGAAGGACAATCTGCCAGCCTCGTCCACCCACAGCCTTCATCACCACCACCATGACTACCTTGAGGCAAAACAGTGCTAAAAACCCCATTATTACCAATATCCTCCTCTTCTTCCTGTGTGTGTGTGTGTGTGTGTGTGTGTGTGTGTGTGTGTGTGTGTGTGTGTGTGTGTGTGTGGGGCTAAAAATCTCTCTCTCTCTCTCTCTCTCTCTCTCTCTCTCTCTCTCTCTCTCTCTCTCTCTCTCTCTCTCTCTCTCTCTCTCTCTCTCTCTCTCTCTCTCTCTCTCTGTGTGTGTGTGTGTGTGTGTGTGTGTGTGTGTGTGTGTGTGTGTGTGTGTGTGTGAGAGAGAGAGAGAGAGAGAGAGAGAGAGAGAGAGAGAGAGAGAGAGAGAGAGAGAGAGAGAGAGAGAGAGAGAGAGAGAGAGAGAGAGAGCCTCGTTATCGCTCTAAGACGTTGTTCTCGCTCTCTATTTACATCACACTACTGGTAACACGCCGACGCCTCCAGGTGCGGCGAGTATTAATTACTTGAGGAACCTGCAGGTGGACGGATGAATTAAATACTAGGAGGGAGGGAGGGAGGGAGGGAGAGAGGAAGGGGAAGGGAGGGAGAGAGGGAGAGTGGAAGGAAGGGAGGGGGAGGATGAGAGAAGCCTACCTGTGTGCGTTGTGTTTTATGTATTAGTCATTTTCATAGGTTTTTATCATGTATGTTTTAATATAATGGTAGTTTCTTTTTGTATATTTTGTTATAATTTTTTTTATTGATGTATTATTATTTACTATATTTTTTGTTTTATGTCCTTGTATATTTTTTTTTATTACATATCTTGTCATGTTATCATTTTTAACATTATTTCTTATCTCTTCTTCTATTGCATTATTATAATTATCATATATTATTAAATTATATCTTATCTATTATTTTTTTTTGTAGCTGTTGGTTAGATGAGCTGGCCTGATTTTTTTTTTTAATGATTATTATATGCAGTGTTGCTGTTAATTTTTTTTTTTTTTGTAGCGTCTTTCCTCTTCGTTATCTCACTACCACACATCCATTCTTTTCGGCTTATCAACACTTTTTAGTGCACGAAAACACTGACCTCATTTATTTAATATTTATGAATGCACTGAACTAGTTATTTTTTTGCACTTTTTTTTTCCTATTCTTTTCGGTCGCAATATATATACAATGACCCGCTTTTTATTCAGTTCATGTATTTTTTTTTCAATGAGCTTCGATTTTTTGCCCCCGCTGTGTGCTTATGTGGCCAATCTTGTTATCTCACTAGGG
>NC_087159.1:30080000-30100000 GCF_035594125.1 Scylla paramamosain | reverse complement strand
AAACAAAAAACGAAGAGCGGGGAAAACATTGAGGAAGCGCAGAAGGACGATCATCACCAGGAGGAGGAGCAGGAGGAGGAAGAAGAAGGCTACGAGCAAAAGCAGGAGCAGCAGGAAGGGTTGAAAAATCAGAAAGGAAGTAGCTGTGCCTTATAATTTTTCGTTATAACTCATTGTGTTTTGAGAAAAGAAGCAGATGGTAGAGATAAGCAACATATTTCCTCTTCCACCACCTCCTCCTCCTCCTCCTCCTCCTCCTCCTCCTCCTCCTCCTCCTCCTCCTCTCGTCCCTCGTCCTCGGTCCAAGTAGCATCATCATCTCTTAAGTGTTTTCCTGAGCAGATCAAGTGTGTGTGTGTGTGTGTGTGTGTGTGTGTGTGTGTGTGTGTGTGTGTGAGGAGGCAGAGGAGGAAAAATGCCATATTTAAATGAAACACGTACGAAGACACACACACACACACACACACACACACACACACACACACACACACACACACACACACACACACACACACACACACACACACACACACACACACACACAGAGGGGAAGGAAGGAAGGAAGGTAGGTGCAGTAGGCAATAAAACAAAAACTCACATCATTGCCACTAGCGATCACAATCAGGCTCAAACCAATTACTTTACCCTCACAATAGCTTTCCGATGCTACCTTTGCAAATTTCCGAGCTAATTTACATCTCTTTTTTATGCGGCCGAGTGTGTGTGGTCGCTGTTGTTTTTTTTTTCTTTCTTTCTTTCTTTTTAACCATTACTTCCATTATATATTTCGAGCCGTCTACTGCGGGCAAGGCGAGTATTAGCGGCCATCACTTCTGAATACTTGCCTAATTTATGAGGCGTTAAGAAATGCCGCTCAAATTTTACGTTGCATTTTCATAATTTGCCATCCAATAAAATCAGGGCTATTATCATTCTTTATCTTATTTCCATATATTTTCTTCCTTACTTCTCCTTTGTTCTTCTTCTATTCTTTCTTTCCTCTTTGTTATTGTTCTTAGAGGTTTTTCTTCTTGTTCTTGTTCTTCTTGTTCTGGTTCTTGTTTATGTTCTTCATATTTTAGGTGCACAAATTGATAGAATTTCCTTTCTTTCATTATAAATAGAACTCCATTAGTGACGCCCTGCATTGGACGCTGCGCCTTTATCCACTCCGCCATCCACCTTTGTGTGTGTATGAAGGGAGTCTACGTAGATAAAAAGTCCACAAACTGACCAACTCCTCTCTCTCTCTCTCTCTCTCTCTCTCTCTCTCTCTCTCTCTCTCTCTCTCTCTCTCTCTCTCTCTCTCTCTCTCTCTCTCTCTCTCTCTCTCTCACTATATTATGCTCCTTTTAACAGTTTTCCATGTCTACTCACTATCTCCTCCTCCTCCTCCTCCTCCTCCTCCTCCTCCTCCTCCTCCTCCTCCTCCTCCTCCTCCTCCTCCTCCCAGCACCTCATCAGCACACATAAATCTTTCTCCCTCTGTTTGTCTCAAGATTTACCCGGCGACACCTGCTTCATCAGAGGTCCGACACACCGAGATGAATCACTCCTCCATTACCTCGCCTTCTCTCTCCTCCTCCTCTTCCTCCTCCTCCTCCTCCTCCGGCTTCTCTTTCTCCGGCTCCTTTTCATTAGTTTTATTTTACGAGTTTTTGCTGCCTTTACTGTCGCTTCTAATGTTAAGCAAATAAGAGGGAAAAAATAAGCGCAATAATTTAGGGGGGTTTTTGTTCTTATCAATGGTCTTAAGTTATGGTGAAAAACGGTACGACTCTCAAGGGAAGTAATGAAGGGGATATGAGTGTGTGTGTGTGTTTGTGTGTGTGTGTGTTAAGCTGAGAATTATTTCATGGTATGCGAGGACCTGCAGTGTTGGTAATTTTGGTGCTATGAGAATGCAAGGCTTTAATGATGGTGAAGAGTGGAGTGATGGTGATGTTGATAGTGGTGACTGGTGGTGGTGGTGGTGGTGGTGGTAGCGGTGGTGCTGGTGCTGGTGACGGACAGGCTTGCGTGTGGAGGTGTAAGACAAATTACAGGATTACACAATATATTCTTTATCACTTTCACTCACCTTCAAGTTTCCATTCACACTATAGTCTTAATTTTTTTCATTTAAACGTTTTGCTTTTTTGGTTCAATTGTGCTGATGTGATTTTGTATATCTGTTTTGCATTTGGTCTTATTTTTTCTCGCCTTTTTACTTTCCCTGTTACTTTCTTTTTTTTTCGTTTTTTATCCTCTTTTTTTTCGAACAAAATCCTGATTTGTTGATTTAATTTGTCTAAAGTTATTCACGTTTTTGCTCGTGTTGTCATTTCCATTCACTCACTTGCATCATAATTGTTCTGATTTTTTTCTGACTTCTCAATCACTTTCATATTTGTTTTTGTATTTTTGGCGTCCAGTATTGTTGCCGCTTTTTGTTGTTCCGTGTGTGTGTGTGTGTGTGTGTGTGTGTGTGTGTGTGTGTGTGTGTGTGTGTGTGTGTGTGTGTGTGTGTGTGTGTGTGTGTGTGTGTGTGTGTTATTTGCGTTGAACATTTATACCTATTCCAATTCACTTCTCTTACCATGCACCAGGAGAAAAAAAAAAAAAAACTCAGATAACATCGAAATACTTACACACCCTCTCCACCCACACACACACACACACACACACACACACCCACCCACCCACCCACCCACCCACCCACCCACCCACACAGCCACACACACACACACACACACACACACACAACATTTAACCAACCCACTTATGGAAATATAATAGCCGTTATTAACACTTTCTTCCTCTGATTCCAACAAGGTTAATTCTTTCCGGGCACGAACCAAATCCGTGTCCCTTCAGCAAACCGGACTTTGAACCAGCTGTGTGCTCTTGTCTCCCTTTGTCTCCCTTTCCTCTCTCCTTCTAACTCACTTACTCATTCCTTATGCCAGCTGTGTCAACCATCTCCTTCCCCTTATCCCTCTCTTCATTCCGCCCACCTCTTCTCCTCCTCCTCCTCCTCCTCCTCCTCCTCCTCCTCCTCCTCCTCCTCCTCCTCTTCCACTTACCGGAGTGTTCAGTTATCCGGAGATTCATTGGTTCAGGCCACAAGAAACTGTTTGTCTGAGTCCTTCCCTCGTCTGGCCCTGACTCTGTCCGGCTCTTTGTGACGTCAGCGCCTGGGAAGGAAAGGATGGAAGAGAGAGAGAGAGAGAGAGAGAGAGAGAGAGAGAGAGAGAGAGAGAGAGAGAGAGAGAGAGAGAGAGAGAGAGAGATGGAAGAGGTTTGGTTTTAAGTGGCAGTACTTTTCCAACTTAGTATTTGTTTTTCTCACCTTTTCTCTCTCTCTCTCTCTCTCTCTCTCTCTCTCTCTCTCTCTCTCTCTCTCTCTCTCTCTCTCTCTCTCTCTCTCTCTCTCTCTCTCTCTCTCTCTCTCTCTCATCAACCACTTGATCTTTTCTACATACGTTATTTCATTCCTGTCCTTCATAACGCCTTCCTGTCCACACCCAAAGAACAAACATTTCATTTCACTCAATAGATCCTCGAGTGAAAAATACAGGTGCTAAAATTTCCAGCTCCGATTCTTTTTCCAACTTGCACCAGGAGACTTGAATCTGTTGGTATAGAGTTTCGTATTTCAAGTTCTTCGTATAGTTTTCTTTTTCCTGTTTTCCTTTTTGGTTTGTAAATGTTTTCTTTCTTCGGGCTTACTCTTAACGTACTGCCGGAAAGTTTAGTATGTACCTCTTTATGTCTTCCAACGTTCTGTCATGTTCCTCTTCTCTTCTTCCTTTATCTCCTCCTCTTTTTCCCAATTTTCGTATTCTTCTTTTTAAAATTTCCCTCCTGGTATTCTTCTGAGTTTATTTCCATTTCTATTTTCTCCTTTTCCTTCTCCTCCTCTTTTCTCTTTCCTTCCCTTCCTTTACTCTTTCTTGCATTCTTCTCCTGTTTGTACTTTTCTCTTGGTGTTCTCCTCATATATATATATTTTTTTAAAATTTCTCCTCTTCCTCCTCCTCATTCTCTTCTGTCTTCCCTTCCCTTCCTTTCCTTCCTCTTCCTTGCATTCTTCTTCTATCTGTATTTTCCAATTGCTGTTCTTCTCTTCATATGTACTTTAATTTTGATTCCTCCTCCTCCTCCTCCTCCTCCTCCTCCTCCTCCTCCTCCTCCTCCTCCTCCTCCTCCTCCTCCTCCTGGCCATTGCGGAGGAAGCGTGGCGAGATATTTCACGCGGGCCGTATAGAGAGGCAATGTTATCTCAACTTTTCGGCTTCCCCCTCTCGCCTCCGCCCCTCGCCTCTCCCTTCCCCCTCTCGCCTCCGCCCTTCGCTTCTCCCTTCCCCTCAACCTTTGTCTCTCGTGCTGAAGAAAGTAGCTTTGTGAGGGAGAAATAAATCGCTGCAGAATAACTTTATATATTGTCTGAGAGAGAGAGAGAGAGAGAGAGAGAGAGAGAGAGAGAGAGAGAGAGAGAGAGAGAGAGAGAGAGAGAGAGAGAGAGATGGTTAGGGATGTTTTGAGAGAGTAATATTCCGTTTTTGGCTTGTAGTAAATTGAAATGACAAAAATGGTGGTGGTTGTAATTGTGGTAATAGTAGTAGTAGTAGTAGTAGTAGTAGTAGTAGTAGCATTAGTAGTAGTAGTAGTAGTAGTAGTAGTAGTAGTAGTAGTAGTAGCATTAGTAGTAGTAGTGGTAGTAATAGTAGTAGTATAAGTAGTGGTAGTCGTAGTAACAGTAATGATAACAATAATGATAATGATAATAATAATGATAATAATAATAATAATAATAATAATAATAATAATAATAATAATAATAATAATAATCTACCTTAATAATGATAGCGATACACCAGGCTAACCTCTCTTTTGTGTATTTTAACGAGTCAGCTTTCTAGTGTCTGTCTGTCACTCAGCATTACTTCGTGTAGGGATTTTGTGGCTGGATTAAATATATATATCTTCTTATTACTTTTTTTTTTCTTTCATCTGTCTATACGCCTGTCATTCTGATTTTGGCTAACTCAGTAATTATCTCGGTATTATAGGTGCGCTTGTATTTTGCGGAGTTTCTTGGTGAGGTTTAAAAAAAATGACAGGTTTAATTCATCAAGTCACTTCATGTGGTACTTGACGAGCTGCTCAATAAAAAGATAACGCAACCTTAATGTCTTTTGCCTTATTTTCATGATTTTCCGAGTTTTTAGTTACCCCATTTCTTTTTGTCAGCAGTCACAATTTTGTTTCAGGTAAATTAATGACTTTTTGAGAGGTAAAAGTTGAAAAAGAAACCAGATTTTCTTTATCGGGCGAGAGTTAACTCAGTGAGCAAGTAAAGTCATGCCATACTTATTTAGTTGCCCTACTAAGCTAGGTGAGAGTGGCATAATAGGTTGTCCATGTATATGTGCACGGAGTAATTTAGAAAACTGGGTGCTCAAAAGAAAAAGAAAATTGTAAGAGGTGAATTTTACTCGACCACACTCGGTCAAGATTGGTCAGATTAGGGACGCTCCTCTGATTGGACGACACTCGATTTGCAACTCGGTGAGACAACTGAAAAAAAAGGGAAAAATATGACTGGTTTAAAAGTCATCATCGAGAAGTAAAAGTGTCCGCCGGTGACTTATTTTTCCCTCCATTTTTCCCACCTAAATGTCTCACTCGGCAGCCATACACGCACCTTACAAGTGTCATGGTCGAACCGAGGGACACTAGTGACTAGAAAATGGAGTACTGCTTTGGGTGGTTGTGAATAGCACCTGGCATGACTAAAGTTACAAAAGAAGTGAAGGGTGGGATGGCAAGGGAATCAAGGAGCCTTTGGCAAGAGGAAAATAGGCTTAGAAGATGATTTGGAGAGAGAGAGAGAGAGAGAGAGAGAGAGAGAGAGAGAGAGAGAGAGAGAGAGAGAGAGAGAGAGAGAGAGAGAGAGAGAGAGAAAGTAGAAGAAAAGGTATTACGAATAAGAGGAAGAGGAGAAAGAAGCAAGCGCCGCACACTCACTCACACACACACACACACACACACACACACACACACACACACACACACACACACACACACACACACACACACACACACACACACACACACACACACACACACACACACACACACGTGTGCATTTTTAACTACATACTTGATCCTGTCGGCTGCCATCTTTCATACTCCGTCTTAGTATTAGTACAGGGATGATGTATGTTAGGGAAGATAGAGAAGACAAAGTGGGTTGTGCATATATACGTACACGTACACATAGAGAGTTTTTAATGGGTGTTAGTATGAATGTCCCTATATAGTGGTTGGCATGAGTGTGAATATTCGTAGTTGTATAAAAGTATAAATGAATGTATTGGAATACAAAAAAATATTTGTGTATAGTGGAAATCGTTTAAAGATTTCAACGCAATAAGTAGTAATCTTTTACCGCACAACTTTACTACTTCCATTATCTCACCCACATTCTCTCTCTCTCTCTCTCTCTCTCTCTCTCTCTCTCTCTCTCTCTCTCTCTCTCTCTCTCTCTCTCTCTCTCTCTCTCTCTCTCTCTCTCTCTCTCTCTCTCTCTCATTATCAGGGTATGAAGTATAATCATAGTCATTATTTCTTGTACTGTTAACGTTACTTAAACGAAGTTTACAAGTTGTAACCGCTATGAATTATGTATCGCACAGCACACTGGCCTCTTGTTCTTGCTAAAGCAAAAGTGTTGAGTTAAATACCAGGACAAGGCAATCACACGGTCAAGTACTTGCCTAGTATCGCTGCCCATGAAGAAAGTTGACATTTCTTCATTGCAAAAAACGTAATTGATGCTGGTAATTTCTTTTACAGAGAGAGAGAGAGAGAGAGAGAGAGAGAGAGAGAGAGAGAGAGAGAGAGAGAGAGAGAGAGAGAGAGAGAGAGAGAGAGAGAGAGAGAGAGAGAGAAGGTGGGAAGATAAGGTGGTTTAGTCATGATAGATGGTAGATGGAGAGATACAATGCTCATTTGAAGCAAAACTCTGATACCAGGGAGAGAGATAGATAGATAGATAGATAGATAGATAGATAGATAGATAGATAGATATATATATATATATATATATATATATATATATATATATATATATATATATATATATATATATATATATATATATATAGAGAGAGAGAGAGAGAGAGAGAGAGAGAGAGAGAGAGAGAGAGAGAGAGAGAGAGAGAGAGAGAGAGAGAGAGAGGTGGTGACCGGTTATGGTCTGATCAGCCTCATCGTTCAGGATGCTGATAAACCAAGGGATGTTTGGGCAGTGGTGGTGGTGGTGGTGGTGGTGATGGTGGTGATGGTGGTTTTGGATAATGAAGATAAGAATGTTGTTGATGATTCAAGCACGCCAGATGTTGCTGAGGGAAATGTATTATTGTTATTATTATTTTTATTATTATTATTGTTATTGTTATTATTATTGTTATTGTTATTGTTATTATTATTATTATTATTATTATTATTATTATTATTATTATTATTATTATTATTATTATTATTATTATTTTGCTTCGTGTTATGTTATTATTTTTTTCATCCAACGAGCTTCATGATTTAGTAAAAGTCAACCACGGAGAATCTGGAAGAGGAAAGGTTGATTCATAAATGAAATCTTATGACCAAAATGACTTAATGAATTTTCTTGCATAAAAAAAACATGAATTAATATTTTGGTCAATTAATTCCACCACACACAAACACTCGCAAAAAAATGTTGGAAAACAAAAAGACGCAAACAGAATAATGTTGCTTTTAAAACTTAATGGAACATGTTAGTAATTACTGTGTGAGTTTAATGTTGATAGATGAAACCTAATCATTAGACCAGTATACGTAGTTGCCATACTGTGCACATAATTAGAATAATAATTGCAAACATAGTCATAATTATAAGAATATGAATGTCAATAAAATTTGTAATAATAACGAGAAGAAAAAAAGGAGAAAAGGAGAAGAGATGACCAGAACTGCCATGGGATGCTCTTGTCACCACCACCACTACCACCACCACTGCCACTAGCACCACCACTATAATCATCATCATCAGCATCATCACCACCATTAGCATTTATGATTCCGCCTCACAACACAGAGCTGCCTCACTGTCTCAACCCTCTCTATTCCAGATCTTCCCTAACAAAACCTCCTGCGTCATTTGTGGAGCTGGTATGATGTTCGTCCTTGACTTAATCAATTACTGAATTTCTTCTGTGTGTGTGTGTGTGTGTGTGTGTGTGTGTGTGTGTGTGTGTGTGTGTGTGTGTGTGTGTGTGTGTGTGTGTGTGTAATGAACGAGGTTACCTGATACATAATTTCGAGATGGTCTTAGTTTATCTGGGTCATTTTTTTTCCTGAGTGCAGTGAATCATGTATCCTGTACAATAAATACAAAGCGTTTAAAAGTATCCTTCGAAAATTTTGCTTTTATGTCTGAAATTTATGATCATGCTTTTTTAGTATAATGTCAAATGCCAAGTATATCAGGTATAATGGATAATATTTACGTTATTATTACTCAGTATTGCATTTTATTTATTTTTTGTTATGCTCGGAAGATAAATGTACGTTATAAATATTAATTCTTCGTAAATCCGTGAAACTTGAAAATCAGTGCAGAAAATCGTTTCGTGTCAATCTGGAGTTTCATTAGATCGTCTATTTTCCTTTTTTTTTTTTTTTTTTTTTTTTTTTCTGAAGTCTCTGTCACATTGTCGTCGTGGGTGTAATTAAGTTTCTTTGGCTCAGTTCAGAGGTCCAGCACGAGGCTTCTTATGCACCGGGTGAAAGTTAGCGACTGGAGTCTTGTGCAAAAAAAGAAAGGACGGGGTTTTGATTGTGTTAGTGTGTGTGTGTGTGTGTGTGTGTACAGTAGCCAGACAGTAGCGCATGAAGTGTAGTTCCTTTGTGCAGTGAACCTTTTATTCTGTCAAATGCCTACCAGTCACTTACGTTTTCCTTGCAGGTAGGTCATCCTGTAGGCTTTGTAGTGCAGGATGAAAGGGGTGCAGGTCATGTTGGTGACTGTAATGATAGCGACGTTCTTGTTTATAGTGGTGAGTGTAGTGTCTGAAGTCTTAAGTGATGGTGGTGGTGGTGGTGAGGGAGGGGTTACTGTTGGGCATAACAATAGTAGTAATAGTGATAGGTGTGGTGAAGGGGAAGGTAGTGGTAGTGGTGATGGTGGTGGTGGTGTTGATGCTCCACATTATGGTCGCTGCTCTCTCGTCTCCTTACAGTATTATTTATTATGTCCACACGCCCTGGAAGTGTTGTGTAAGGTGCCTCTACATCCTCGTTCGTCTTGCACTAGATAGCCTTAAACACACACACACACACACACACACACACACACACACACACACACACACACACACACACACACACACACACACACACACACACACACACAGAGTAGGTCAAAGTAGAGTTACTAGAAAAAGCGAGATAAATCTGTTCTGAAAATATAGAAAATGTATACTAATTCATTCTCTCTCTCTCTCTCTCTCTCTCTCTCTCTCTCTCTCTCTCTCTCTCTCTCTCTCTCTCTCTCTCTCTCTCTCTCTCTCTCTCTCTCTCTCTCTCTCTCTCTGGCAGAGGTACACCTGTTAATTAGATGTTCCCTCAGGTGCACAGAGCTAGCAGGCAGGGAGGCAGGACAGGGCAGGGTAGGACGGGGAGGCATGGTAGGGCAGGGCAGGCAGGGAGGCAGGGCAGGGCAGGGTAGGGTAGGGTGGTGGTGGTGGTGGTGGTGCTGGTGGTGGTGGTGGTGGTGGTGGTGGTCGCTCGCCCCTCAGGTGCTGCCAATCAAGACACCTGCCTTCCCTCATCACCTGCCCACTATGGCATTAACAGTGAGAGTCTGCCCATGTGCAATTTTTATTATTATTTTGTCTCTTATTTGTCAGGTTCTGAGAACTTACTACGAGTATTCGCTCTGCTTCTTTTATTTATTGATTTTTTTATTTTTATTTTATTTCTTTTTATTTTTTTAGGGAAGAGATTTCAATTATTGCCTAGTAGGGCTTTCAATTATTCGGTAGTACTTTTTCTTTAGTCGTACCTTTTTGTTTTGCCTTTTTCGTGTGTGGAATAAGTTTCATAGTTTTAATTAATGTTTATATGTTTTAATATGAGGGTAGGTATATAACTGCAGCGAGAGATTTCGTCTATAACATTCTCTCTCTCTCTCTCTCTCTCTCTCTCTCTCTCTCTCTCTCTCTCTCTCTCTCTCTCTCTCTCTCTCTCTCTCTCTCTCTCTCTCTCTCTCTCTCTCTCTCTCTCTCTCTTCCCTAGTTTTATGGTATATGATTTTTTGTTTTGTTTTTCTTGTCTCTTTGTTTTTGCTTCCTTTACGAGGTACGCTTTTGGGCGGTGCGTGTTGGCTCGGCCTGATTGGGTGCCTCTGCTATCGGCCTAATGCTGGCTTGTTGATCTTGCTGCAGGGGACGCAGTGCTGTTTATGGGGCCTGATGCTTCCACGGCGGATGTGTAACTCCTCTTGTATGATGATTGTCCGCCTCTACTGTGCTGAGAGAGAGAGAGAGAGAGAGAGAGAGAGAGAGAGAGAGAGAGAGAGAGAGAGAGAGAGAGAGAGAGAGAGAGAGAGAGAGAGAGAGAGAGAGAGAGAGATTGTGGGTTTGTTTGCTTATGTTCTTTTATTAATGCATTCATTATATTTTCTTGCATATTTACTGTTTATTTGTTCAGTTACTGTTTTTATTTACTTTTTTTAGAATTTTTATATATTTTGAATTATTTGTTATTTAGTATATTCAGATCTCTCTCTCTCTCTCTCTCTCTCTCTCTCTCTCTCTCTCTCTCTCTCTCTCTCTCTCTCTCTCTCTCTCTCTCTCTCTCTCTCTCTCTCTCTCTCGTCGTCCACCACCACACCCACTTCTCCACACCCCAAATTGCGTCCACCTTCCATTTTTTCCCTTCTCACATTCACCCATTCCCCCTCAACCCCTTCCTCCTCACCTCCTTCCCTCCTTACCCCTTCCCTCTCCTTCATCTCCCAGTAATCTGTAAACCTTGGCACTTCCTCACCTCTAATTAAGCACATACGTCTCACCTTCAGAAATAAATTTGCTAATGAGTGATTGTGTCTATATCATTTTTTCCCCTCCGTCCCTCACCTTATTCCGTCTCCATTCTCACCTGCAATTTTCCCCTCTCCCTTTCCTTCTCTCTCTCTCTCGCTTCTGTCTCTCTAATTATGTTATTTTTTTTCTGCCATCTCCCTTCCTCTATATTTATATTTCCCTTTTTTTTTTTCTTCTTCACCGTCGTGTCCTGTTTCTTATGTATTGGTATATCTTTTCGTTTCCTTATTTTTTTTTTCTCTCTCTCTTCTGTCTAATCTCAGGTTTCATTTTCCCTGGATATGCATGTGCTTTATTTGAACTGATATTTTCACCTGATTAGTATTAATTTCCTGCTATTTCTCAAGGATACTTCATGGTTTCTGGAGGGTCTTGTACATGTGCGTCATTGTACCTTCGAAATGTGAGTGTGTTTTTCGTAGCACTTCTTTGATGGTAGGACCAGTGTTCTTTAAATAATGTATTCCTTGTTGCTTTATCTTGATTAATCTTATCTTTCCTAGTGTCCACATCGGTTCAATTGCTTGGCTTGGATAATGAGAATTTTTTGTTCATTATTTCTGCGACTCTCTCTCTCTCTCTCTCTCTCTCTCTCTCTCTCTCTCTCTCTCTCTCTCTCTCTCTCTCTCTCTCTCTCTCTCTCTCTCTCTCTCTCTCTCTCTCTCAGTAAGCAAAAAGGCCTCCGTCTCTGCTTTGTATAAATCACCTTTTTTCCCGCGGGCTTGCTGTGTCAGGCCAAAAATTGTATATGTTTGCTGGTGGCTCACGGATTTACAAGGCCGTGTATCTTGGGCGGGACGGAGAGAGAGAGAGAGAGAGAGAGAGAGAGAGAGAGAGAGAGAGAGAGAGAGAGAGAGAGAGAGAGAGAGAGAGAGAGAGAGAAATTTCCCCTGCAGACACTTTAATTCTCTTATATTCATTCTTATTTTCTCCTTTTTTAATTGTAGATTATGCATATAAATCCCATTAGAACCATTTACGTTGCTTTCTCTCTCTCTCTCTCTCTCTCTCTCTCTCTCTCTCTCTCTCTCTCTCTCTCTCTCTCTCTCTCTCTCTCTCTCTCTCTCTCTCTCTCTCTCTCTCTCTCTTGTTCTCTCCTTGTAGCTACACTAAACTATATTTTCATGCCTCAGTAATCTCCGTGTATTGTGAAGGCCGTATTTTGCGTTGCTTCATGACATCCTTTGCACACACATATTTATTATATGTTTATTGACCACAGCAACAATGTACAAATAGAAATCTGACACACACACACACACACACACACACACACACACACACACACACACACACACACACACACACACACACACACACACACACACACACACACACACACACACACACACACACACACACACACACACACATCTTAACGGAACGCTAAGAAATAACTAACACTGTAAATAACAAGAGGCGAGGATAAACCTAGTGTCCGCATTTTCTCACTGGAATATACACTCTTATATTAATTAACCATTGTACACACTCCGATATTTACGCCTCATGATATGTTAGTGTTCTACCTCCCTCACTCACCCTCCACTCTTCCCCTCCTTCCACTCCTCCGCATCACTAGCTCGTAACTCTAAAATTACCTCCGCACTCTCCTGCCTTCTATTTACCCCCCTCACTCTCCCTCCCTCGTATTCCTCATGGTTCTTCTTTTCCAAGCCTCCGCACTCCACCTCAGCAACCCCACGTCCCTCACCTTCTCTATCCCCTTACTCCTCTCCTTCTTGTATTACTCTACCACACCCTTCTCTTTCTTTATCCCCCTTCCTTCCCCTTCTTCGCTGCTCGTGATATCATAAGAGTAGTAATGTTTGATACCTGTAATTACTGATCTGCCCCGTAGGTGAATATTGCAATTAAGGAGTGCACCTGAGCGTGGTAATGTTCACCTGGCTTATTGTTTTGGTCTTTACATTATTTGTAATGGGAAGACTAGCTCAGGGTGGGATCGCTCAAGGGGGTTTTGTTTCTGGGGAAGTCTGAGATGAGGAAAGGTGGAAATCTAGGAAAGGTGATGGAGGGAATAGATTGCGACGTGAGGTTCTTGTTGTTGGTGTTGTTTCTGTAATTCATGTTGATGATGATGATGATGTCAGTGGTCAGGAAATGCATATGAGTCAGACATTTGGACAGTGTTATTAGTTGCCTCGTTGCTAAATGTTCCTGGTGGGGTGATGGAAAGGTGAAGGAGTCAATAGATTGTGACGTGAGGAGGCTGTTGTTATTGTTGTTGTTATTCGTGGTGATGACGGAGATGTGATGTCAGCGGTGAGGAAATCATGAGTCAAAATTAGGCAGTAGTGTTTCCTAATTCTCTTGCTATCTTACATTTTTTCTTTCTTTCTCCCTTTCTTCCCTCCTCGCTTTTTCCTGTAGCTTTCCAGTGTTGTATTTGCCTTTTTGTTTATTATATTACCAAGATATTTATTAATTTATTTATTTATTTGTTTGTTTATTTGTTTATATGTTTACTTATTTGTTTATATAGTTTGTTTATTTGTTTACCTGTGTGTGTGTGTGTGTGTGTGTGTGTGTGTGTGTGTGTGTGTGTGTGTGTGTGTGTGTGTGTGTGTGTGTGTGCGTGCGTGCGTGCGTGCTTGCTTGCTCGCGTGCGTGCGCGCGCGCCCAATGCTAATTTAATTTTTTTTCCTATATTTTTATTAATGATCTTCAGGTTCAGCCATTTTTTTTTCTCCAGTCTTCCTCTTCATAAACTTTCTCTTCACCTCCTCTCACTTGTATTTGTATTGCTTCTCTTTCTTTGTCTTCCTTTCCTCCATACCTATTCTTTTTCCCTCTTCTTTTCTTTATCCTGTTCTCTCTTGTGTACTCTCATCACCTGTCTCCACTCCTCAAATACCTTCCTTCCCTTTTTCTTTTCTCTTCTTCTCTATCTTCTATTCTCCTCTCCTGTGCTCTCATCACCTCTCCCCTCTCGGCAAAATCCTGTTTTTGGAGTAGGCGCAGACGAGGCAACGCTATGAAAGGCGAGTCTGACTAGATTTTTACGACAGGCTAGGAAATAAATGAGGGCGTTTACACACACACACACTCAGAGAGAGAGAGAGAGAGAGAGAGAGAGAGAGAGAGAGAGAGAGAGAGAGAGAGAGAGAGAGAGAGAGACTAAGGGGAAGATAAAAATGGAGTGTTCAGTTTGTCTTGAGGTTTCAGAAAATATAAAGTACCTTCTGTCTCCTCCTCCTCCTCCTCCTCCTCCTCCTCCTCCTCCTCCTCCTCCTCCTCCTCCTCCTCCTCCTCCTCCATTGAGTGTCCAGTTACTAAATAGTTGCGTGAGTGACACTTGATTGCGTTATGCTTAAATGAACGTGCCGAGGAGAGACCTCTGTGTGTGTGTGTGTGTGTGTGTGTGTGTGTGTGTGTGTGTGTGTGTGTGTGTGTGTGAATGTGTGTTGGCGTGACGGAGGTTGGAGGAATGGGGACACACACGTCATTACGGGGTTGACAACCACTTTCACCCCTGTGCTATCAGTGCCAGTCAGCCTGATCAAGGAGGAGGGTTGTGACACCGGCTATAGGGAGGGCACCGCTTCGACTCCCACTCCCACTTCCATCACTACTATCACTACTACTTCTGCCTCCTCCACTTCTACTGCTGCTACCACCACCACCACCACCGCCACCACATCTATTGCTACTACCACCATCACCACCACAAGTCTTTTTTGCTCTTCATTTGTAAACTTAACAAAATTTTATCCACACCTCTCCCACCACTACAACTGCCACTGCCGCTACTATTACCGTCACCGCGTCATGTCATTTTTTCATTTATATCGTAAGCTTAACTAAACTTTACCTCCACTTTTGCCACAGAGTATTAGTGTCTGATGCTATCACCACTACTGCTACTTCAGCTACTTCTGCCACTTCTGCTACAACAACCACCACAGGTCTTTTTTTTTTTTTTTTCTACTTCTTTTGTAAACTCGACAAAATTTTAACCCCAGTTTTGCCACAAAATATTAACATCTGATGCTATCGCTATTACTGCTACCATCATTACCACCACTAGCACATGTCTTTCTTCTTTGTATTGTAAACGCAAATGATTTTTACTCCATGTTGTGCCACAAAACATTAACATCTGATGCTATCATTGCTACTTACTCTACTATTACTACCACCTCCATCACCACCACCACAGCCAACACAACCACCATCACCACCACCACAACCAACACATCCACAATCACCACCACCAACATTAGCGGAATAAACAGGAACAAGTGAAGTGCTGTTGGTAAGTGCGGAGTAACCCAGAAGCTCACCTGTCACAGCGCCTCTTGATAACCCGCATGGCGCCCGCTCCTCGGTGACGGCGCTGTTGTTTACGTGCTGCCATAAAGAATGCGTGGGAGGAGGAGGAGGAGGAGGAGGAGGAGGTGGAGGGAGGAAAGGAGGGAGCCAAGGGACAAGGTGGTAGTTTCTCGCTATACGTGCTAACAGCTGCTTGGCGCTCAAGGTCTCTTTACTGATCTTATCTCTGATTGTGATTAAGATAAACCTGCGCCTCGGTGGTTGGTATGGTGGTGGTGGTGGTGCTGAAAGGGATCCCGTTATGGAGGCAAGCTTGAGGGACACAAGGATCCTCAGACACTGGGAAGAGGAGAGGTTTTCTCTGCTTTTATCGGTGGTTGTGTGAATTTTCTTCTTGCTACCTCCACCGCCGCCATCAGCACCACCACCACCACCACCACCACCACCACCACCACCACCACCACCACCACCACCACCACCACCACCACTACTACTACTACTACTACTACTACTACTACTACTACTACTACTACTACTACTACTACTACTACTACTACTACTACTACTACTACTACTACTACTACTACCACCACTACCACTACCTACGTACTTTCACCTCCACCGCTAATGATATTTTCACTCATCCTATCAACAATCGAGACTGGACATCGCTGCCAATTATCCTGATGAGTCGCCGCGCCTCGCCACCCTCCATCAACTTGGAAGATTGAGACTGACAACGCGAGATAAGCTTTCCTTCCCTTGACTTTCCGGTCTGGGCAACATTCACGGGTCGCTTTTAGGCACATAAGGAAGGCCGGCGAGCTGGTGCGAGGCTTAAGGTTCCCATGACGACTGTGGCTCCCCGCTAACACTGCATTACTTTCTGACAATTCAAAGAAGTTCATATTTTTTCCCCATCTCTCCCTCTCTCTCCTTTTGTGTGTGTGGGTGTTGGGAGCGCTGGAGTGTTGGGGTGTTGACTGCAATGTATAGCCTCCACATTTCTTCACAAGTCGCTGTAAATTGTAGATGCGGTTCCTCTTGTGTCTCGGAGTGGAGTGAGTGGATTGGTGAAATATAATAAAGAGAGGAATACTCGCGGTGGTTATTGCGAAACTTATAATGAAGCGCCGCGGTTCCACCAACACAAAAGGAGCGAATAACAAAAGCTAGCCTGGAAAGGAGAACGTTTACCCTTTTTTGCCAAGTACACAAGGAGAGACAAGAAATCCAGGACATACAGCAGACAGTAAAGTATTCCAGACTCAGACGCTGGAAAATCAAGGATGTTAATCTTAATCTATCTTAATTAGTAAAGCAGAGAAAGGGGTGAGAGAGAGAGAGAGAGAGAGAGAGAGAGAGAGAGAGAGAGAGAGAGAGAGAGAGAGAGAGAGAGAGAGAGAGGTAAACATATGGTTAGTTATTTGATTTATTGATTTTATTTATGAAACTGTTTGAACTTTGAACACAGACTTAAATCAATAAAGCTGAGGAAGGTTGTAATAAAAGAATCATATCATTGCACATTTTCCGAAAGTTATTTGCCAATAGTTTTGTTCAATTTAATTCCTTGTTAATCCATCACTCGTTAAATTATTCATTCATTTATTCATCTCTTGTTATATGTCTCTTCATACGTATAATTATTCATCTCATCCTACTTTCTCCTCTGCACGTGTTGATATATTCGTAACCAAGACCTGTGCTGTGTGCGCGCCCCAGTAACTTTCCTTCACTGGACGTCGACGTGTTTGCATTCCTGTTATTTATAGGATATCTTTGTTTACCAGATGGCTGCTGCTGCTGCTGCTGCCTCCCATCATCATCATCATCACCACCATCATCTGGCTGTCACACCACCTTTCATTTGGATTTATATTAACGTAAACTGGCAGCTATCTAATTACTCGTGTGTGTGTGTGTGTGTGTGTGTGTGTGTGTGTGTGTGTGTGTGTGTGTGTGTGTTTGTGTTTGTGGAGACCTTTCATAGAGTAAAGCAAAAGCATTAACAGTAAGATAATAATAGAGTAACCGAATGATCATATAAATAATAATAATGTCAGGTGACCTAAGCGCAATCGAAATGCTCGGCGGGGAGTCAACCTTTTGTTTATACTGAAAAAAAAGCACTTCGATAACCACACCTTGTCGAGGCGTGAAGGGAGTGGCCTCTGTGCTTATTCCTTCTTCATGGTCAGAGAGAGACACAGACAGAGAGAGAGGGAGAAAGCGCAGAGGACCGTAGACAGTGACTCTACAACTCTCAGAAAGTCTCAAGGCATTAACTGTACTCTTGAATATCGTATTGTCATAGTCCACTCATTTCAGTACTGTGCGGCCATTAAGTTATGCTGCTTTTTGCTCATAACTGCCTAGGAAGAAACTGAAAGGAGGAGAGCAAGTGGTTTTCCAACATTTAGAAAGTCACAACACATTAGCAGGATTCTTGGGTATCTTATTGTCATAGTCCATTTGTTAGATATTCTGCGTTTTTTTTTATTCATAAATATCAACGAAAATGCTAAAAGGACTCTAGGATTTTATTTTCAAATTCGTTTATTGGAAAGTTACAAAACCTGGCGCTTTCACAGTCCATTTGTTCAGTATTGTGCGTCTGTTTCTGCATATTATTTTCTGTCCACAGTTATCGAAGAAAAAACCAAGAGAATGCTATGAGGTGACTCTGGAGCTCTCTCTCTGAAAAGTCAAGTGGAAATCAGGTGGTCTCTGCATGGACTCGTGGACGTCTTTCTTTCATAGTCCATTTGCTCAGTACTGCGCGTTCATTTCATTGTGATATTCTTTTTTGTATCTTCCCCATCATGGTTAAAATGAAAGTTAGAAAAAAAGACGATCCGAAACAACGATCATATTCACTCTTTTGGAAAACTGAGACACCAGACAAGGAATGTGTGAATATTAATACTTTCTCCGTGTTTTGATATTCAGTTTGATGTTCCTTAAGTGCTTCCTTGCCTATAAAGGTCCACGAGGTGAAACTTATAGGTGAAGTGACCCGTGAACGCCTTTCTGAATTCTGCCAGTGAGCTGTTAGTGACTAGGTGATCTTTTGCTTTGCCTGCTTTACTTTACCTGAACGTTCTGTAACCAGACTGCGAGAGATTGAGAAATTGAGATGTCTTCCCTCCCGTACAACCGCAAGCAGAACTAATTAGAGCTCGTGGAATCCTTCAATTAGATGCGCTCGCTCGTCATCCAACCAGCCAAAGCTACCATTACTTCAATAAATGATGATTGATGGCGGGATATTCATGTGACGCTTCCTTGCAATTATGTTTTCCTTCGAACCTTTTACATGCCGGGCGGTGGAGTAAAGGAAACGAAGGAGGTAAAACAAAGGGCCAAAAAAAAAAAAAAAAAAAAAAAGAAGCCGCTAGCCTCTCGTTCTCATTTTGTTTATGTCTCGCCAACATAAATAATGACTGAAGGAGGGAACGTGTCTTGTTTGCTTTTTGTTCACCCAGTTGGCACACGTGTGGGAATGTGAACATGTGACGGCAAAGAATTAGAAAAAAGCCTTTGTGCGAATCAAAGTGCTTACTTACTGTGTGTGTGTGTGTGTGTGTGTGTGTGTGTGTGTGTGTGTGTGTGTGTGTGTGTGTGTGTGTGTGTGTGTGTGTGTGTGTGTGTGTGTGTGTGTGTGTGTAAAACAAGACCCCTAACTCTACACAGTGTAACATCGACTTCGAAAACTAATGGAGCGCATCTGGCAAGAGATAAGGAGAGAGAGAGAGAGAGAGAGAGAGAGAGAGAGAGAGAGAGAGAGAGAGAGAGAGAGAGAGAGAGAGAGAGAGAGAGAGAGAGGACATATTAGAGGAAAAGAAGAAAGTAAGTGGGCAAGATGAAAAAAAAATAGTGATTAAAAAGAAAAAAATAAAAGGGAAGGCTAGATTAACGATATAGATAAATCAGGAAAGAAGAAAAAGAGTGCAAAGAACGGCAAGAGGAAAGAATGACATAGGAAATGAGGCAATGGGAAAATAAAAGATAAGGATAAACTGAATTAACAAAAAAATTAACAGAGAGAGAGAGAGAGAGAGAGAGAGAGAGAGAGAGAGAGAGAGAGAGAGAGAGAGAGAGAGAGAGAGAGAGAGAGAGAGGAAATAAACTGAAAAAAAAGTATATACATGGTACTTAACCACTTAAGATACATTGACGAGAAAAGAATAATAAAAAAAAATAACAGTAACCAAGGCAAGGGAAAGGGGAGAATGAAGAAGGGACAGAGGGAATGGGACGGAAAAAAAAAAAAAAGAAGGGATGATGTAGAGGCTGACAGCTCCTCTCCCTAACCGAGGCTGGACAGGTAGCCGTCTCCTTCCACCTGCAACTCAATTAATTATTGTTGACCGACTCTCCGCTATCTTTGGCGTGCGAGGATAGGCGACCACGCTTGGCTGGAGAGAGAGAGAGAGAGAGAGAGAGAGAGAGAGAGAGAGAGAGAGAGAGAGAGAGAGAGAGAGAGAGAGAGAGAGAGAGAGAAGTGGTGAGACGATCTAAAGACAGAACAGCTCAAGTCATATAGCGCCGCATTATAAAATCTCA
>NC_087159.1:30047500-30075000 GCF_035594125.1 Scylla paramamosain | reverse complement strand
CTCAACTGAACACTATTATTATTATTATTATTTTTATTATTATTATTATTATTATTATTATTATTATTATTATTATTATTATTATTGTTGGTATTATTATTATTATTATTATTATTATTATTATTATTATTATTATTATTATTATTATTATTATTATTATTATTATCACCGCCTTTTCTCTACAAAATATAGACTGAATATCTTTTTTGCCTTCGCTGATACAAATGAGAGATAAAGCCA
Organism: Scylla paramamosain; assembly: GCF_035594125.1. NCBI lineage: Eukaryota > Metazoa > Arthropoda > Malacostraca > Decapoda > Portunidae > Scylla > Scylla paramamosain. The sequence goes on along the minus strand of NC_087159.1, from coordinate 30,074,760 downwards.
GTGTGTGTGCATGTGTGTGCGTGTTTATCTCTCGTCAATCTACCCGTCTGTCTGTCTGACTGTCATTTCGTCCGGGTGTCTGTCTGTCTCTGCTCGGTCTCTCTCTCTCCATCCATGTCTAAATTAGTGGTGTATTTGAATCCGGCTTCTCATATACTCCCTTTAGGAAATTCGCCAGAGGGTTAAGTAAAAGTAACTCTTACGTGTCTTGTTAATAAGCTTGCTGGGAATTAATGCAGTAGTCTTAGCTGAGGAATCTAGTTTCTAAATGCAGACACGTGCCCATAACCATTCTTAACATTATGCTTAGTGAGCTGAGGAGGAGGAGGAGGAGAGGGGTGGTTAGGAGGTGGTGGAGGAGAAGGTGGAGGAGGAGGTGGAGGAGGAGGAGGGAAGAGTACGTAACGAAAAACAAAGAGCAAGGATAACCAGATAAACAGAGAGAGAGAGAGAGAGAGAGAGAGAGAGAGAGAGAGAGAGAGAGAGAGAGAGAGAGAGAGAGAGAGAGAGAGAGAGAGAATAGACAGACAAACCACTTCGAAACACACACACACACACACAACAACACACACGCTAACACAACACAACACAACACAACACAACACAACACAAACACACAAACACACTCACACGCAAACAGAGGAAGACTTTACAAAACACATCATCTGGAATGAGAGACGAGAAAGCAAGAGGAAGAGAGGAGAGGAAGAAAAGACCTTAGGGGGACAAGAGACCAAGTGAAAGAGAGCAGAAAGAGAGTGTAAGAGAGAGAAAAAAGAGAAGCAAAAAAAGGGGTATCGAGTGAGGTTTTGGGGTCTGATAGGGGTTAGAGGTTTAGGGTAAGGCGGTGAGGGGTTACGGTAAAGGGGTGAAGGGGTGAGGGGCAAGAGAGGGGGTGATAAGAATGCCTCACCGGTTGGAGTGCGCGCCAAATTACAGACTGAGGAAAAGGAGGGAACATGGTCAAGGTGAAAGGTCACTCCTGTAAATCCCACCAAGATTGCAGGTGAAGACAAGAGAGAGAGAGAGAGAGAGAGAGAGAGAGAGAGAGAGAGAGAGAGAGAGAGAGAGAGAGAGAGAGAGAGAGAGAGAGGATATACTGATGAACATACATTAATCGAGAGAAAGAGAGAGGGAGAAGGAGTGAGTCGAAACACGTGGTTATTTGAGTTCTTTTCATCTTTCTCTGCACATCCTTATCTCTCTCTCTCTCTCTCTCTCTCTCTCTCTCTCTCTCTCTCTCTCTCTCTCTCTCTCTCTCTCTCTCTCTCTCTCTCTCTCTCTCTCTCTCTCTCTCCTATCAAACCTCTAATTAACATGACACGCCCTTCTCGTCCTGCTTTTATCTCCTTTCCTCTTTTAATTCCTATTTCTGCCTCCTCCTCCTCCTCCTCCTCTTTTGAAAATTCACCAATATCCTCTTCATTTACCTCCACCTATTCTTCTCCTTCCTCCTCCTCCTCCTCCTCCTCCTCCTCCTCCTCCTCCTCCTCCTCCTCCTCCTCCTCCTCCTGTATAATCTTCATATTCCTCTTCCTCCTTTTATTCGTAGAGTCTTCTTCATCTAGTCATTGTGTTCTGTATTTAGGAAGTTAACACTTACCTTCACATATTTCTCCTTCACTTCTTCACTGTTCTTACTTTTTTTTCTTTTTTTTTCCCTTTCCTTTACTATCTTTCGTTCTATCCTTTTATATTTCGTCTCAAATTTCTTATATAATAATACGCCTAGATTTGCCGGCTCGAATAGCAGGGCGAAGCTGTCAGCGCCACTTGAAGACTCGTTTCAGGTCGATATGAATGTGTAATAATCGCCAAAGTAGGCAGTAAATTGCATACATTTCTGTCTGGGTTTTTTTCCTCCTCCTCCTCCTTCCTCCTCCTCCTACTCCTCCTCCTCCTCCCTCTTTCAAGTCTCCCGCATTTATAAGAATATTTTTTTCCCCCCTTCACCCACCCACACACACACAAACACACACACGTACACAGACAAGCCAACGTATTCATATTGTTACTGGGAAAGAGAGAGAAAAAGAAAAAAAAAAGTAAAATCATGCATTTCCTACCTCGTTATGATTGACTTCGTATCAGCTTATTATTTCTTTATTTTCTTGTATTCGTTTTTTCTCCCCACTGTGCATTATTATTATTAACTCTCCAAGGCCTGTGATCTGTATCTGCGACCTCGTTGTTATATTTTCTTGAGTATTCCAGTTTACGCCTCTCTTGGGAAGGCATAAAAGGAAGGAGAGGAGTGATGGGGGGCAGGGCAGGCCAATGGGTGAAGGACTGGCAGGGGAGGAGGAACCAGAGGACAGGGAGGGGTTGAATGGACTAGGCAGCTCCGTAAGAAAGGCAGAAAAGCATCAGTGGCGCCAGGACCATTGGGTGCACCTGTGTTTTGAGACCCGTTACGGTGGAGAAGGACGAAGAAGTGAGGAAAACATGCAGGGAAAAGGATAAGGATTACGAAGAGGAGGAAAAGGAAGAAAAGGATGAGAAAGAAGAAAGAGAACACAAAGGGAAAAGAGAAAAGGATTGGAAAGAAGATGATAAAGAGGGAGAAAAGAAAGTGAAGGCAGAAAGAGAAGGAAACCGAAAAGGAAACAGGAAAAGTATTACAAAGAAAGGGAGGAAGAGAGGGAAAAGAAAGGAGAAAAAGAGAAAAAAAGATTGCGAAGAAGGGGAGGTAGAGGAGGAAAAGAAAGAAAAAGAAAACATAAAAAAGAGATAGAAGAGAAAAAAAGGCTGACTAAGAAGGGGAGGAAGAGAGAGAAAAAAAAAAAGAAAACAGGGAAAAAGAGGAGAAAAATATTACGAAAAATAACATTGAAGAAAAGAAGTTAAAAGAAATATGAAGAAAAGAAAGAACAAAGATGATGAGGAAAACAATACAAAAAACAAAAAAGATGAACAAGATAACTATAATAACTATCTAACGACTATTATACATGCAATGATATAAACTTTTTTTTCGTTTACTGTGAGAGAGAGAGAGAGAGAGAGAGAGAGAGAGAGAGAGAGAGAGAGAGAGAGAGAGAGAGAGAGAGAGAGAGAGAGAGAGAGAGAGTGCATTATGCAGAAACAATTACATCAATATAAAGACAAAAAGAAACAAACTAATTTCCTTTAACGAGAGAAAGAAAAGTTCTCCATCCGGGTTCTTGCATGCAATGTCTCACGATTATGTGCTGTTAATTGCAATATGTTTACCGGATTTGTCTTGACTTGAGGAGGAGGAGGAGGAGGAGGAGGAAGGAAGGGAGGGAGAGAGGGAGGAAGGGGAAAGGTACAGAAACAAGGAGCCGAGAAGGTAACTTGTGGGTTGGAGGGAATGTAATGTTGGTTGGAGGAGGAGGAGGAGGAGGAGGAGGAGGAGGAGGAGGAGGAGGAGGAGGAGGAGGAGGAGGAGGAGGAGGAGGAGATAAAGTGAGAAAGGCTGGAGCAGGATCATTAATTGAGGTAAGGTAGCAGAAGAGGTACAAAGAGTAAGAGGAGAAGGAGGAGGACAAGAAATATAAGGAGATAAATGAGTAGAATAAGGAAGAAAATGAGTGAAGGGAGGAAGGAAAAGTAAGGGAGAGTAGTAGGGATACAGGGATGGAAAGAGGTAATTGAATTTGATAGAGGGAGGGAGGGTAAAGACACACATGAGGGATGCTAGGAGAGAGAAAGGAGATGAGGGGAAGCAGTGAGGGAGGATAAGGATGCAGGGAGGGTAAGGAAGAAAAGGTGGATGCAGGGAAGGGGAGGCGAGGGAGTACAGGGAGGGTGAGGGGTTAGAGTGGTTACAGAGAGGGGAGGAAGAGTATAGGGAGGCAAGATAAGGGAGTACAGAGGCGCGCAGGGAGGCAAGGTAAGGGAGTAAGGGAGTACAGGTGGAGGCAGGGAGGTAGGGAGGAGAAGGGTGAGGCAGCTGACTTAAGACCACCTGCAGGGGCACCTTACCCTGCCAACGCCGGGAGATTGCAGACCGGGAACTATTTATATCACTTGAACAGCATTTCCTTGCACGCAAACACACCCCTGGACGCTTTTGACTGCACGCACGCACGCACTCACACACACACACACACACACACACACACACACACACACACACACACACACACACACACACACACACACACACACACACACACACACACACATGGGGCGAGTCTCTCTCTCATCAGTTATTGTCCAACATAATTTTTCTCTGAAGGTTAAAAACTTAACTCGATCTTACAAATCTGATTCCATTATTATTTTTTTCCTCTCTCGGGTAAAGTGAAGCAGTGTAAGTTTGCTTTTATATTGATTATTTGATTTTCTTTAATCTCTCTGTATTGTTAGGTTTGTTAGTTTATTTCTCTCTGCATCGTTGGTGTTCTCTTTCTCATTTAGTTGTGTTTGCCTTTGTTGTTGTTGTTCTTCTTCTTTTTATTGCTATTCTTCGTTTGCTCGTTCTTGTTGTAGTTGTTCTTGTTCTTGTTGTTCTAGTTATTCTTGCTCTGCTGTTCATTTTTTGCACTCGTTGTTCTTGTTGGTGTCGTTGTTGTGTTCTTTATCTTCTTGTTCCCTTTCTTCTTTGGTTTGCTGTAGGCTGTGATGGTGTTACTATTATTATTATTATTATTATTATTATTATTATTATTATTATTATTATTATTATTATTATTATTATTATTATTATAATTTCTATTAGCATAAATATTTTTTAACATTTACTAAGAATTTTCAGTATTTTCACTCCTTTATTCTCTTTTTCTTCTTCGTATCAAATTATCAAAGATATCTCTGTGATATTTCTTTTCTTTTTTTATATACTTTATTCCTTCTCTTCATATTTTCCTACCTCGTATTTTTCTTTAACATTTTTCTTTCTATTATTGGCTCGCTGCACCTTCCTCTCCTTTGATCATTGTTTGTCTGACTCGTTGTTTGCTTGTTGCTGCTGCTGCTGCTGCTGCTTCTTCCCTCTCGGCCAATGGTATGTTGCCATTAATATTTTTTTCTTCGTCTTCTCTTTCGTCTTAACATGAGTGTGTGTTCTTATTTTCTTTAATGTCTCTCTCTCCTCTCACTCTCTCTCTCTCTCTCTCTCTCTCTCTCTCTCTCTCTCTCTCTCTCTCTCTCTCTCTCTCTCTCTCTCTCTCTCTCTCTCTCTCTCTCTCTCTCTCTCTCTCTCTCTCTCTCTCTCTCTCTCACACACACACACACACACACACACACACACACACACACACACACACACACACACACACACACACACACACACACACACACACACACACACACACACACACACACACACACACACACTGATATCCGTTTTTGCCTCGCCATCAAGGGCATGACCACGGGAACCCACCGCGCCACTGGCCACGCCCCGCAGCGACTGTTCCCTTGCTGTGGGCGGATGTGGGCGAGCGGGGGCGAGGAAGGTGGGGCGGGGAAGGTAGCGTGGGTGGGAGGGTGCGAGGCGGGCGGCTTGAGGGTGGGGAGGCTTCACGAGGTGATTGGGGAGGAATAGAAAGAAGGGTGGAGGTGGGTGGCTAGTTTGAGAGATGGGGAGAAATAGGGGGAGTGTAATAGGGAAGAGATGTGATAGGATGGAAGGAATAGGAAAAAAAGAGAATGATGGGGAGGATACAGGAGTGTGACTGGGGAGGAATGGAAAAAAAGATGGGGAGTTTGAGAGATGGGGAGGAATATGAGTGTAATAGGAAGAAGAAAAGGGGAAGGAGAGAAGGGAGATGAAAGATGTGATTGGATGGCAGGAATAGGAGAAAAGATGGATGAGCTGGAAGAGAATGAGGGTGAAAGAGGTATAGGAGTAGTGGGGAGGAATAAGTAGTAGTAGTAGTAGTAGTAGTAGTAGTAGTGGTGGGGAGGAATAAGGAAGGGGGAAGAGGAAGGAGTGATAATGGAGAAATAGGAAGAGGGAAGATAATGCAGTTAAAAGGAACAAGGAGAAATAGGAATGTGTGATAAAGATGTAAATGCGTAGGAAAGGAGAAGAAAATAAGGCGAGAGAAGAATTAAAGAAAAAAAGATAAAAAAATAAAAAAACTAGAGCATATGAGACAGAAATAAAGCAGGGGAGGAATGGGAGGAGATAAGCAATGAAGGAAAGGATAGAGAGGAGGAAGAGGGAAGAAATGTTAGGGGAGTTGATGGGAAGATTAAAAAAAAATATTTGGTTTGTTCGTTGCGTCAGTTGTGTGTGTATGCATTGAAGTGTTTGTCTTTCCTTTGTGTTCCTTTCTGTTCCTTGAAGTGTCCTGCTGATCTGCTTCATGTTCCTCTGTTAGTTATGTTCGTATATACACATGTTACTTGTTATATATATACTCTCTCTCTCTCTCTCTCTCTCTCTCTCTCTCTCTCTCTCTCTCTCTCTCTCTCTCTCTCTCTCTCTCTCTCTCTCTCTCTCTCTCTCTCTCTCTCTCTCTCTCTCTCTCTCTCTCTCTTGCTATTTGTATTGTGGTATTTATCTTTTTGTTTTGATATATTTGTTTAATATTACTCGTTTTTCTCCCTTTCATTTCAGGTCAGTCCGTGTCGTGGTCTTCTCGGACGATGGTTGCGGTGAATGTACAAACTGAACAATGGTTTCGTTATTCCTGTAAGACACATGGCTGTTTTCTTTTCTCTCTCTCTTTTTTCTTATTATCTGTTCATCACCACCATCACTCTTTCCTTTATCATCTTTCCTCATTCTCCCCCGTCTGTCATTCCCTCCAGGCTTTCTCTGTTAGCCTCCTCCTCCTCCTCCTCCTCCTCCTCCTCCTCCTCCTCCTCCTCCTCCTGGCCAGTCTGTAGAACTAGTGAAGTCTTTTAAATCACATAACCTTGCTGTAAAGAAACATTTTACGTGTTACTTTACAACCATTGCTCTCCGTCCTTCTCTCCCTCACTTCTTATTCTTCTTATCCTCTTCCTCTTCCTTGTGTTCTTTTTTCCACCTTTCTTCCTCTTCCTCCTCCTCCTCCTCTTCCTACCACCACCACCACCACCACCACCACCACCACCACCACCACCACCACAGCCACCATCGCCACTGCCACTAACGCGTCTTCCTTTACTCATAAATTTTTCACGCCCATTCATACCTATTCATTCATTCACGTCATAATTTTAGCCTCGCTCTACACGATCTCCTACGCCATTCATTTTTCACACCCCGTCCCACCACTACCACCACCACCACCACCACCGTCGCTACCACCACCATCACTGCCGCCGCCGCCTCAGCTGACCACTGGCCACTACCCCCCTTGGCCCAGTTTCGCCAGGTGAGGGAGTGAACACCTTTGCATTACTCTTCCTAAAGGTCTCTTCGTTGTCTTGACCAAGGAGACACGCATAGATCTTTAAACTGGACCACCCCTCTCCCTCTCTCTCTCCCTCTACCTCTTCCTCTCTCCTTTTAACCCTCGCTCCTACCTCCCTATCTCTTTCTCTCTGTCTGTCTCTCGTTCTCTTTCTTTCTCTTTTCCTCTCTCTCTCTCTCTCTCTCTCTCTCTCTCTCTCTCTCTCTCTCTCTCTCTCTCTCTCTCTCTCTCTCTCTCTCTCTCTCTCTCTCTCTCTCTCTCTCTCTCTCTCTCCCTTATTTCCCAACAGTAGATACAAATCTTGTGTTTTTCTTCTCCTTCATTGGTCTTGTCTCTCCATTTTCCATTTTCTCTCAACATTCTCTCTCTCTCTCTCTCTCTCTCTCTCTCTCTCTCTCTCTCTCTCTCTCTCTCTCTCTCTCTCTCTCTCTCTCTCTCTCTCTCTCTCTCTCTCTCCCTTCATATTTTTCATTTTTTCCCTCTCTCACCCTCATTCTTTTGTCTTTGTTTCCTTTTTCTGCGGCTTCTTTTTTTCCCCTCCCATTCTTTGTTTCCTATCTACATATATATGCAGCCTTTTGTCTCTCTTCTTTTGTTTTGAATTATTTTTTTCTTTTACATTTCTTCTCCCTTGTTCGTGTCTTAATTTCTTTATTTATTCCTTCATTTTTTTTTATTGCATTTCATTGTATGCGCCAAATATTTCTCTCCTCATAATCGGCTTTATTTGAGTACGAACTCTCTCTCTCTCTCTCTCTCTCTCTCTCTCTCTCTCTCTCTCTCTCTCTCTCTCTCTCTCTCTCTCTCTCTCTCTCTCTCTCTCTCTCTCTCTCTCTCTCTCTCTCTCTCTCTCTCTCTCTCTCTCTCTCTCCGCCCTGTCCTTCACACTCTCTCTGTGTCGCCACTGTCGCCACACAGACACAAGGGCACATGAGAGAGAGAGAGAGAGAGAGAGAGAGAGAGAGAGAGAGAGAGAGAGAGAGAGAGAGAGAGAGAGAGAGAGAGAGTCATGTCTCAGGGGTATTCATAATTGTAACGGCTTACCATGGAGAGAGAGAGAGAGAGAGAGAGAGAGAGAGAGAGAGAGAGAGAGAGAGAGAGAGAGAGAGAGAGAGAGAGAGAGAGAGAGAGAGAGAGAGACGTTATCTAGAATCGCATTTACTTTACCATGTCGCCAAATTGAGTGCAGAATTGGACGAAAAGAGGAAAAAGGAAACAAACTAAAAAATAAACATAGCGTACGTGAGAGTTTTGATGCAGTTTTTCTTTTTTTTTATCGTTCGTTTTCCTCCGTTTATTGTCTCGCCTTAAAAATTTCACCAGTCTGAGCAGGAGATATAAGGAAAAATTTATCGCTACTCTTCATAATTTTGCTAATAGAACACGAGTGAAATCCGTCCCCATTTAATACTGATATAATCGATACATTGTAGGACTTGCTGATGCTTCTAATGCTGGAGTTCCTCTTTTACTCAGCCTTGTTCAATTTACTGTACCTGAAACTGCACCATTTTTTGGAGTTTTTACACGCGGCAGTAAGGTAAGGAGCCAGTTGTCTGCCGAGGAGTTTCATTGCCTGAACAGCGAATGTAAAGCGAATGAATGTTCTTTAAATCTCACGGCAGGATTTTCAGTGGCTGTAATTACATGGTAGCTTTTTTTCAAGGTCTAAGTGATATAAGGCTTAATAGTGCGTGCCGGCGGCGGTGCATCGGGCGTTTGCTTTATCTAAGAATTAGGAGTGGAGGAGTAGAGGGTAGTGCTGCCACGCCCTGTGAGGTGCGCTAGGGGGTAAACAAACGCTCACGCTCTCAGGCTCGCTCGCGTGCATCAAACGAGTAGCTGAGTGTTTTTTGTTCCAAGGCAGGGGAAGAAGAAAAAAAAATGTATATTGTTCTCTTTTTTATCGTGTATGAAAATGTATTCGGCTTTCCTTTTTTTGTAAGTCGCGCAAGAGACGTGTATCGTTTTCACTTAAGGTTTTTTGTAAGAAATATTTTGCTTTCCTTTTGTTTAAGATTGTATAAGTAATGTATATTACCTTTATTTTCAGAATTGAGTAAGAACATGTTTTGAAATTTATATAAAGTCATAAACACAGCTTCTTTGTTTGTACAGTGTAGTATAACCTAGTTTCTAAATTGCAAATACATACATATACCCTCTCAGTATGCTAACAGATCTTCTTGTATCTTTTCCCTTCGCGTAAAAGTTAAGTGTGTGATCCAGAACTGCATCCGAGACAAGGAGCCTCCAAGTGATAAGAAGGCATTGGTTGCTTTGCTCATGGTCCGCCCCGATGGAATCTGTGAGCGCGGCGCGACAGGGGGCCAGATACCACCATTAATTATGTCCCTCCTGCGGGTAATTATGATAGATCACTTAACTTTCTTACTTTATATACTTGCATATTGGCTTGGCAGCTTCGATAATCTTTCTTTGTGATTGTGTATATTCTTTTTTAAGTGATGCTTTTCCGCGGCGTCGGCAATTATGGTGTCTTAATAATGTGAATGGTAGAATATATAAGAAAAAATAAGAAATTGTGAAGAAGAAAAAAAAAAAAAGTTGAAACGGAAGAAAGGGAGTACAGTTTCAAATCAGATGAGGAGACAAAAAACGATAACTTCTAATTTTCATATCTCTTCTGAATATCCCTCCTCATAGCGACTCACTCACCTCCCTTCTCCTTCCCCTTCACTGCCTCGCCCTCCTCCTCCTCCCCTATCTTTCCACCCCTTGCTCTAACCCTCCCTACCATCCACCCTCCCTACCTTTCCTCTACTCCACCCCTCCTCGCCTCCCAGCCTGCCTACCTGGCTTTACTTAACAAGCATGCCGACTTCACCCCTTTTGTGAACGGAGCTTACCTGTCCAGAGTAAATTAGAGACAAACAAAGGTGAGGAGAGGCAAATAGCTCCGCCTGTCCACCACTGGCCCGTGTTGCCTGCGCGGCGCGTGGCCAAATTATGCAAATCAAACGAATTTTCAGGACAACGGTTATGGTGTGTGTGTGTGTGTGTGTGTGTGTGTGTGTGTGTGTGTGTGTGTGTGTGTGTGTGTGTGTGTGTGTGTGTGTGTGTGTGTGTGTGTGTGTTAGGTATGTTAATCGCAGCTTGTGTCCGATGAGGGAATACAGTTGTCATGTGTGTGTGTGTCTGTGTGTGTGTCTGTGTGTGTGTGTTAGGTATGTTAATCGCAGTTTGTGTCCGATGAGGGAATACAGTTGTCATGTGTGTGTGTGTGTGTGTGTGTGTGTGTTTAAGTACATTAGGTATGCTAAGCGCATTTTCTCAGGTGAAGGAAATAGAGTTGTTATGCCCATTAGAGAGAGAGAGAGAGAGAGAGAGAGAGAGAGAGAGAGAGAGAGAGAGAGAGAGAGAGAGAGAGAGAGAGAGAGAGAGATTGCAACTCATGGAGAAGCAAAAAGTTAAGAAAGGTAAAACAAAAAAAAAAAAAAGAAATAATATATACGTAAAAAAAAAAGTACTGACCGGAAAAGATAGGAAAGGAAAACCAACGACTCGAGAGAAACTAAAAAAAAAAAGAAAAAAATCCTGTAAGAATAAAATGAAAATGTGAATAAAAATACCTAGAGACAAAGAAACACTTGATCACTTAAAGGAGAAAAAGGAACAAAAAAATTATACTCCCTAATGCAACATCCTTTCCTCCTCCCTCTTTTTTCTGCAGTTTTATTTTATCTGTTCTTTCAGCCTCTCCCACTCCCTGCCTCTCCTCCTCCTCCTCCTCCTCCTCCTCCTCCTCCTCCTCCTCCTCCTCCTCCTCCTCCTCCTCCTCCTCCTCTTCCCTTTCTTCCTGCTAGTTCAGACTCTCCTTCCTTTCCTTTCTTTTATCTCCATTTTTTTTTCAAGCTTCTCCTATTTCTTATGAAGTCTCGCCCTCCTCCTCCTCCTCCTCCTCCTCCTCCTCCTCCTCCTCCTCCTCCTCCTCCTCCTCCTCCTCCTCCTCTTTTTCCTTCTTACTCTGTTCTATTTTCTTCCTCATGCCTTCCTTATATCCTCAATTTGCTTACTTCCTCCTCCTCCTCCACCTTCCTACGTAACCCTGACTTCTCAATTCTCTCTCCTTTTCTCTCTCCCCTCTCCTTTATCCACGCCTCTTCCTTACCACCCCCTCTGCAGCCTCTTCCTAGACATTCACTCCTCGCCTTTCTTCTCATCATTCCTCTCACATCGTCTCACACCAGCCTCTTCTCTTCACCACCTCTCCCTTAACCAGCCTCTTCTCTCTCTCTCTCTCTCTCTCTCTCCTTGCCTACATCAGCCTCTCTTCCTCTGTAATAGCGTGAGGGTGACGAGCTGGCGTGTTCATGTGTGTTGCCTTGCTTGGGTCAACGAAACATTATTAACGGCATTAACTCCAAGGCGCTTACAGAGGAACCGCGCTGCACCTCAGGTCTTAATAGCGAGGATAATTAACACGTGTAGGTATCAGAATAAAGTCTTAATAAATTTGCGAAGACAGGGAGATGGAAGGAGATGGATAGTAAGAAAGCGAGGGAGGGAGAGAGAGAGAGAGAGAGAGAGAGCAGGAAGGAGGGAGGGAATACATGAAAGTTGTTTGGGCCAATTTTCATCCTTGCTCAAAATGGAGATCCCCGACACTTTGTTTTTCTTGTTTTGCATCAACTTAAAGTATGGTTACGCAAAAGACTGAGAGTTAAAGTGGAGGTTTGGTTAGTTTGAGGGAACCACGCAAGACTGCAATGCTTGTGCAGTTCTTTGGCGCTAAGTTAGTGAGGTTGAAAGAGAGGAAATAAGTGAGCTAGCTTATGGAGAACCGATTTGCTTTTGCCCGAGAAATGATTGAGCGAGAGAGGGAAGGAATGGCAGGGAGGAAGAGGGAGGGAGGGAGGGAGGGAGGGAGGGAGGGAGGGAAGGCAGGAGGAGTAAGAGAGTTAAGATGCTCAGTACTTTCGAGATGAATGCTGATAAACTAATGTAGTAATGTGTATGTGAATATTCGCAATATCTATGCAAGTAGTTTCTGATGTTAGTGCATAAATTAATCTCTCTCTCTCTCTCTCTCTCTCTCTCTCTCTCTCTCTCTCTCTCTCTCTCTCTCTCTCTCTCTCTCTCTCTCTCTCTCTCTCTCTCTCTCTCTCTCTCTCTCTCTGTCGTATGTTTTGTTGGTCACAGTCATAAAATTAGAACAAACAAGATGAATATTTAATCACCACAAACAGGTTATTCTCCGTACAGATTGTAAACTAAATAGACCAGTGAGGATATGGCATAGTTATTTATTATTATTGCTGTTAGGGGAGTTGTGAGCTGCAGGTTGTAATGAGAGGAGGATGGGAAGAATAATTGGCGGGCAAAAAGAGTGACAGGTGTTAAGTGAGGGGGATGACGATAATAAATGAAGAGGAGAGGTTTCAGACGTGAGGTGAAGAGAGAGAGAGAGAGAGAGAGAGGGGGGAGCGATTGATAAGGAGAGAATTCGTAAGGGAGGCATATCGAATTTAATTTTGGCTATGTTGGGTTATATTAGGTTAGGTGAAGTAATTTAAGGTTAGGTTAGATTAATGTACTGTGGCTGAACTTTAAAGGAGAGAAAGTGGCTGTTCCTTCGGCAGAGTTAGGCATTAAGGGGCTGCAAGTCTGAGTGAACCATGATTTTCTGTTTCTTTTCTCCCTTTTTTTCTATTTTTTCTGAGCTTTTTTTTTCTCGCTTTTTTCCGCGGCGGTAGAAGTTGTTGACGGGGATTTCCATTACGTTGTGGCAGTGAAGGATTGACTTGCAGGTAATGGGTCCGCTGCGTCCACCTGTGTGCGGAGAATGTACGTGGACACACACACACACACACACACACACACACACACACACACACACACACACACACACACACACACACACACACACACACACACACACACACACACACACACACTAGTTTATCTTAGTTTCTGATATATATACTTCTGATACTACTACTACTACTACTACTACTACTACTACTACTACTACTACTACTACTACTACTACTACTACTACTACTACTACTACTACTACTACTACTACAACAACTACCGTGTCATCACCACTGCCAGCACCACTAATATCACCACGACACTCATGCACTCATAAAGAAAAATAAAAATAAAAACATTAACACAGTTACCTTGTGCCTCACCTGAATGCCTCCTAATCTCACACTTGGGCTCGACGCTCCTCGGCCTCGTTTACCTTAAAAAGTCACCTGTTTAAGCACCGTCCGGCAGGTGACAGGTGACTATAACCGGCCTGTGTACACTTGGTCAGGCTCAAATTAGGGAGGTTGTTGTCTCACCTTTGTGTTATAATAAGACGAGAGAGAGAGAGAGAGAGAGAGAGAGAGAGAGAGAGAGAGAGAGAGAGAGAGAGAGAGAGGGAGAGAGAGAGATCGTTTCCCTTAATTCTCTGATACTGTCGCTTAGGTATTGAAGTCAAGGTCTCCTCTACACACACACACACACACACACACACACACACACACACACACACACACACACACACACACACACACACACACACACACACACACACACACACACACACACACACACACACACACACACACACACACACACACTGTCGTCACTCGTTAACCTAACCCGCCATTGTAATTTAAACAAGACCAATAATTTTTTCCCTTTTTCCCCTTTTTGCTCTGACACTCACGCCATTGTTTCCTCCTGACACAGCTGGCACCTTCAGCCTCCTTTCCTCTATTACTTTTCCCCTTCTGTCTTCCCCTTTTCTCCTCTCTTCACCCTCCCTTTATTCCCTCTTTCTCCCCTTTTCTATTCCCAATCCCTTCTTTTCATTTCAAAATACCTTTTTTTTTATGCGTCCTTGTCCTTCTCCCTTTCATATTCTCTTCTCTCCCCTCTCCCTCCTTCTTTTCCACATTTTCTTCTCCTTTTCACTTCATCTCTCCCTTTCTTCAGTGTATTTTTCAGTTTCATGTTTATTCTTGCCTTTGTTTCCTCCTTATTTTTTTTATTTTCATCAGTTTTTTCCCGTTTTCCCACTACATGTTATTTTCTAGTCTCTTCATTCCCCTTTTTTGTGTGTTTTGTGTTTTTTTTTCCATTACATTCATCACTTTTTTCTTCTAATCTATTTTCCGTGTGATTTCTTCCCATTCTTGGTTCCTTTCTTCTTTCTGTCATTCTGTAGTGAATTATGCTTGAAAGTGTTTCTTCGCTTCCTTTCTTATACTTTGTTCTTTTCTCTCATTCCGTTTCCTCTCTGCATTTCACATCATTATCTTTCCCTTTCGTCTCTTCTTTTTCGTCGTTTCCTCACGCATCTCTTTTTCCCTCCACATTTCATTTTCCTTCCCGCGCGTTGATCTCCTCCCCTCCCTCGCCTTTCCATCACCCTCCCTTCACTTTCCCCTCACTTCACTCCTTGGCTCTTCTCTCCCTCTCTCTCTCTCTCTCGCTCTCCTCCTCCTCCTCCTCCTCCTCCTGATCCTCCTATCACACACCCCTCTCTCCCTTCACACTCCCCTCCCGCCCTTACCAGCCTTGCTAAACACAGTGTTACCTCAGGTCCTGTAAATCTCCGTTTCCTGAGTCAAAACATTTTCTGTGAGATATTTTTGGCGATGTTCTGTGATATTTATTAAACGAGGCTGTCACTTGGCGCGGATATATGATGCATGTTTCCCTGGGTTAAATTAGCTGCCTTTTCGTTCAAGTAGGTGAGTTTGTGAAATTATTCTCTCTCTCTTTTTCTTTTCTCTCTTTCTCTTTCCCTCTCCGTGAGTTTGATGTGTGTGTGTGTGTGTGTGTGTGTGTGTGTGTGTGTGTGTGTGTGTGTGTGTGTGTGTGTGTGTGTGTGTGTGTGGGTGGGTGGGTGGGTGGGTGAGTGGGTGGTTGTTCTGTTTTGTTCACTAAAAATGGCACGACCATAACAACCTCGATCACCAATACTACTACTACTACTACTACTACTACTACTACTACTACTACTACTACTACTATTATACATTTCTACTACTACTACTATATTTCCACCACTACTACTACTACTACTACTACTACTACTACTACTACTACTACTACTACTACTACTACTACTACTACTACTACTACTACTACTACTACTACCACCACGGTCCCTTTCTCCTCCCGGCCTCCAGTTCTTCGCTGAACAAAAACAGCATCGAGGGAAGGAGAGAAAAGTCCTACAAGGCCATCGATTGACTTCTTTTTGCCTCGATCAGCCAATAAAAAATGGATAGATAAAACGGAATTCCTTTATGAAAGAAGCGATTCAGCTTTTTTTTTTTTCTCTTTCTCTCTCTCTTTCACGAACTCTCTCTTTTAATATATAGGTCTGGCAATTAAAGCAAGTTAAAGTCAGAAAAAAGAAATGTAAGATGCAATAGAATTTCGAATAAAAAAACAGTAACGAAAAATGAGACCAATGATAATATTTCACGTTTGTTAAATTGGAAGTAAGAGAAAAGATAATTTTGGAATCATTTCTATTTTTTTAATATTTTCTGTTTTTTTTCGTATACAATTTCCAAACCACGTGGTGTTTTTCTTTTTTTCCCTCTCTCACTCTGCTGTTGCGGTGAGGTGGCGCCCAAAGAGGGAGAGAGGAAGGAGGGAGGCGTGGGAGTAAAGAAGGGAGTCTCTCTCTCTCTCTCTCTCTCTCTCTCTCTCTCTCTCTCTCTCTCTCTCTCTCTCTCTCTCTCTCTCTCTCTCTCTCTCTCTCTCTCTCTTCATTGCGGTCCTGTTGTCAAATATTCATCGTTATTAACTCATCCAGTTTTTTACCTTGATTTTCTGCAGGTATTCTTAAATTTCACACACACACACACACACACACACACACACACACACACACACACACACACACACACACACACACACACACACACACACACACACACGGAGAAGTAAGAATATGAATCATCAGTGTGTGTACATGTGTGTGTGTGTGTGTGTGTGTGTGTGTGTGTGTGTGTGTGTGTGTGTGTGTGTGTGTGTGTGTGTGTGTGTGTGTGTGTGTGTAACTCCCTCTCATCTTTCTTCTTTCATTTTCATCCTCGATTATTTTTCTTTTTTTTTTTTGTTTCTCCATCTCCTCCTCTCCTTCGTTGTTCCTCTTTTGTTTTGTAATCCGTTAATCATATCGCCGCATAACCAGAGGAGGAGGAGAAGGAGAAGGAGGAGGAGGAGGAGAGGAGGAGGAGGAGGAGGAGGAGGAGGAGGAGGAGAAGGAGAAAGAGGAGGAGGCTAAGCAGGAGGAGAAGGAGGATAAGCAGGACGAGGAGGAGAAGGAGGATGAGGAGGTGGAAGAGATGGAGAAAGATGATAAAAGAAAAGAATAGATGAAATTACTAGAACATGATGAAGATGAAGGAACGAAAAAAATTATGGATTGGTAAAGAAAGAGAGAAAAATAGAAGGAAAAGCGGGAAGAGGGCGGTGCCAAACGAGGAGGAGGAGGAGGAGGGCGGGGCTGGAGCTTCAATCGGCTGGTCAAGGTAAGCGTCTTTCCTCAGCTTGACGCGAAAAATTAGGAAACCGCGACAGGCCGTGAGAGAGAGAGAGAGAGAGAGAGAGAGAGAGAGAGAGAGAGAGAGAGAGAGAGAGAGAGAGAGAGAGAGAGAGGTTTTATTTGCTGAAAGACTATATCCTCCCGAAACTTTTTTCATTTTATTAAGATTGGTTAAATTATGTAGGCATTTGAAATTTAAGATTCCAGCTGCTATAAAGATTATTTTTTAATTCCTTTTCTACATTAGCGTAAGAATGAAGTAAAGATAAGGAATAGGCATTTGAGGAAGAGGAAGAGAAGGAGTAAGAGTATTAGGAAGTGGAGTAAGAGGGATTTTATAAGAGAAATATAAAGAATACAGGCTATTTAAGAAAGATGAAGTGATAGGAATGTTATAATTTTATATTCATACTGCACTATAGTTGCCATTTATTTTCCCACATTCTTTGTTGATCTTTTATTTATTTATTTTTCTTTTTTTTTTTTTTTTTTTTTTTTTCTTTTCTGGGAGTGAGCGAAGCGTATCGGTCATCGGCTCCTCTAACCAGTTGGCAGGATTTGTGTCTGTCTGGCGTTGAAGTCCGGGCGTGTAAAACTGTCATTTGCGACTTCTCGTTAGCGGGGAAGGCTGTTTTCTTGCGTGTTTCTCCTTCACAAGGTCGTGTTGTTAAGTGTCCGTTTAGTGTCTGGCTATTAAAACCAAAACTTGTCTCACTTAAAAGAAATATATTTGCCTTAACGAATTGAGTAATGGTTGTTTTCTCTCTCTCTCTCTCTCTCTCTCTCTCTCTCTCTCTCTCTCTCTCTCTCTCTCTCTCTCTCTCTCTCTCTCTCTCCAGCACCTAAAACAACTCGATTTTTCTCCGTCTTTCCTGCAGTTCTTTGTTAACCTTTCTTTATGTTCTTCAGTCTCATCAGTTTTCCTTCCTCCTCTTTACCTTTCACGCATCTTTCTTCATCCACGCCTCCACAAAACAGTACACTTCACTTTTAACCCATAACCTTCTTGGGCTCCCCCAGCACCTCCCCCTTCCTCTCCTCCCCCTCGCACCACCACTACCTCCTCCTCCTCCTCTTCCTCCTCCTCCTCCTCCTCCTCCTCCTCCTCCTCCTCCTCCTCCTCCTCCTCCTCCTCCTCCTCCTCCTCCTCCTCCAGAACCACTATCCCCCTTTTTTTCTGCTTTTCTCTAACTTAAACTTCTTGTTCGTCTTCTTCTACCACCTCATTTATTCCCTTCCCTCTTGTAATTCCACAGTCATCATAATTTAGCACATTAGTTCCCGCACTGCCCGGCCTCGTGGAAGTTTACGACCCGCTGTTAAGATGCAGATAAGACGGAAAAAAACAAATTAACGATTAGACTTTCATTATTGATCAGTTTCTCCCCCTCGTGAAGGCTTGCCCTGGCGCTGAAGGACGAGAGGGAGGTAGGGGAAGGGAGAAGGCAGACATGAGTGGTGTGGTGTGGTGTCGTGTTGTGGGAGGGAAGGGGACAAGGAAAGAATTAGAGGGTAAGGTTAGATGAATGGAAGGACAGGTAACTGAGGTAAAGCATGACTTTTGAAGGAGAATAACGGTATGGATGAGGATAATGGAAGTTTGTTAGGTAAAGGAGAGGAACAGATGAGGAAGAGATAAGAGAAAATAAAAAAAAAGAATGCGTGAATAGAGAAGCATATATAATGGTAAGAAAAAGGAGGAAACGAGTAAATTTAAAGATGAAATGAAAGATAATCAAGAAAAAAAAAACGTGAAAGAAAAGTAATGAGTAAAAGAAAGAGAACCATGAGAGTTAATAGAATGTTAATGGAAAATTCGTAAGTGGAAGCGAGGGAAAAGTTGTGTCTGCCTTCGGAGGGGGAAAAAATGAACCGACGTAGTAAAGTATAGTAAAGTATTAGGTGAGGCAGGCTGGGTCAGGGGTGAGGGACGGCCCGTAATGGCTTGCATGCTAAATACTGGGCACGTGGAAGGCCAGGAAATGTAAAAGCCAACATCAGATTTGCCTGTTGATTTATCCACGGTTCCCACGACCTTCATGCTTTGTTCGACTAGTTAATTAGTGTGTAGGGGAGGCGTTATTAGTATGGTTGTTGTTGTTGTTGTTGTTGTTGTTGTTGTTGTTGTTGTTGTTGATGATGATGATGTGTTTTTATTTATATTTCTATTAATTTTACTGTTCTTGTAATAACGGTATAAATATTATCACAGCTACATGTACTACTACTACTACTACTACTACTGCTACTGCTACTACTACTACTACTACTACTACTACTACTACTACTACTACTACTACTAACTTCTTGGACTACTTCTTCCACCACCACCACCACCACCACTACTAGATCCACAACGCTTCACCAAAAAAATCCAGCGTTATCAGTTTCCTCGCGGTCAGACAATAGGAAATACCACACAGCCTGAGAGTAGCGAAGACCTCGGTTGGTGCAGCGGCCTTCACACATTCCTGCCGCGATCCTGTGTCAGTGAGTGTGTCATTGTGTCAATCAGGCTTCCCAGCATTACACAGCAGGACTTAAATTGCAGAGGCGAGGCGGTAACATTGTTTAATTAATGGAATGCGATTGGAAAAGTCTGATTATCACCTGCAGTAGTTGTGTCTCGACTTGAAAATTAGTCTGAGTAAAGAAAAAGAGGAATAAATAGAGTAAATTAACTGAAGAGTCTTGAGTTGCTAAGTAAAAATCAGTGTTGAAAAAAATAGTGCTAGAGAAAGTTGTAGCTTTTATGCAGAAAAATCAGAGCATGTAAACAACACACTTAAAGCCAGTGCATTAACTAGATTGAACTAATGCACAAAAATTAAACCAATATGTAGAAAAATCAGTAACGAGTTAACGGAAAAATATGAAGCAGGCAAATAGACCAAAGGACCATAAAAAGATGGACACAAGGACACCAAGAATTTTTCGAGTCGAGTTTAACAACAATGTACGTACGTTTTGCAGTGAGCGTCCTTTTAAACCTGACTTGAATGAGGTGGACTTCTTACCCCTTCTGTGCACGTGTGTGTGTGTGTGTGTGTGTGTATGTGTGGGTGGGTGTGTGCGTGTGCTACGTCGACATTTAGTAATTGCCACCACCTCATTCAAGACGACGCTTCATGTATCACAAAACTGGAAATTCGATACCATCCTGTCTCACCTCTGTCTTCGGGCCGATTTCTCATTAGCACTTGTTTTAGACTCCCACGAGCGACGCTGGCATGAAGAGTTCTGGTTTGAATGGTGTAAAGGCAGATGGGCGATGTGGGAGGCTGTGTAGTACTGGTTTTATAGCATTAGATGGCTTGGTTCGTCACTCTCGTGGTGTAACGTGTGAAAAAAGAAATAGATGCTGATTTTTCCTCATGTTTTGAATCACGTGCACATTTCTTCGGTATTTTTACTGCGTTATTGTAAACGTCAGTGGCAAAATAAGAAATGAATGACAATTTTTCTTCACTTCATTTTTTTCAATGCAGTGTTGTAGAGTTTAATGGAAAATAAGGAATAAAAATCTCGAATTTTCTTCACTTTTTAAATTTTTTTCCTAGTATTTTGGTGTATTGCTGTAGAAATTAATTTGAAAAATAAGAAATAATAGCGCAAATTTGACCACTTTTACTCTTCTTTCGCACTGTTGAAGCCAAGAAAGTAAAAAAAAAATGTACTTAATTCTCGGACGTGTGTACAAACAAAACGACGGCCACGGATGCCCGACTAAATCAACACCATCACAAACAGCAGCTAAGCACCACGTGAAGCCTTTATGGGAGGCAAACCACCCAACGCCAACAATGCACCTTAATGTTTATACACCAATCACTCCACGGCCGCGGCTAATAATCACACGAGGAGGGGGAAGAGGAGGAGGGGAAGAGGGCAGACCACGCAAGGAAACAGCAAGCCTCTTTGGCGCGAGCTTAATAAAAGTTAATGAAGCTGTTGCATGCACGGAGCCTCGCCAGGACCCAACCCAGGCGAGGAACAGACAATGAAATGACCTCTATCTGTTTACCTGTGTGGCGGCGGCACGTATCACCACCACCATCGCCGCCACCGCCACAACCACAACCAGGACTCCCCCATCCATCTCCCTCCCTCTCTCTCTGTCTCCCTCACTCTCTCTCTCTCTCTCCCCCGCCTCGCCAAGGACCACTGAAGCACCTGTTTCAGCAAGGATACTCCGAGACCTTTACGTGGGATATGCATATAGATTTTTTTTCCCCTCCGCAGTCTCCGTCCTTCTTCCTCCTACGTTGAGTTGGGGTGAGGAAGGAGAAGTGTGTGTGTGTGTGTGTGTGTGTGTGTGGTGCGTCGAATCCGTTGCCGCCTTCAAATTCCTAATAAATTGAATTCTTCATTAACCTTGGCGTGAGTGTAGATTTCTTCTCCCGTTTTTGTTTCTGTTTTAATTCCTGTTCATTTTGGCATTATGAAAACGTGTTGATTTTCTGATCCCGTCGTGCTCAATTTTGATCATTGCCTTTGCTTTACGTGATGGCTGTGGGTGGTGGTGGTGGTGGTAGTGGTGGTGGTGGTTGTAGTGTTGGTGGTGGTTCTCTTGTACTAGATGTGGTTTCTGTTCTCTTGGTTCTTTTTCTCCTCTTCCTCTTCTAGCCATGGGTCGTGAGAGTGGTGCCCGCCGTGATAGCAGTAATAGAAGCAGTAACAGCAGAGCAGCGGCAAAGTACTACCAGTGGCATTAACTTTCATCTGTTCCCTTCAATAATTAGCCATTTGTGTCATTATATTTCCACCCACATTTCTTGGTATAATTTTTTTTTGTCTTTTTTTTCCCACGCCGCCTTTTCCATGAAAGACGAAGAAGCGAAAACGTTCTTTATTTCCTATTACACGTTTTTCTTCTCCCTTTTTTTCATGGAAGGCAAAGAAGTGAAAACATTTCTGGAAGACTTGCGTTATAATATTTGTGATGCACGAGGACGGAAGCCGCTCGAGGGGGCAGAGGGACGTGTGGCGACAGTAGAGAGAGAGAGAGAGAGAGAGAGAGAGAGAGAGAGAGAGAGAGAGAGAGAGAGAGAGAGAGAGAGAGAGAGAGAGAGAGAGAGAGAGAGAGAGGTCGATGTCCTACCCAGATCCTCCTCCAAACGCTTACCTGCGCAGACCCTTCTTCCAAACCCTTACATTTGTGACAGCAGGGGAGCGAGGAAGAGTGGAGGGAGGTGAGAGGCGAGGAGCGAAGAGCAGGGGGAGAAAACAAAAAGGAAGAGGGAAGGTAATGTGAGGTTCAGGATAGGAATGTAGAAGAATGTGAGAAAGAGTAGAAATATATGACAGAAATGGGCTTGGAAAAGTGAGGAACACCAGAAAAGAGAGAGAGAGAGAGAGAGAGAGAGAGAGAGAGAGAGAGAGAGAGAGAGAGAGAGAGAGAGAGAGAGAGAGAATATATTATGAAGAGGAAGAGAGGTGGATACAGAGAGCAGTGGGTGGCAGGAAGGACTGGTGCAAGGGGGAAGGTTATGGGAGGTTTGTGAGACTGAGCTCCATGTTTTGTGGCTGCTCGCGCTTAACTGGTTCTTTGAGGTTCCTGGAAGATGCTGGGCGGGCGGGAAACGTTACGTGGGTCATCTGAGAGAGGGAGAAAGAATGCAATCTCCTTTTTCGTTTTTGCTTTCCTCTCCGCCTTGATGAAACACTGGTGTAAAGAGACTGTCTTTAACTCCAGCCTGTGTCTCTGTGTTGCTCCGCCAGTCTCCTTCATCTTGCATTGTCTGTTCAGAGGCAGCGAAGTGCAGGCAACCAAGCAAATGTTAATACATGTAAATGCTTGCCTAGTGATATATTCCCACGTCTTCATTAGGGTTATTTTTACTGTTTGCAGGTAGTGTTTACTTTCCTTGTATGGGAAGTGCAGCCCTCCCACATGATTACACCATCTCCGCTTCCTGTTTGTACTTACCTGTGTGTGTGTGGGAGTTTTTCTCTCGCTTGCTCTTCACCGCAACATCCTCACACCTGTGTCACAGTCTCTCGCGCCCCTTAGGTCTTCCCATTCCCCTCCAGTGTAGTCTTCCTCCCACCTTTTTTCCCTCCAGCCCACCTGGGCGTGATTCCTTCGTTCATTCCCTCCAGTATGATGCATGAGCCTCCCCCTCGTCCTCTTCCTCGCCTCCCTGACGCCCCTCCCGCTCCCTCCGTGATTGAGTCTCCCGTCATACGAGGAAGAAAGGATTCAGCTTGGAATTTTTCGCTCCAGTTCTCTGCAAAATTAGAGACTGAAGTAAAATTGTTACCTGGATTTAATTAAGAGGGACACCTGAGTGAGGCCTGCCAAATGGCCAGTATCTTCCCATTAGTTCCACAAGATTACCTGCCAGTATATATATATATATATATATATATATATATATATATATATATATATATATATATATATATATATATATATATATATATATATATATATATATATATATATATATATATTTGGAAGGACGACCAGTTTAAGGTGATAATGGTTTTCTTATTGTAAGTTCAAGTAGTCTTTAAAACTCGCCTATAAATCAAAAGTTCCTTGAGCATATTTTTTCTTAACTTTTGTTGAAATGGATATCCATGCGCAACACTTGAATTACCTTGCTACCTGTCCACCTCGGTGCACACACACACACACACACACACACACACACACACACACACACACACACACACACACACACACACACACACACACACACACACACACACACACACACACACACACACACACACACCGTCACACAGTCACATGTTGGTCACCTGGTCGTCTCAGTACACTCATTGCCTCTAATTACCTGAGTTAATTAAATATTTAACCTGTGTAAGTCGCACACCGCCTTGACATGTGGGTATTAGCAGGCAGTGGCCGGCCCGCCAGCCCTCCCGTAAACCATTAGCGGCGGGGCGTAACTACCAATTAGACGGTTAAGGTGTGAAGCCAATTAGGGAAACACACCTGTGGAGGCAAGGGGACGCACTGCAAATAGGAAGAGGAGGAAGAGGAGGAGGAGGAAGAAGAAGAGGAAGAGCTTACCTGTAGCGTGACTCTAAAGGTGTGATGGATGGCGACATCCTCACCTGAGTTACCTGGACGGGACCTGTAATTAGAAGATACTCTGAGGGATTAAGGTGAGCCTCTTACCTGTGTGACTCCGGAAAGGTGAGAGGTGAGCTGTACTACATGGGTGCCTCTCTCTCTCTCTCTCTCTCTCTCTCTCTCTCTCTCTCTCTCTCTCTCTCTCTCTCTCTCTCTCTCTCTCTCTCTCTCTCTCTCTCGTAGGTCGCCATATTGTGATGGTAAGGAACTCTGGGAATTGAGATGCTAATCTTTCTATTATCTTCCGGCGGCTGTTCTTTGATCTATTGAACATTATCAAGCGTTAAGATTATGCATTCATTCATTTATCTATTCATTAGTTAATTAAGGTCCTTCGTTTAATTATTTTATGGCTGAGTGAACGCAAAATGGCGACTAGAATGGGTCATAAACTTTGGCCTATCGTGGTATTGTTTTTAGTGCAGTGTTAGTTTATCATTTTTACAACCCCCCTCATACACAACATCTCTCTCTCTCTCTCTCTCTCTCTCTCTCTCTCTCTCTCTCTCTCTCTCTCTCTCTCTCTCTCTCTCTCTCTCTCTCTCTCTCTCTCTCTCTCTCTCTCTCTCTCTCTCTCTCTGTCACACAGACACACACACACACACACACACACACACACACACACACACACACACACACACACACACACACACACACACACACACACACACACACACACACACACACACAGAGACAGACACACACTCACTCACTCAACCAGTTAAGTCTTCTCTGAGTCTCACAGTACAATAAATCATCTCCGGCCAGTGTGTAATTTACAGAAGATAAAGTGAGAATCGCTTTGTACCAGTCCTATAATTACTGCTAAGGTTTATTAATTCCACTGTGACTGCATTTGCAAGGAAACGCCTGTGTAGGTAGATCAGGTGATAGATTTATAGATGGTATCAAGTTTAATTGTATATGTGAAAAAAAAAGGCGAGCTCATAATGTACTCTTAATTGTTTTTAACGCGGAGGAGAAAGTTGAAGACACGTCTGGCTCAGATTTAATGTTTGTTTTGTTGCGACTTTTATCAGAAATTTAACATCAGCTGATAATTATTGCCAGAAAACAATTATCTCGCCAAGCCAGTGGTGGTCTGCACTAGTTCTGGTCGTGTTGTGACGTTGTGACCTCCATGCCCTTTTGTGTCTGGTCAGCCCGTCCACCTGACACTGCCGGACGAGACGACAGCCTGACAAAACACACACCTTATCCCTAACACTATCAGAGCCCCTTATCA
This sequence comes from Scylla paramamosain, assembly GCF_035594125.1. NCBI lineage: Eukaryota > Metazoa > Arthropoda > Malacostraca > Decapoda > Portunidae > Scylla > Scylla paramamosain. Next base: position 30,049,558 of record NC_087159.1, on the reverse strand, counting down.
TCCGCCCCATATAATTCTACCATATAAGCTACGCCACTGACGCGAACACCTGTTGACCACCAAGTACCTACGTTCTTTAGCCTCGTATCGCAGCTCTTGTTCTTCCGCTAGGTGCGTGTCGTGTTGCAGGTGATGCTGTACATGTGTCTTTGTGTGTGTGTGTGTGTGTGTGTGTGTGTGTGTGTGTGTGTGTGTGTGTGTGTGTGTTTTTTTTTTTCTCTCTCTCCATCTTAACTGATCTTTTCTCACCATCACTCGTCATGTATTTCCTCGCTGTCGGAATTAGCAAGGTTTTTATCTTCCGTAGCTAGACACTGCATAACTCTTTATTGTAGTTTTTTTTTAATGTTTTTACTGGCATCTATCTGTCAATAGATAGGTAAGCCGAGATGTGTTTATTAATTTCATCCTTGTTTTTGTTCCTCCTCCCTCGACATTGTTTCTTCATCAGCCGGTTGCGCAGAGAACATGCTTTGACTAAAGTAAATATTTTTTTTCCTTCTTTTATTTTTGCTCTCATATACATAAGTTGCAACATCAACCGGTTACCCTCCCAGCAACGAGGACGAGAATTGTGATTTTTTTGTTCTGTTCTTTGTTGTTGTTTTTACTGTTTGTTTGTTTGTTTTTTGTTGTTGTTGTCTTTGTTCTTTTTTTACTGTTGTTGTTACGAATATTGTTAGTGTTGTAGTTGTTGCTGTTGTTATTTTGTTGCTGTTGTTATTTTATTATTGTCGTTGATTACTTTTCCTTTCGTTACTCCTTCCCACGTATGCGTTTCCTCCACACCATTTATTATTATTATTATTTTTATTATTTTCTTCTCATCTTTGAAATTATTGTTACCGTCGCTTTTTCCTGACGTAATTATTGTCGCCATTCATTTTCTGTTATCGCGTCTGTGCATCGCTATTTTTTCACAAGTGTTAGTTAAGGTCCGGGTGCTGCACTTGCTCGACTAGAAGAGAACGGGGAGGGAGGCAGAGTGGCGCCCTGCAGGGAACGTTATTTGCTGATCCGAGTGACACAGGACGCGGTGTCATTCCCACGGCGTTAAGTTGCCTCCGCTTGATTGTGTTGCGTGTAATGCCTGTGCGTGTGTTGCGTGAGTGGCCTTGCGTCTCATTGTGTTGAGCATTACTTATGCGTGTATTGTGCAATTTACGTATGTTACTGGGTTTTGTAACTAGTTCTGTGACTAACTGTTTATTTTGTATTTTGCATGTGTTTTGTCTTTACGTTTGTGTGTGTGTGTGTGTGTGTGTGTGTGTGTGTGTGTGTGTGTGTGTGTGTGTGTGTGTGTGTGTGTGTGAAAGACAGAGACAGAGAGAGGTGTACCCACTATATTGTCACAACACATGATTCTGTATGCATTTGACTTCTTACTCGAAATTATACACAAAATTAATGTTTACTATATACTCTTCACCATTCTCTACTTCCTCTGTTCTTCCCTTCCCCACATGCCCACATATTTCCGCAACCCGCTCTACTTACAGTCTGCGCTCCGTACCACGCGACCTTCAGGTATTCATACATGGCGAAATACAATTTATCTAGGTGAGAAGCCCGCTATTTCTGCACCCTCAATTTCCTTCTTTATTTGGTCACCTCAGTAAACCACATCAGGCCGGCCAGCCATCACTGTCCCTCCCCCTCTCCTTTCTTCCTCACCTCCCCTTCTGCCTCGCTGCGTCATAAGAGTCATTGAGGAAGAATAAAGGCGATTGTAGGAAAGGAAAAATTAAACAGGAAAACTTAAAATAGATATAACTATTGAAGGTTAACGAAGGGGAACGAAGAGGAAGAGGAGGACGAGGAGGAAAGGGGGAGGGAAAGGGAAAAAAAGTGAGGATGAAACAAAGATGATGACGTGCCTAGAGGGAATTAGATGAAGGCGATGACGAAGAAGAATGACGTTTATGAAGGTAATGCAAGATAAAGGAGGAGGAGAGAAAAGGAAGAGAAGAATGAAAAATATATAGGAAATAAGTGAGGTGATGGAGAGTTAAAGCTAAGAGAGAGAGAGAGAGAGAGAGAGAGAGAGAGAGAGAGAGA
>NC_087159.1:30030000-30040000 GCF_035594125.1 Scylla paramamosain | reverse complement strand
AGTGAGAGAGAGAGAGAGAGAGAGAGAGAGAGAGAGAGAGAGAGAGAGAAGGGAACGGGCAGCGAACGAGAGAAAATAGGCAGGTGAGGGAGGCAGGCAGGTGGTGGTGATAGCGGTGGCAGGAGTTGGTATGGTGTGGAAAGAGATATCGACAAAGAAGCTTCCTGCCGTGTGATTACCCTGCGTTAGGCTCTGCTCTACGTCTTCATTTCACCGGCTACCTTATCGCGCCAGCATCGTTCTTTCAGCAGCAGGGACTCCACCGTCACTCCTTATCATCATCGCAGAGAAGGAGAAAAAAAAATATATACTAAACTTGAAAAACATCTTGTGAAAATGCACCACTAGTATTTTTATTTTTTTTGGGTGGAATTTCTAGGAATGTCATCGTCGCTTTGAGGTTAAAAGTGTCGTGTTGGTAGTGTCATTGTCTTGATTATTATCTGTTTTGTGGGCTGGTCTGTGTGTGTTTTTTTTTCTGGGGTTTGGGTGAAAGGCGAGGCGGCGAAGTGAAGAGCAAGGAGGTTTTAGTTTCCAGTGTTTAGACGGAATGAGGTGTTGAGAAGCAGGCGAGGGAAGAGGATTGGTTGAAAATATATATATAAATAACCGAATTTAGAGGCAGAAGAAGAGGTTGTCCTTCTATAGCAGAGAGAGAGAGAGAGAGAGAGAGAGAGAGAGAGAGAGAGAGAGAGAGAGAGAGAGAGAGAGAGAGAGAGAGAGAGCTAAGAAGGGTACATTTACGAATAATGGGTAGCGATAGAGAGGTAATTTGACGGTGATGGACATAATAATGGGTTTAAAAAGGCTGATTATGGGGACTTCAGCCAAAGACTCGTACTAATGTGACGGGAGGCGGACGGAGAGACAGGAGATCCTCGCACAACAAACTCTGCTGCACTCAAGGCCCCAACACACCTGCTCGAGGCCACTGCTCCTCCGCCTCTCCGTTGGTACGTAGGTAATGGTTCCCTATAATCAAGGCAACCCAGGTCAGGCCACTCACTCCCCGCCCTTCACTCCTGTGTTGCTCCATTTATTATTTTTTTTTTTCAAGCGCTTTTTTTTTCGATGTTAATTCTCCGTATATCTGTCTTTCTGGATCTCTCTCTCTCTCTCTCTCTCTCTCTCTCTCTCTCTCTCTCTCTCTCTCTCTCTCTCTCTCTCTCTCTCTCTCTCTCTCTCTCTCTCTCTCTCTCTCTCTCTCTCTCTCTCTCTCTCTCTCTCATCTGTATCTCACAAACCTTCCCCGACCTTTTTTTTTTTTTTTTTACCGGCCCACAGTCCCATCCATGCTCCAGTTTTCATTACATCACCGCCATTTATCTGCCCCTTAGTGTCGCCCAGCATGATCCTCTCCTCCCATTTATTTGAAACTGTCGTCATCTGTCTTCCCTTTTATGCCAGGAATCCTCCTTCCCCGCCCTTTACATCGCATTCATCCGCCACGAGTATCTTCCTTGTCTTCCCCTACATTGCCTTCATCGACTACTTAAGTGAACATTAAACCTCCCTACCTGTCTACCTGTCTACGTTCCTCTGGGCCCCACCTGTCCTCGCCCTCCTTAATCTGCTGGCGTGGCGGGCTTTGGCTGTGCCGCGGTTTTCTTTGCCACCCAGATTTATGATATCTGCTAAGGCCACCACCGCGGGCTGGGCTGTTGTGTGTGGCACGGCTGGAGGTGTCTGGGAAGGGTGACGTCGCCTCGGAAAGTGTCTTGGCCTTGCGTCTCAGTGTGTCTTAGGTGTGGTGGTGGTGGTGGTGGTGGTAGAGATTTTTTTTTTAAGATCTATCAGTGGTTGTTGTTTTGGAGGTATTAGGAAGGTTTTTCTTTTTTTGTTGAAAGATTGGTTCGATTTTTGTGTATTTTATGGTTACTGGTCGGTTTTTTTTTTTTTTTTTAAAGGAAGGTGATTCTTAGAGGAATGAACATATTTTAGTGTACGATGTTTTTATTTTATATGGTGTCTGTTAGAAGCTTTTGTTTTGTTTAGTATTTGGCAGTTTGTTTGTTTGTTTTATTTATTTATTTTTTTCAGGAAAGCGTGGTGAGGGTAGCTTTATTATTATTATTATTATTATTATTATTATTATTATTATTATTATTATTATTATTATTATTGTTATTATTATTTTCCCGTTGGTGTTCCTGTTTTTGTTGTTTCAGTAACGGTTCTAGACAAGTGTTCATAGTAGTACACTCTCATAAAGAAAACAATCTTCATTATTTTCGTTTGGCAAAGAAAACGTGCAATTGGTCTGTGGGGAATGGGAAGAGGGAGAAGTGAGTCTGCTTTGGAAAGAGAGAGCGGGTAGAAATTTGTACAGTTTATCCGATATTAGACGAGGCATAAAAAAATATTAATCGCTGAACAGGAGGCGAATCAGGTAAAGAAGGTATCATTACAAGAAGCTCCAGTTTGAAATCGCCGATAATTCCTGGAACCCGGAACACGAATGAGTCACAGTTTAAGAGAACTGAATTAGGAGAGAGAGAGAGAGAGAGAGAGAGAGAGAGAGAGAGAGAGAGAGAGAGAGAGAGAGAGAGAGAGAGAGAGAGAGAGAGAGACGAGTACCAGCAGAATAGGATAAAGAAAAAAAAAAGAAAAAAACTCAATCTATACTTAATAGTAGAGTAATTTTTGCCTTATACCTGTATTAAACTGGTAAATATAGCGTGTAATAACAAGGATCCGCGCTACTGAGAGTCCCGGTAACTGATTGGGAGAAAAGGTACGAGGCTTGATAAATGTATGCGTGTCGGTAAACTCCAATGCGCTACGTAAGTTTGGGGAACACTGGCCTGTCAGCGAGATTTACATAACAGCCACCAACACTTAGCGTCCGTAACACCACGAATTTGCGTCAGCTGGGAAGACCCGGTTTGTGAAGGAAGCGGGATGGCGTCGATGGACCAGTTCCCTTAAGTAACCCCGCCCCATCCCTTCACCCCATTCCTTCTCCCCATCACCTTCCCCTTACATCATACCCTTTCTTAGCTCTTTCCTGTTCTCTCTACCTTTCCCTTCTCTTAAACTCTCCCTTAATCTTCCTGTCTCCTCTCCTCCCTCTTCCTTCTCTCCCACGTCTCCCTCTCTCCCTTCACCTGCCTCAGACCCCCCGGAATCTTAAGCACCTTGGAAAATAATTTAACCTGGATGATCGTAATCACCACCATCACCTGTAAGTGATTTACCTGCAGGTGGTCAAGTGGATTTGGAGGGAGGGAGGCGCGCAGGAGGAACCCGAGAGACGGACGGAGGAGTGGAGGGCTAAGCACGTGTCTTAATAGTCCCTCGTTTAGCTTATGATTGAGTCACCGCCTCTAGTACCTCGCCTTATCCCTCCTCCTTTCCCTCCTGGTATCCCATCTTATCTTCTTCTTCCTCCTCTTGCTAACACTCTTTTTCTTTACGGTTCTTAATTTTTATACTCTTGTTAACACCAACGCGTCACCTCTTCATATATTTTGACATGCACGTAGTTTATTTCTTCATTCCTTTCTTATTCTAACTTCCCAATTCTTCTTTTATATTTAATGTATCATTCCCGATCTTTACCTTGTTCCGATTTTTCTTCACTTGTCTCTTCCTTCCTTTACTCCTTGATAATTCATTGACTACTATTATTAATCCCACACATATTTCATTTTTCACGTACATGTTTCATTTTGTTGTATTATGCAGTCTCCCATTGTCTCTTATAGTCTTCTTCTTTACGATATTTCCTACTATTTCTTCCCTTAATGTTTTTTTTTTTTTTTCCAATTAATCCTCACCCCTTGCTTTCCTTTTCAACATTCCATCCATTCAATATCGTACCATGTAGTTATGTACTTTTTTCCTCAATCCTTCCTGTGCTTCCTCTCGTCTCCGCCTGTTCGATATTCCCCTCCGCCTCTGTCTTGCCTGGAGTGCTGCGGCAAATTAGTCGAGCTGCTGAAACTAATTGTGTGGCGGCGCGTTTACGTATGGCTTCTTTATGACTGCCCAATTACACGCCGCGGTGGTAAGTGGCCCTTCTGCGTGCCTGGGAGACGTGGTGGTGGTGGTGGTGGTGGTGAACAGGTGTGTGTGTGTGTGTGTGTGTGTGGTCATTTGTTACTATCTATATCTATCTGTCTTTGTTTCAATTTGTCTGTTTCCATCACTTCTGTTTCTGTTTCTGTTCGTCCCTGCGTGTCTCCTTGTTGGTCTATCTGTCTGCTTGTCTGTTTCTATTTAAGTCTTGTTTTTCTTTCGTCTCAGTCTGTTTATCTCTCTTTTATATCTCTTTGTATTTGTTTCTCCGTGTCTCTCTTTCTCTCTCCCTCTCTCTCTGACGGTATATGTATCTGTTTCAATCTCTCTCTCTCTCTCTCTCTCTCTCTCTCTCTCTCTCTCTCTCTCTCTCTCTCTCTCTCTCTCTCTCTCTCTCTCTCTCTCTCTCTCTCTCTCTCTCTCTCTCTGTCTCCAGCCATGTGGAACGCAAATATAAACTTGACATTAACATTTTCCTCATCATCTCTCATTTAGCTAAACAAACGCGTCATTTTTTAGCCTCGAGCCTTACGGTCCCTTAACGCAGAGGCGAGGATGGCTGGAGGTGGGGGGGTTTGAGATTCATTAGTAGTCCGTCTGCGTTCGTACATGACTGTGTGTATGTGTGTATGTGTATTTGCCCCTCCTATTTTAAGAGGGCGGTGCATTGGGACGGTCTGATTTAATGTTGTTTTTAAGTGGAGTGAGGCGCGGGTTGATTTAGGAATTGTAAGATGCGGTAAAGGTTCTGTTTAGGAGGTTAAAGGATCATTATTTTACGACGTGTTTGTGTGTGTGTGTGTGTGTGTGTGTGTGTGTGTGTGTGTGTGTGTGTGTGTGTGTGTGTCATTAAAGGTACATACGCACGTAACAGCTAAAGCCTCCGTCATGGGTCTATTGAGAGAGAGAGAGAGAGAGAGAGAGAGAGAGAGAGAGAGAGAGAGAGAGAGAGAGAGAGAGAGAGAGAGAGAGAGAAGGGGGTGGGGGGATGAGAAGAGATGGATTGTAATTCGTTATACATTTTCTTCATTTCTTTTCCTGACTTTACTTCTCGCCTTGTTTCTTTTCTCGCCTCGATGATCTTACTTCTTTCCTCTCAACTCTTCCTCGTCCACTTCATCCTTGTCATTTTCATGTTCTTCTTCCTCCTCCTCCTCCTCGTCCTCCTCCTCTTCCTCGTCTGCTTCATCCTTGTCATTTTTCCTGTTCTTTCTCCTCGTCCTCCTCCTTGTCCTCCTCATTGCCCTCCTCCTCCTCCTCCTCCTCCTCCTCCTCCTCCTCCTCCTCCTCCTCCTCCTCCTCCTCCTCCTCCTCCTCCTCCTCCTCCTCCTCCTCCTCCTCCTCCTCAGGAAGTTAATTCTTGACAACCGTGAAGGAGATTATGTTTACTCCAAATAACTAGACACAATTACTCTGTTCCTGTCTTACTTTAATTTCTTTTTCATTAAATTTTCTTTTATTTGATTTCACTCTGAGCACAACAAGGGGTCTGGTATTTTAAGATTAAAGTTTGTATGTCTTTGTGTCAAGTTTTCTCTCAGCCTTCTATTTTTCCTTTTTTCCTTTTTTCCTTTTTTTTTTTTTTTGTGCGTCCGTTTTTGTCGTTTTTCCTTCGTGCGTGTGAAGCTTTTAGTTAAGTTTCGGTCAGGCGAGTATTTTGGTCAGTCTAAAGAGGGTCGTCGCTTTTTCGTTGGTTCTCGTAGTCTGTTATCTTACACGCCTCTCTTAGTTTGGGGTTTGTTTTTCTCCTTCTTCGGCTCTTCTTCAGGTTTTCTTATCTCTTGATCGCTTCGGTTTGTTGCTCTCTTCCTTTGGTCAGTTCTTCTGTCTATCCGTCTTTGTATCATGTAATTTTTAGCTCATATTCCTTGTACGTATAACTTGCATTTTTTTTGGGTTAAGTTTTGGTCTCTAACGTTCTTCCTTTCAGTCTTTATCTCATCTCTTCGTCAAGTTACCGAATCTGCGAGTCAGACCTTTATCAGATATACTTTATTTTATTATTTTTTCTGCTCCTTCTTCGAGCTTTCACTGGTTCCTTCGTCAGTATAGGATGTCCATCAGTTTCTCGAGGAATTTTAAGGGGCGGGTCTTGGACGGTCACGTAAATCTGCGTCGGCTCTGAGGCAACGACGTGGTGGTATCGTGTCCCAGATCAGAGGGAGGGAGGGAGGGAGGGAGGGAGGGAATGAAAGAGTGACGACAGATATAGAGGAAGTAGGGGGTGGGAGTCAATGGGGGATGGGGAGGAAGGCAGGCAGGGAGGTGTCGTGACGCCCTTTGTTCTAGCCAAGTATCAGCGTCGCCATCAGCATCAAGGTCGTTTTCGTAATTTCGTATCAATATCTACTCTTTTCCATCAACCTCATGACCGCCCACTCACTTTCACCTCCTCGCCACAGTCCGTTTTCTGTCACCACGCCGCCACTATACGGTATGTAAACTTTGTCACCACCACCACCACCATCACCACCATCACCACTGTCACAGGTATAGTCTCTTCACCATTATGACAGGAACCAAAACATTTTACACGGGTCACCCTTTCAAATTGTTCCCTAGTAATGTTAAAAACTCTCTCTCTCTCTCTCTCTCTCTCTCTCTCTCTCTCTCTCTCTCTCTCTCTCTCTCTCTCTCTCTCTCTCTCTCTCTCTCTCTCTCTCTCTCTCTCGTCAATCGTCTCCTTTCACGCTAACCTTTTAAGTGAAATAAAGCACTCGCGACCACATAAAACTCTGAGATGAAGAGACGTGTGAAAGGTCGCCTCCTCGCACCTCAGTACTGCCACGTCCATCCCGCCCTGTGAGGAATGAGTACCTTTGTTCGCCTCGCCTCGCAACCTGTACCAACCAACCTCTCAACCGATCCACGCAATGAAGGGGCAGTACAAGGAATGGAGAGGGGGAAAATTGAACCGAAAAATTCACCGCCTTTGTGTTGTGTCCAGTGGAGAAATATCGAGTGTTTGTAGAAATGAATGTGGTGGTGGTGGTGGTGGTGGTGATGCTTGTGTAATAAAGGAGAGGGGAGTTTGAGAGAGAGAGAGAGAGAGAGAGAGAGAGAGAGAGAGAGAGAGAGAGAGAGAGAGAGAGAGAGAGAGAGAGATAGTAAAAAAAAAACTAGCATACTTACAAACAACTAATCCAGAAACCTAAACACTCTTATTCTGCGTGTAGAATAAGAGAAAAGACCAATAAGAACTAGACAGACAGACAGACAGACAGACACAGACCAAATGATCAAAACTAAACACTGACAAAATGAGAAAAGGTGACAAACATTAAGAGAGAGAAGATAGAGAGACAGAAAGAATTAAAGAGACTCATGTGTGTGTGTCTGTCTTTTTTTCCCCTAACATATATATTCTTTCTAGTTTTTCTTGCCATAATCTGACAGTGATTGTTGTATTTTCCTTGTTATTTTATGGGCTGTCAGTCGCTGCTTATGACCACATGTCTTCACTTCGTTAATAATGGGTATACAAGTTGTGTGTGTGTGTGTGTGTGTGTGTGTGTGTGTGTGTGTGTGTGTGTGTGTGTGTGTGTGTGTGTGTTGTGTGTGTGTGCAAGAAAAAGAGGTTGAGAAATCGAATGTATTGTGCCAGTTGATAAGATGGGATTTCTCTCTCTCTCTCTCTCTCTCTCTCTCTCTCTCTCTCTCTCTCTCTCTCTCTCTCTCTCTCTCTCTCTCTCTCTCTCTCTCTCTCTCTCTCTCTCTCTCTCTGGCAGGTTAATAGTCTTCTTAATGACATACTTGATTTCTAATGGCCAATTACGGTTCTCCATTGTCTTGCTAAACCTTGAAGTACAAAGAAGAGACTCGATTCCTTAGCTGTGGATTTTCACTCTTTAAAGAAAGGAATGGAAGAATTTGAAGTGTTTATGTTTTCTGCGAGGGAATCGTGCCAATAGACTTGCCCAGATTTTGTTGTTGTTTGTTGTTGATCTTATTATATGTTGATGTGAAATTGTTGTACTTTCTTCACATTTTTTGTTAGTTTATTAATATGATTTTTTTCCTGTTTTCATTCATTCATTCATTTTTTTTTTTTTGTGGTGAGTTGTTCTATACTTTCTTCTCATTTCAGTCTTCATCATTTTTTTGTGGTCACTTTAATCCAGTCTGTTTAACAATCCCACCATATTAGTTTTCTTCTCTTTTCAGGCCGGAGGTTAGTACAGCCTTTAACAGTTTCACAACATCCGCAGCAGCAACACCACCACCACCACAAGCAGCAGCAGCGTCTCTGAGTAAGTACCGACTTAAACTTTCCTAATTGTCCGTAAAATTAAACTTACAGATTTGCATTTTGTGGGAAAAGAGTCTGGCTTTCCTGAGATATTTCTTATTTTCTTTTCTTTTTTCATTTCACGGAATTGTTTTTACTGAAAATCTTGATAAAAATGCGGAATCAGTTTAAACGTTTGACTGTGTGAGTGTTTGTGCATGCATGTGTACGTACTTCTGCATATTCACGTGGTTTTAGTGCAGTGTATTGCATTATATCGCAGGAAGACAATAATCTGCATGCATATCTTGACGACTCACCCTCAAGGCCGGTGCTCCGTTTTCCTTCCCGCGTGTCCCAAGAAGTCGTGAGTCACACCGCCAGTAATAACACTTTGCTTCCATTGTGCTGCTCGTCGCCTCTTGGGAACTCGATTAGCTGGCGTAATGACTTCTTAAAGGGGAGGAATTGCATTATTATTATCACTATTTTCCTGGCTATTATTCTTCATCGTCTTTGTCTCCTTTTTCTTTCCTTTTTGTATTGTCAGTACTGTTAGCGATACACTTTTTTTTTTTTGTATTTTCATTTTATTATGGTGAGGTTAGTGGTGATGGAAGTGCGCCCAAGAGAATTGTATTATAAGTGTCAGTATTTTCTTAACTATTCTTCTTCATCCTCTTTGTCTCCTTTTTTTCCCTCTTTTTTTTTTTTTTTTTTGTATCATTAGCATTTTGGTATTTGTTTATTTTCATTTTTATCATGGCGAGTTCAGTGGTGAATTGCAATAGTACTATCATTATTTTATTAACTATTATTTTCGTAACATATTCTTCTTCATCGTCTTTGTCGTTTTTATCCCATTTGTTTTATATTATTAGTATTTGCATCGGTATTTTTATTTTTATTATGATGAGGTTAGTGGTGACGGCAGTGCGTTCAGGTGAGCGTCAGGTAACATGGGAGTTAATTGATTTTACCTGTACATTGTTTCCTCTCTCCTTATACAGGTGTGTAGCAAGGTAGGCTATCGTGTACCTGTAAGGTTATGGCTCTTACTACAACCTACAACCAGTTCTCTCTCTCTCTCTCTCTCTCTCTCTCTCTCTCTCTCTCTCTCTCTCTCTCTCTCTCTCTCTCTCTCTCTCTCTCTCTCTCTCTCTCTCTCTCTCTCTCTCAAGATATACCCTCGCTGCCTACATTAATTCACTGACTAAATCATGAATACTATAATCGTGCCTGCCTTATATAATTAAAACATTTATTACAGCCTGACATGCCCTGCCCTCTTTATAAAGCCTCTCACGTAAAGATATATTGCACCACTTAGCTTAATAATACACGAGGGTAAACTGGCTTCAGGATCGCTATGGGTTGTCAGGTGTTCAGGCCAGGTGGGAGGCTCATAATTAGGCAGGTGAGCTTAGGTGAATAGGGTGCAACTACAACACTTATCACTCTCCTTTCCTTCCTTATTGCGTCTTACCACGCCAAGTGTTTGCTTTTGTGGTTTTTTGCTTGTGTAGAGGGTGAAGTATTGAGACTTGTTTTTTGGTGCTATGTGGTGGTGGTGGTGGTGGTGGTGTTTGTTGTCTTTGTTGTTCGTGTTTATCTTTATTTGTTTATTACGTGTAGTTTTTAAAATGCTGTGCTGAAGTTATTGTGGTTTGAAAATCTTGTCTGTTGGGGAAAAAAGTGATTAAGTGAACAGAAAGTGATGCATTGCTAGAAAAGACGGAGGAGCGCACACAC
>NC_087159.1:29990000-30017500 GCF_035594125.1 Scylla paramamosain | reverse complement strand
GAAAAGGAGAAGAGAAGAGCGAAAATTGGGAGAAATGGAAATGGCATGAAAAGATAAAGCAAAGACATGGAGAGGGAGAAGAGAAGGAAAGAAGGAGAGATCGTAAGAAAAGAGGAGGGCGAAAGATGTAACATGAATATAAGGAAAGGAAAAGTAAGAGGGAGCCAAAAAGAGGAAACAGGGAAAGGAGTGGAGAGAGAAGTAGGAAAATAAAAAAAGACAAGTAAGGAAAACAAAAACAAAACAAAAAAACAGAAAACAAAAAAAAAACTACCGAAAGTGGAAATAGAAAAAAAAAGTTGAGAAAAGAGAAAAAAAAATCGAATATATTAAGCAGAAAGAGCAGAAGAAGAAGAAGAATAGGACGACGAAGGAGAGATAGGAAGTGCACGTGAGGGACTGAGAGAAATATAGGTGACAGGAAAAGGAAGGCGAGATGCTGGGCGGCAGAGTAAGGGAAGGGTTCTGTAATGGCGAGGCAAGGTATAACTTATGACTCGGTGCTTGTCTCTCTTTGTGTCCCTTTATGGGCGGGCGTGTGCTTCTGGTGGCTGGCAGAGAGAGAGAGAGAGAGAGAGAGAGAGAGAGAGAGAGAGAGAGAGAGAGAGAGAGAGAGAGAGAGAGGATAATTATAATTTTTAGCTCAAGAACACAAATCATTTTCGTGAGAGAGAGAGAGAGAGAGAGAGAGAGAGAGAGAGAGAGAGAGAGAGAGAGAGAGAGAGAGAGAGAGAGAGAGAGAGAGAGAGAGAGAGAGGATAATTTTTAGCTCAAGAACACAAATCATTTTCGTGAGAGAGAGAGAGAGAGAGAGAGAGAGAGAGAGAGAGAGAGAGAGAGAGAGAGAGAGAGAGAGAGAGAGAGAGAGAGAGAGAGAGTGCGTGTCGTCTACCAAAGAGATTAAACAATAAGAAATTAGTTATTTACTCGGTAACTTATTGACTTTCATGATTATTTCCATGTATTTGTCAAGGTACTCGTCTCAAGCACAAGTGGAGCATATGACGGCAAGGGTTTCCAGTACAGGTATGATAAAAATGCAGGTACTTGCAGGTGCTTAGGGTAATGTACCGTGCAGAGTCCACACACCTGACTGGCTTTACCTGTTCGGTCACCTTCCTTTCCTCCCTTTCCCTCCTACCTTTCCGTCTTCTTTTTTCTATCTTGGTTTCTCGTAGTCTCCCTGTTTTCTTTGTTTTCTTAATTTTATTCTGAAATTCTTATATTCTTATCTTTATTTTTTTTTCTTGTATATACTAATATGTTTCGTCTTTGCTCCTCCTTCCTTGTCGTTTTCCTTTTTTTTTATTTTCCCTGCTTTTTATCAACTCTTGTAATCTAATTCTCTTGTTTTGTTTTTTTTTGTCTTGAAATTCACGTATTTATTTTTTTCCTCCTCTTTCCTCTTCTTCCTTCTTTCCTTTCATCCTCTTACCTTCCTTCTTTTTTCTGTTTTTTTTTTTATACTTCTTACATTCTTTTACAAATCTTTTCCTCACCTCAACTCTAACACCTTCCCTCTTCTTTTCCTCCTCTTTTCCGTATTTCTTTCCATTTTTGTCTGGTTTTCTTCTCTACTTCTTATGTTCCTTTACGTGGATTTGTTTTAACATGATGTTTAAGTGTAAAAAGTAGTCATTTTTATTTATTTATTTATTTATTTATTTATTTTATTTATTTATTTTTTTTGTGTGTGTGTGTGTTTATCTTCGTCTTTCTTTTCTCTCTTTGCTAACCGGTCGTTTGCATTCCTGTTGTGTTCTTATGCTTATCTCCGTCTTTCTTTCCTTTCCCGGCTAATCACTCGTTTGCATTCTCATGTTCTTAAGTTTATTATCTCCGCCTCTTTTTCCTCTGTCCTGCCGCCTTTTCTCTATTTCCTGTTTCTTTTATAATATCGTTTTGTTCTTTCTTGTTTTTTTTTTTTTCTTAAATTTGTTGTGTACATGTACTTTCCTTTTCGTCACTTTCTCTTTTCATCTATTTTTGTTATCTTCTTCCCTTTCTCCTTTCCTTCCTTCTTAACTTCAGCCTCTTGTCTACTAATTTTCCTTGATCCTCTTATTCTTGTATCATAGTTATCTCTTCACCTCTTACACCGCCTCTTCCTCTTCCATAATTCATCCCTTTTTGCTTTACTTTTATTAATCCTTAATCTTTATTTTTTTTTCCACCAACAAGTATTTTTTATTTTCCTCATGGCGGTCTCTTCCTTCCTTAACTCCGTCCTTTCTTTCATTTTTCTTTATTGCCTCCTGTTTTTCCCTTCCTTGTTTCTCTCCCTCCCTCCTTCCTTCTTCCTTCTGACCCCAAACTTTGCTTTATTTCCGTCACTTCAGCACGCCTCTCCTCCTCCTCTTCCTTCTCTCTGACCCTCTCCACCATTTTACCTCGGACACGCCCAGCTCTCCCTTCCTCCCCTTGTCTTACCCTTTTCTCTCTCCATTCCCTCTCTACCTCTCTCTTCCCTATCTTCCTTTCTCTATATGCTTTCATGTTGAAGTCAAATCTTCTGACATCGTAATTTTTTTTTCTAGCTTCATTACTCATGCATCTACATATTTATTCTCTCTCTCTCTCTCTCTCTCTCTCTCTCTCTCTCTCTCTCTCTCTCTCTCTCTCTCTCTCTCTCTCTCTCTCTCTCTCTCTCTCTCTCTCTCTCTCTCTCTCTCTCTCTCTCTCTCCCCTTCCTTTGCATACATTTCCACCTCCAACTGACTTCCTTCCACATCCACAACTTCATATCATACCATCTCTTCTAGTCTCTCTTCTCTTTGTTTCCCAGTTCCTTTACCCTCTCCTCCTCTCATCCTGTACTTCTCCCTCCCTCCCTTCGTTCAGTCCTTTCTCCATGTCTCAGTTATCCCTCCGTCTCCTATCCCTCCCTTCCTTACCCCTCCTTCTCGTGTCCACTGCTCCCGTCGTCCTCCCTCACCTTCCCTACGTCTGCCTCATCTATCTTACAGTGGCCGCAACCTTGGCTGGGGAACTACCTGGATGAGTGGCGTTACCTGTGATGGACGGCCAATACCTACCCGAGTCCGCCCCTTCAGCCAAAATCGAACTCAAACCTTTTAATTTTGGATCGTTTTCAGACAATGAGGTTGTTGATCGATGCTCTCGTTGTGATCTGCCTGCTGCCGATAAACTTTAGTAGATATTGTGTGTGTGTGTGTGTGTGTGTGTGTGTGTGTGTGTGTGTGTGTGTGTGTGTGTGTGTGTGTGTGTGTGTGTGTGTGTGTGTGTGTAACCTGCACGCCAGCACCTCCAGGACCACCAGGAATGATTATACCTTTCCAGGCTCCTAGTAAGTGTCGTTTGCAGGTATCAGTGGCGATAAAATATAAGTAAGTAGACAAAAACACACACAGCAGTCGATTTTTTTGTGAGTTATATTTTCTGCACTCCTCTTCAGTTCTCATTCATTTACTTACTCTTCACTATCCCTTTCATTTCCTCGCACTTTTTGCCCCTGTCAGTATTTGTCCCGCCCCGTCATATCCCACCCCGCCCCGTCTTATCCCACCCCGCCGCGCCTTATCCTGCACTGCCCCTCTCCGCCCCATCCCGCCCCGCCCTCCTTTGCTTCAAGATCCGCTCTGGAGATTCAAGGTCATTAGTGACGTCACTCGTAGAAATGGAAGACGGAAAAAGAGAAACACTGTTGATCTTTATAGTATTTTTCCTCCTCTGAGACGCGACTCACGGACGGAGAGCAAAAACGAGAAGAGGAACTGGTAACACTCAGTAGGGGTTGTTTTTTTTTCTTCTCATTTTCTTCTCTCTCTCTTCCGTAGCACATGAGTTGTCAGAGGTTCTTAGGAGCGTGAGGAGGTGCTAGATGTGAAGTTTGCTGAGAGTTTGTACTGATCCTCTTACTGGTAAAAAGATCAGAAATAGAGAAAAAAATGGAAAGCTTTCTGAAGAGATGCAATCATTCTGATCCATGTTAAAAAAAAAAAGAAAGATATATAAAAAAAGGTTTCAGAAGAGATGTACTGCTTCTGGTACTCATAAAAGAAAACAGTTGAAGAAAAACAAGAAATAAAAGCATTTCCGAGGAGCGCGCGCGCACACATATCCACCCACCCACCCACCCACCCACACACACACACACACACACACACACACACACACACACACACACACACACACACACACACACACACACACACACACACACACACACACACACACGTAGTAGTAGCTATGTAGATGCCGCAAACCCATTAGTCCCCGTAACCACAGACAGGTGTTAAGTAGTTTCTCGCGTGACCAGCCTCGCAGGGCCGTGCTTACCCTCGCTAATGTTTCCTGCTTAGAGTACACCTGTGTATACAAAGCCATAAATAGCGAGCCGCCGCGTGCTGGACAGGTACTTGTGGCGAGTGAGGCGAAGACAAAGGTTGCGAAGGTATGCGAGGGTGTAGGAGCCTTGTGACGGACAGAATGTGGGTGTGGGCGAGAGAAGGAGGTGGTGGAGGGGATGAATCTTGCTAGCGAGGAGAGGAGGGTAAGAGGTCGGGTCAATGTTTGTAAGATCAGGGCGGCTACACTCATGCCGGCGTTAGTCTCAGTAATTAACGCCTCGTCTGGATCAAGTGGTTTCAACGCGTGTGCAGCGAGGCGGCGATGTGACTCAGACTTTTAAACCCGAGACGAATCCCCTTTAGATTTGAAGCTTTAAAATGCGAGTCTTTTACCTTTAAGTCCTGCCCCGGGATCGGCTTGAAAGTGTAAGTTTTTGTAGGGTGCAGTAGTGGCGTTCGTTAAAGTGATGGGCGTCTAAATGGGCGCCGCTGGATGCTTACATAATGGGGTTAATATTTCAATGGGTTACACTCGTGTGCATTTTCTTATTAAGAGAATAGAGGGGAGCGCCTTTCCGGTCCTGTGGCTCAAGAGTTTATGTGGAGGGAAGAGACAGTTGAGATAGTGATGCGGGCCACTCCCTTCCTGCCCTGCTGCTGCTTCTGTGGCGCCCTCTATTCCCCTTCCCAGAGAGAGAGAGAGAGAGAGAGAGAGAGAGAGAGAGAGAGAGAGAGAGAGATTAAATATATTCCAGCAGAGAATTTTGTGAGTCAACAGTAACGCGAGAGTGTCAACAAGGAAGGGTCGGAGGTTAGCCAAAGATTTGTTGCCCCTCTTGACTGAGCTCGCGGCGTATTGACTGAGCTCACAGGGTACTGGCTGAGCTCGCGGCGTGCTGGGTGAGCTTAAGGCGTATTGACTGAGCTTACGGCATATTAACTGAGCTCACGGGATACTGGCTGAGCTCACGGCGTATTGACTGAGCTCACGGCTTATTGACTGAGCTCACGGGGTACTGGCTGAGTTCACGGCGTATTGATTGAACTCACGGCGTATTGACTGAGCTCACGGCGTATTGACTGAGCTCACGGCGTATTAACTGAGCTCACGGGGTACTGGTTGAGCTCGCGGCGTACTGGCTGAGCTAACAGCGTATTGACTGAGTTTACGACCTGACTGAGCTCACGGTATATTGACTAAGCTCACGGCGTATTGGCTGAGCTCACGGCGTAGATTTTCTTACGTACTGACAAGGCTTACGGAATACTGAGTTTGCTTTACTGAATTCATTTTACTGACTGAGCTCGCGATTTTCTGGCCAGACTTTTTATCTCGTCCAGCTGCTCCACCTCTTCCTGGGAGTCACTCAAGCCAGTCCTCTGATCACACTCCATTGTAAAGCCTCTCCTTCAGCCCACGAGCGCCTGACTGGCCCGCGGGGAATGCTGCGTCTGCCTGCACGACTCGACGGAGGGAGTGTTGTGCAGATACGGTGGACTAATGAAGCTGTTGAGGCTGCGTTACACAAAAGAAATGAGGAAAATCGCTGGCATGAAGAGAGCGAATTGACGTACAGGTATTTAGGATGTTGTTAAAAGTATGTACGAGGAATATTGCGGGGGTAAGATAAAGATGGCAGTAAAATTCAATTATGCACTTGTTTAAACTGTTGTTAATGGTGTTTTTAAATACAATTTTACTGAGTGAGATGAGGATACCCTAAAAAGAAAAAAAGAGGGCAGTTTCAGTGACTCGGAAAGGAAATGTTGGCGTTTGTAACCAAAAATAATATAATTGCAAAAAGAGAAATGTATAACATTAGTGTGTATTTTTATTTTAAGTCACAAGGAAAATGTTTTAAATGGAAACTGAGCGTAAAAGCAAACCAGTTTAATTGAAGGAAGACAAAAAAATAAGTTGTACTGATGTTTTTGTCTTAAGTACTTTTATTATTTTCTCTCAAGATATCCAGACACTCCCCCTCACACACACACACACACACACACACACACACACACACACACACACACACACACACACACACACACACACACACACACACACACACACACACACACACACACACACACCAGAAGCTCCTTTACAGTGGCTAAAACTAACACAAAAAAATTGAACGCGTAAAACAACCTTAAAATAACTTTCCATGGCGTGAGGAATAAGCGAGAAGTAAAAAAGATTAAACAAGAAGGAAAAAATGTTAAAGAAAACGTGTGCTGTTCTTGATCTGAACAAACAAAGAAGAGAAGATGAGCGCTATTACCATACACAAACCAATCATATCACTCCATTATACTGAGCAAACACACACACACACACACACACACACACACACACACACACACACACACACACACACACACACACACACACACACACACACACACACACACACACACACACACACACACACACACACACACACACACACTCTCTCTCTCTCTCTCTCTCTCTCTCTCTCTCTCTCTCTCTCTCTCTCTCTCTCTCTCTCTCTCTCTCTCTCTCTCTCTCTCTCTCTCTCTTGATAACACACACATGTACGCCTCTGTGGAAAAATTATTTAGTATTTAGACACGCACATGGATAATTTTTACGCACATACCCTCACACACACACACACACACACACACACACACACACACACACACACACACACACACACACACACACACACACACACACACACCAGGTGCTCATCACTCTCCATTCCTCCTACAGATGTTGACTTGCTCCCCTCGTGACCAGGTACCAGGTGTCCTCCAGAAGGTGTCCTCCACTCCCCCCTTTTCCTCCCTCTCCCCCTTTCCCCTCCTCTCGCTCACAAATGAATGCTGGTGCTGAATTGACAGACGACTTCTTCTCCTTCGAATACCTATTATATTTATTTGTTTTATTATTATTTTTCTTGTATGGAGGCTCCGTTTTACTTTGTTAAAATAAATTGCTCTCTTGATTATTGTTTTGTTTTGTTTTTTGTTCGTCTGGCTTTTCATGAGGGGTGTAAAAGTTAATTACTTCACTTTTCTCTTTTTTTTTTTTTAGTTACTGTTGATAAGAGCTGAGTGATTTCTTTTTTCACTGTTTATTTTATGGGAATTTTATAATTCGCTCATAGTAGTTTGATTAAATTCTTGATTCCTCTTCTTTTTTGGCCTTTTTTTTATCAGGACTGTTGTTATTGATTTGGAAACTTGATTACCGTTCCTATTCTTCTTTTTCTTATTGGAGAAGAACTTTGCTGTTTTCATTATCTTCCCTCATTTTTTTTTATCGTTTTATAACTTTCATTGGCATTTCACAACCGATTTTATTATTATTACCATTATTATTTCGCTATTTTATTATTAGTACTGTTATTTCTCTTCCCTCTATAGCCAGCGCCAAGATTAATACTACAATATCAAGAAGTGACTCAGCAGTCATGTATTTTTTCCCGTTTGTTTACGCCCAAGAACAGTTCAAGGCCCTCGTTTATTTATTTTTTTGTGAGTATATATAGAAGTGTGACAAATCATCTTTAGTGTTGGCGACCCTTGTGTGTGTGTGTGTGTGTGTGTGTGTGTGTGTGTGTGTGTGTGTGTGTGTGTGTGTGTGTGTGTGTGTGTGTGTGTGTGTGTGTGTAAGTAGCGCCTTCCTACAGTGGCGGTGACGAGCGTGTGACAGCAAGAATTAAGAGAGAGAGAGAGAGAGAGAGAGAGAGAGAGAGAGAGAGAGAGAGAGAGAGAGAGAGAGAGAGAGAGAGATGGGAGGTGTCTGAAGTTGAATTAGACTGCTTATCTCTCTCTCTCTCTCTCTCTCTCTCTCTCTCTCTCTCTCTCTCTCTCTCTCTCTCTCTCTCTCTCTCTCTCTCTCTCTCTCTCTCTCTCTCTCTCTCCAGGTAGAGTGACTTGCGCATTTTCTTATTATTATATAACTTCTTAAGATTCGTGCTGGTGGTGGTGGTGGTGGTGGTGGTGGGTGCGTATATTTTTTTCCTCCATGAATTTTCTTTAATCTTATTCCTTCATAATTTTTGTATCTGTCTATTTTGAGAATTCGCCCGGGAATTTGTGAGAGATGGACAAGGAATTATTTTTTTCTTCTATTACGCTTTCTTATTCTTTTGTTTTTGGCCTGAATTCTTCGATACTGCTAGTGGTGGTGGTGGTGGTGATGGTGGTGGTGGAAACAGTACCAGTTGTTATGTGGGTGCTGTCGTAGAAGTAATGGTGGTTATGATCACAGAAAACATGTTAGTGGTGATGGTTGTGAGGGTCGTGGTTGTGGTGCCGCGACAATGTAGTGCGTAGGTAGTGGAGGCGGCGGTTGCGGCGGCGGGTGAGGCTGTTGCGGCGTGGCGGCGTGGCGGCGTGACCTGCCACACGTGGACGGAGGCGCTGCGTGCTGTGTGTGGCCTTCCAGGGGGCAGGTGGCGGCTTCTACCTGTGTGTGTGTACCTGTCCGCCCCGCCCCGCCCCGCCCCGCCCCGTCCCACACTTCATCTTCACCGACTTTAATCTTACCTTCAGGAACCTGTATATTACCCGCGGCCTTACCTTAGCATCAGCTCGCCGCAACACGCTACCGCTTCCCTCATTCATCCCGACCCCCGCCGAACAGGAAGTCAGGTGTGGGTATGAGGCTTAACACCCTCTTCGTTAATCCCAGGTGTTGAATTAGGTCATGTTAGCCACTAAGCCAGCCGGGAGAGAGAGAGAGAGAGAGAGAGAGAGAGAGAGAGAGAGAGGCGTGGGAGGGAGAGTGAGAGAAAGGAGAAGCAGAGGGAGAGAATAAGGGAGAGAGGGAGGCAGGGTGAGTCACTGAGCTGGGTTTCCATGACTGCATGCAAAAAAAAAAATGTTTATAAATGAGATCACGAGGCACACGCGCTCTGGCAGATATAGCACGAGGCAGCGAGGGGCGTGCGAGGGGCGTGCGAGGGGGGTGCGAGGGCGTGCATGCAGCCGCCGCTTTGTGAGGCAGTCGGGGTCGCACCTTGGCAAGTTGAGCGCAGCCTTTCTCCCATCACCCAATCCCTCCCAGCCTGTCTTGCTCCCCTTCTTTTTCTCCCGGCTCTTCACGTAGTCTCTCCTCTTCTTCCTTCTCTTCCGCCCTTTATCTAGCCTTTTCCTCCTCCTTTCCCTTCTTGCCCTCGATCTAGCTTTGCTTCCCTACTTTCTTTCCTCTTAGTCCTTCATTTACCTTTCTTCCCCTCTTCCTTCCCTTCCCGCCCTCCAACTCGCCTTTCTCCCTTTCCTCTGCCTCTCCCCGATCTTCTTTCGCTACCCACCTTTCATCCATTCTTTCTCCCCTTTTCCCTTCCCTCTCGCCCTTCACGTAGCCTCTCTCCCCTTTTGCCTCTCCCCGCCCTTCATGTAGTCTTTCTCCCCTTGTCCCCTCTCTCTCTCTCTCTCTCCCCGCCCTCCACCAAGCCTCTTCCAGCCGCCACCTTCAGGAGATTAACATTGAAACATCATTGGACGACCTCACTTAAAGCGCGGTCGTGCATCCCGTGGCGTGGTCGTGGCGGGGGGTCGCGGGGTCGTGCGGGGCGACACTGAACACTTGTGCTGATTAAAAGCTCTTGAATCTCCTTCCCACCCACCGCGGGAAGGATTTGCAGCCCCGCCTCTCGACACAGCTGCCTACGGGTGGAAGTTACAAGGAATCATCGAGGGATACATTGCCGGCCTGTCTGGCTTTGCTTATCTCTGTTTTGAGGCTTGTTTTGCGTCTTGCGTCTTTCCACCGCCAGGAAAAATAAACTCAAGGTGGTAATAAAGTGTGTTGAAATATGTAAATTGAATTCGTGGTGATTATTATTATTATTTTATTATTTTTTTTTCTTTTTAGTTTTTATTACTCATTTCCCGACGCCTTGTTGTTTTTAAATGTGCTCAGGTTGTATTTGTATAATTTGTCTTTGCGATTCATGGTGGTGTCGTCGGGAATCTAAACCATTAACCTTTCCTTCCCCGCTCATCCCCACCCCCTTGATGAATCACTATTTTTATCGCAACGAATAGTAAGTAAGTAATGGCCTTCATCTCCTCTTGTAATCTTTCTTTCGTCTCTCTTTCTTAATTTTTTTTCCTCCTTCCAACGCCCGAAACCCTGACCTCGTTTTAGCCACACACACACACACACACACACACACACACACACACACACACACACACACACACACACACACACACACACACACACACACACACACACACACACACACACACACACACACACACACACACACACACACACACACACACACGAACAAAGAAAAACGATACGTGGTCGTGGACTGGAACTCTTGGCCCCTAAAACGCTTCAGCCGTAAAAGGCCAGCGATAAACGCCCATTCGAAAACTAAAATAATAGATTCGAATCGGCATTTATTCGCACGTTCGTAAGAGCGAGAGATGATAATAATAATAATAATGGTGTACACGAGAGGGAGGAGTGCAAAGATTAGACAAGCTGGCACAGATTGGCGTCGCGAGTCCTAACTGGAATGTCAACGAAGTATTATTGTCTAAAATCTGAGACTTTGTGGAGTGCTGGAATAAATCTCTGGTTCGCCTGACTTTTTATTGACTTTGGAAGTGTGATAAAACTGAGAAAAGGAGGAGTTATCTTAAATTCATAGCCTGAGATGTAGCTTTACTTAGCATTCTTTTCGTGTTATCTAAAGTATCGTCGTTTATAAAGTGAAATATACTCAACGAATTATTTTTTTTTATCTCCATGCATCATTAATTTTCCAAAACTGCTATAAAAATATCAATCACGAATTCTCAACTTTTCACCTGGAGGAGGAGAGACAAAGCGGCAGGAGGAGGAGGAGGGGGAGAAGGAGGAGAGAGGGTGAGTTAAAACCAGGCGTGGTAAGAGCAGGAGAGGACAGCCTACGTAAAAGGAGAGAGGAGAGGGACCAGTGAGCTCCTTTTTTTCCCCCATAGAGATATAAATGTTTATCTGCATTGGTAAGGTGACTCAGGGCAGCGGCTGTCTCCCACACGGCCATAATGCACAGGCTTGTCACTCCAAATCGGTAAGGAATGCTGCCTTTAATCCCCTCTCTGCCTCCTCCTGCCCCTCCTTCAGTATACCTTCCACTTCTCTCTCCTATTTTTCTCCCTTTTTTTTATTTTCATTCATCCTTTTCTTTTTTTCTTCTTTCGTCTTCCTTCTCTCCTCACATCCCTTCCTTTTCCTGCTAGTCTTCATTTCTTCAGTATATCTTCTCTCTCTCTCTCTCTCTCTCTCTCTCTCTCTCTCTCTCTCTCTCTCTCTCTCTCTCTCTCTCTCTCTCTCTCTCTCTCTCTCTCTCTCTCTCTCTCTCTCTCTCTCTCGCTTCCCCTTTTCTCTTATTTTTCTTCTTTTCCTTTTCGCCATTCATCCTTTTTTTTTTCTATCGCCCTTCCTTCTCTCCTCACATTTCCTCCTCCTCCTCCTCCTCCTCCTCCTCCTCCTCCTCCTCCTCCTCCTCCTCCTCCTCCTCCTCCTCCTCCTCCTCTTGATTTTCTTCCTTCAGTATACCCTTCATTTCTCTTAGCCCTTTTTTCCATTCTTTTCCATCTCTTTTCCTATTCCTAATTCATCCTTTTTTCTCGTTGTTCCTTTTTCTGTCCCTTTTCTCCTCACATCCTTTCCATATCCCCTTCGCTTTTCACAGCTGTCCTCTTATCCCCTTCACTTTCCCCATCTCTCCTCTCTCTCTCTTCACACATTCTCTCCCTTCGCTTTCGCTTCTCCCTTTCCCTTTCTCCCTTCTATCTTTTCTCTCCATCAAGTTCTTCGTCTTTTCCTGGCGTCTCTTCTACTTTGCAGAGAGAGAGAGAGAGAGAGAGAGAGAGAGAGAGAGAGAGAGAGAGAGAGAGAGAGAGAGAGAGGAACACTTGTGGATGCTAAATGAAAAGCTAAATTACAGGTTTCGAATCTCTTGTTGGGGATGAAGATTAATGAAAGGGAAAGAGGGAGAGGAGGAAAAAATATATAATCAGAGAAGAAGGCAAGGTCGCCCACTGCATTCTCTCTCTCTCTCTCTCTCTCTCTCTCTCTCTCTCTCTCTCTCTCTCTCTCTCTCTCTCTCTCTCTCTCTCTCTCTCTCTCTCTCTCTCTCTCTCTCTCTCTCCCCCCCCCTTGTTTGCTTTCGTGTTCCTTTCCTTCCCTTATCTCTTCCTCCTCCTCCTCCTCCTCCTCCTCCTCCTCCTCCTCCTCCTCCTCCTCCTCCTCCTCCTCCTCCTCCTCCTCCTCCTCCTCCAGAATCCTGCCCTTCTCTTCATCCCTCCTCCTCTCTACACACACACACACACACACACACACACACACACACACACACACACACACACACACACACACACACACACACACACACACACACACACATTTTCAATCATGGTGTATATATTAGCGTTTAAGATTTACTTTTATGTACTTTGTTTGATAAATACCTTATTGGGTTTTCTCCTTAATGATTATATACAATTATGGTTTAGTAAAATATTGCTAATTTCCTTTGTCTCTATTAGTCGTGTATCATTTTTTTTGCTGGGGTTGATAATAATGGTGGTGATGATAATGATGGTAATAATAATAATGATAATAATGATGATAATAATGATAATAATAATAATAATAATAATAATAATAATAATAATGATAATGATAATAATGTTTACAGAACCAGTTCTCTACAAATAATAAAACTTTTTTCGTTCTCGCGTTACGAAATTCATAATTTTTCTGTAAGGGAAATTTATCTCACCGTTAATCCTTGCTAAAATTTGTATTGCTCTTATTTTCTACTACTACTACTACTACTACTACTACTACTACTACTACTACTACTACTACTACTACTACAACCAGCACCACCACCAGTACCACCACCACCACCACCACCACCACCACTACTACTATATCACCAACAACCACCACCACCACGACCACTTTTCTCCATAAAACTATAAAATGCATAATACTACAACTTTCATACCACCACCACCACCACTAGCGCGGCACGCCACGCCCGCCACGCCCCGCCGGGTATCGCCCCCTGGCCGTCTGTTCAGCGCGCGACAAGACAATATAGCAGTCAGACGCTCATCCCTTGTGGCTCAGATAACACGAGCTGATAAGAGAGAGAGAGAGAGAGAGAGAGAGAGAGAGAGAGAGAGAGAGAGAGAGAGAGAGAGAGAGAGAGAGAGAGAGAGAGATTCTTTCTCACTTCTATGTCGGGTGTCTATATTTGCATCTGTTTGTGTTATCCAAGGGCTGTATAAATGATATATCCTGACTCCTTCCTTCTGCGAGCCAACGCTAAACTTTATATATTAGAGAGCAGTGAACCTTGCTATGCTACTACTACTACTACTACTACTACTACTACTACTACTACTACTACTACTACTACTACTACTACTACTACTACTTTTTATTATGCAAGGGGAGTGGTGGCAAAAGGGCAACAAACAAGAAAAAAAGGTTCATTGAGGTGCTAATCCTTAAAGAGCCAAATCGATTATCCAAAAAATACTACCTCTACGACCACTGCTACTACTACTACTACTACTACTACTACTACTACTACTACTACTACTACTACTACTACTACTACTACTACTACTACTACTACTACTACTACTACTACTACTAAATATTCACATCTCTGACCAACAGCAATCAAAATAGACATGCGATAGTAGTAGTAGTAGTAGTAATGGAAGTAGTAATAATACCACCACCACCACCACCACCACCACCACCACCACCACCACCGCCACAACCACCACCACCACCACCACCAAATCTCTGTAATCTTCCAGCCTCAGTAATCTCCACCACTGCAGCCTTCCTATCTACACCATGCTGTGGGGGCGCTCATGGCCCTTATCTCTCCATCCGGGTGTCGGCGTGGCTGCCCCTGACTCGTGGGTCCCGTGCTGGCGTGGCGGCGTGCGTCTCTGTCGCCTGATACCGCTTATCACCTAATACGCCAAAGATTTATCCTCCTCTTTGCTCGTCTCTCTCTCTCTCTCTCTCTCTCTCTCTCTCTCTCTCTCTCTCTCTCTCTCTCTCTCTCTCTCTCTCTCTCTTACCCCTGATCCTCCTCCTCCTCCTCCTCCTCCTCCTCCTCCTCCTCCTCCTCCTCCTCCTCCTCCTCCTCCTCCTCCTCCTCCTCCTCCTCGGACACCTTCACCTCACTTCCCTTCCCTTCTCTCCGTGCCAGCCCCTCCCTTCCCTTCTCTTTTCCAGCGAGGGCATGACTGACCTATCTTGTGTGGTGCTATATTTACGCGTATTTCTCTAGACTCTCTCTCTCTCTCTCTCTCTCTCTCTCTCTCTCTCTCTCTCTCTCTCTCTCTCTCTCTCTCTCTCTCTCTCTCTCTCTCTCTCTCAGGCAGACAGGGGATGTTAAGATGTCTCTTTAACAAAATTTACCTACATAAGACTTGCCTACCTGGAGTTTCTTAATTGACAGGTGGGCGGATGGACGATTTTGGCAAAGATTAAGCAGGTGACTTGATGGTAGGCAGTGATTGGCTTGGATTAGATTGGATAAGGGAATTTAGACTGGCAGAGAGGAGACACACAGAGAGAGAGAGTGGGTGAAAGAGAGAGAGGGAGAGGGAGGTTTAGTCTGGCATCTCTCCAACTAATAGTCCCTCCTTCCTCGTAGGCTAAAATAAAGAGCAGATTATTGCCGCTCAGAAAAGATTACACGCAGACACTTATGAACTTTTATGTGGATTTAATTTTTTGACTCGTGGTGACCCGGGATGGAGCCTTAGTGGTGGTGGTGGTGGTGGTGGTGGTAGGAGTAGTAGCAGTAGTAGTTGTGAGGTTTAGGTTTCATTATTATTATTATTATTATTATTATTATTATTATTATTATTATTATTATTATTATTATTATTATTATTGTTATTATTTCTTCATAAGTTCATATATTTCACTCTCTCGAGTTTTTCTTTTTTCTTTTTTCTTTTTCTTTTTTTTTTACATTTGCTTCGTTTTCGCCAATTTTTATTTATTGCGGCGTGAGTCACGGATTCATGACCTTGGCAAGTATAAACTCTCTCTCTCTCTCTCTCTCTCTCTCTCTCTCTCTCTCTCTCTCTCTCTCTCTCTCTCTCTCTCTCTCTCTCTCTCTCTCTCTCTCTCTCTCTCTCTCTCTCTCTCTCTCTCTCATGGAAACATTTCAACACCTTAGAGAGAGAGAGAGAGAGAGAGAGAGAGAGAGAGAGAGAGAGAGAGAGAGAGAGAGAGAGAGAGAGAGAGAGAGAGTGTGTGTGTGTGTGTGTGTGTGTGTGTGTGTGTGTGTGTGTGTGTGTGTGTGTGTGTGTGTGTGTGTGTGTGTGTGTGTGTGTGCACGCGCGGGCGCGTCTTTTCTTTTTCATTTTTCGTTTTCATATTATTTTCCCTGCGTGAGTGCGGGAGGCAGGCAGGCGGGCATGCGGGCGTGCCGGTAGACGGGCGGCGTGGCGCGGGCGAGGCAGAGGGAGGTCGGAGTGCGGTTTGTGGCAATTCGTAGTGAAAATACGAACGTTTTTCTTTTGCCTTGAATGAGTACTAGGTCTGTTCCTGCCTTCAGAAAAATGAGAAGTACAAAAGCAGGAGCGACTGGAGGAGGAGGAGGAGCAGGAGGGGTAGGAGAAAGAGGAGATGGAGATGGAGCCCAAGAAGGAAAAGTAGTAGTAGTAGTAGTAGGAGGAGGAGGAGGAGGAGGAGGAGGAGGAGGAGGAGGTGAAGAAGGCGCAGGGTGTGGTAGAAAAGCTAAAATCTGAAGGGAAATTGATTTTTTTCACCCGTTTTGAATTGTCAGTTTCTTCTTCTCCCTGGAAAAAAAAATCAAATTGCAGAGAAGGCGAAGAAGGAAGAGGAGAAGGAGGATGTAGAAGGAAATAAAAGAAAGAACAGAGGTGGTAGTTGGGCGTGGCGAAGGAGGAAGGACGTAAAAATTGAAGGACAAAAATGGAGAAGGAAAAGAGTAATGTTCGGTGCCGAGAATTGGAAGGAAAAGATGAAGACAGGAAAATGAGGAAGAACAGAAAAATGCGATAGAAATTGATGTTCTCGGGAAATGAAGGAGACATTTTGAGATTCTCCTACTCTCTCTCTCTCTCTCTCTCTCTCTCTCTCTCTCTCTCTCTCTCTCTCTCTCTCTCTCTCTCTCTCTCTCTCTCTCTCTCTCTCTCTCTCTCTCTCTCTCTGATATTCCTATCACATTCTCAGTGGTAGCAATTATTATTTTTTTCTTTATTTTTATACTCGACAATCTCTCTCTCTCTCTCTCTCTCTCTCTCTCTCTCTCTCTCTCTCTCTCTCTCTCTCTCTCTCTCTCTCTCTCTCTCTCTCTCTCTCTCTCTCTCTCTCTCTCTCTCGTCAGTGGTGGCATATCATTATAATGTCCCTTGACCTCTCCCTTCCACTCACCACAGATGGTCGGCCTCACCCCCATTAAGGCTCATTAATCGACCCCATTGTGGCCAGTTAAAATATATTAACTCGAGATTCAACCGGTGTTTCCTCCTGCTCCTCCTCCTCCTCCTCCTCCTCCTCTCTTTACTAATCATCTCCATTTTTATTCTCATTAATTTAACAAAGTACATCAGTAAAAGCAAATACACAATTTAAAGGGGGAAAAAAAAAGGATATAAGTTAATATTCTAAGGTGTAATTTAAAGGGAATGGATTAAAAGAAAGGGAAAAAAAGGGATAAAATAAAAGCTAGTGGGAATAATTTATACAGTGCATCACAACTGTTGTCTGCTTGCACGTACCCTTGCAGGCAGAGGAGGAGGAGGAGGAGGAGGAGGAAGAGGAGGAGGAGGAGGAGGAGGAGGAGGAGGAGGAGGAGGCGGCACAGAGGCGAAAGTGCAAGGCCGGACAGTGTTGGCGTCGCCTCTATGGCATGTTGACTGGGCGGGGCTCGTGGGAAACACAATTTAGATTACTCCTCGACTCGACCGGGTCACACTGCATCTCTCTCTCTCTCTCTCTCTCTCTCTCTCTCTCTCTCTCTCTCTCTCTCTCTCTCTCTCTCTCTCTCTCTCTCTCTCTCTCTTTTGTTCTCTTTATTCACCTTTTTCTCAATTTTTTAAGGGTCGTGTTTCCAAAAAGGGGTCTTGGTATTTTCCTTCGGTCATTTTGTGTTAAGGTGAAAGTTTCTCTCTTTCAAAGTGTCGCCCTTAAAGTGTGACGTGTGTTTTGTATAGCGGGTCTTTGCAGTACAGTTGTCATCGCTCTCTCTCTCTCTCTCTCTCTCTCTCTCTCTCTCTCTCTCTCTCTCTCTCTCTCTCTCTCTCTCTCTCTCTCTCTCTCTCTCTCTCTCTCTCTCTCTCTCTCTCTCTCTCTCTCTCTCTCTCTCTCTCTTTTGTTCTCGTTTTAACAGGACTCACTGAAAGGAGAAAATAGAAGCTTTAGTTGTTATTTTTTTTCTCTCTCTCTCTCTCTCTCTCTCTCTCTCTCTCTCTCTCTCTCTCTCTCTCTCTCTCTCTCTCTCTCTCTCTCTCTCTCTCTCTCTCTCTCTCTCTCTCTCTCTCTCTCTCTCTCTCCCTCCTGCGTGGCTATATAAGGCAAAATACAATAACTTCCATCACCCCGTTATTGAAACTTTATAGCCATGATAATCGCCGTAGCCTCACCTCACCGTCACTAGCGTAATCAAAATTGTCATTCCTCTTCCCCCTCCTCATGTTCCTCTTCCTTTTTTTTCTCTCTCTCTCTCCTCCACCTCCACCTCTTTTTTTTTTTTTTTCTCTCCCGTCTTCCTTTGTCGTCAGTGTAAATCAAAGGTGCACTGAATATAGTTTAGTTATTGAGGAGAAAATATGTTTCAAATTTGAAGACTAACAAGGACATGGAAGGAGGAGGAGGAGAGGAGTAGGAGGAGGAGGAGGAGGAGGAAGAGGAAGAAGAAGAAGATAAGAACAGTTTATCTCCATCCTCCATCCATCCTTTACTGATGCACTATTTCTCTTCTCTCCCTTCTTCCTCTCTCACCCTTCCTCCCCTTCTCTCCTCTATCTCCGTTTCCCCCTCTTCCCTTCCTTGCCTCCGTCTCGTCTTGTCTCTTCCCCTCTCCCACTCTCCCTCTCTGCCTCTCCCTGCCTTCGTCCATCCATCTTTACCTCAGCATCCTGGTCCAGCTTTTCCCAACTCGGTCTAGGAACAAGCTCCCCGCTGTGATAGGTCGCCGCGCCGCCGCCATCTGCCAATCAGCTGCTTCCTTGCCTCGTCATCGTTGGGCCATTAACGGAGGACTCCAGGACCCCCTTCTTCTTCCCCGGCCCGTCCCGCTCCGCCCCACCCGGCCCCACCCAGTCCCGTCCCTGTCTGATCCTGATCCACCCGTTACGTACATGCTTATGCCTGGCTGTGTTCTTCATTCTCCTCTTGCTAGTCGTCCTCTTTTTCTTCTTCCTAGTCCTCTTTCTCCTCCTCCTCCTCCTCTTACAGCCCTTTCTTCCTCCTCCTCCTCCTCCTCCTCCTCCTCCTCCTCCTCCTCCTCCTCCTCCTCCTCCTCCTCCTCCTCCTCCTCTTCCTTCTCCTTCTGCCCTGTCATCCTAACCTACCATAATACTCCCTATATTTCCCTATCCACCTTACTCTCCCTTCACTTTGTCATCCTCTTTTTTGCATCTTATCCTCCTCCTCCCCTTACTCCTCCTCCTCCTCCTGCAGCCGCCGTCCCTGCTTCTCCCATATCCTCTTCCACCTTCCATTCCTTCGTCATTCCATCCTCCTCCACACCCCGCCACGCCCGTCTATCTCTGTCCGTCAGTCTTTCCACATCCTCGTTCCATCAATCCACATCTTCTCAACCTGTCTGGTTTTCCGTGTTTCTGTATTAATTTCCCAATCGTTCTGTCCTTTAGCAGAACTTCCTCTGTCCGTCATCTCTCTTCCGTTACCTTCCTCTTTCTAGTAACTTGTTATAGCAAACTTTTTTTTTTTTTTCATTCCTATTTTCAGTCTCCCATCCTCATTGTTATTTGTAAAAGTGTCTTCCTCTTTTGCTCAAGCGTTCTGTCAAAGGTAACGTCTTCTTTCATCTTCCCTCGTATCTCCATTTTCTTATCTTCATCATTATTTGGAATTTTTTTTTTTTTTATCCTTATATTCTTCATTCGTACTTTTATTGGTTTATTTGCATCCTCTGTACTTTATTTATTCTTCTTTCTGCTTTTCATTCTGTTTCTCCACTCATCCTCCTCCTCTTCCTCTTTATTACCTTACCTATTGTCCTCCACTTACTCTGTTCTATCTAATGTTCATAATCAACATATTTCTCCCCCTTAGTCTCTTTCCGTTCACCTTTACTCCCCGTTACGCTTGTCTTCAGGTTTTCTCCTCCCTTCGTCTTCTCGTCTCTCGCCGCCTTTCATTCTTCATCATGCGAGTATTTATTTATTTATTTTTTTCTGTGTGTACTCCTCAAGGCATCGTAGGGAGCCGTGTTGATTGGGGGGGCAGGGGTGTGCTCTTTGACCTCGCTAGCTGCATTCCTGTGTGTGTGTGTGTGTGTGTGTGTGTGTGTGTGTGTGTGTGTGTCAGGATGATTGCAATTATTTTGAGATTTATTAGTTTCGTCAAGATTAATCACTTCATCAACGCTGCCTTAATTACTAACCAGAACATCACCATCTTATACTGCCCGCCCTTCCCAGCTTGCGTTCCCTCCCGGCCTTCCTTCCTTCCCAGCCTTCCTTCCTTCCCTTCCTACTCGTGCCTCTCCCTCTCTTCACTCGCCGCCTACTCTCTCTCTCTCTCTCTCTCTCTCTCTCTCTCTCTCTCTCTCTCTCTCTCTCTCTCTCTCTCTCTCTCTCTCTCTCCATGAAGCCGTGAGAGTGGAATAAAGATGGAGAGTTTATCCTGCAAATAAAATCTTCTTTATAGCCAGTAATTCCATAGGCCTCAGTGGTGGTGAGTGCAGGCAGGGGAGGTGACCGCCACACCTGCCCAGATATTCACTTGGAAGCTCACCTGTGTAGTTTTGCTTTCTCTCTCTCTCTCTCTCTCTCTCTCTCTCTCTCTCTCTCTCTCTCTCTCTCTCTCTCTCTCTCTCTCTCTCTCTCTCTCTCTCTCTCTCTCTCTTTTTACTTATATAGGTTTCTTTTTCTTTCTTTCTCTCTCTCATACACATGTCTGGATATTTTACCTTGAGGATTTGACGTTGTGTGTGTGTGTGTGTGTGTGTGTGTGTGTGTGTGTGTGTGTGTGTGTGTGTGTGTGTGTGTGTGTGTGTGTGTGTGTGTGTGTAAGTGATTTTGTATTTTGCGCGTGATTTTTTTCCTTCACACGCTTTGCTACATACTGAAGCCCACACACACACACACACACACACACACACACACACACACACACACACACACACACACACACACACACACACACACACACACACACACACACACACACACACACACACACACACACACACACACACACACACACACACACACACACACACACACACACACACACACACACACACACACACACACACACACACACACACACACACACACACACACACACACACACACGAGGTGCTGACATGTGTACTACAAACGTCTATAAGTAAAACCTGTCCAATCTACTCACCTTGCTGTGTGTGTGGGGCCAGGTGTTTGTAAGTCTTAATCCTTTTATATGTAGCCTAAATCTCTCTCTCTCTCTCTCTCTCTCTCTCTCTCTCTCTCTCTCTCTCTCTCTCTCTCTCTCTCTCTCTCTCTCTCTCTCTCTCTCTCTCTCTCTCTCTCTCTCTCTCTCTCTCTCTCTCTCTCTCTGTTGAAATGTCTAATCCACTTCATGGTCTCGTAATAATCTCGTCCTTTGCTCTCGGCTTTTTCTTCATCTCAGCACCTCGGGTTAAATGGAGCACCTGCTTTACAACCTCCATTACCTTCGCATATCTTGGCGCGGAAGAGAAAGAGGGAGAGGGAGAGGGAGGGGAAAAAATGAATAAATATAATATTCCATCTATGAAGTCATGCGGTTGGCTGCGGCCTCCAAGCCATGACGGCCGGATCGAAAGACTGTTCATGCATACTGATAATTTCCAAGGCTACAGATTTATTTATAAGGGTTTTATTTTGTTTTTCTTTTTACACCGCGTCTTATTCCATTCCCATCGGTTCTCGTGCTGTTGAGGGACTGAAAAGTGTGTGTGTGTGTGTGTGTGTGTGTGTGTGTGTGTGTGTGTGTGTGTGTGTGTGTGTGTGTGTGTGTGTGTGTGTGGGTGTGAAAAAGAGAGAGAGAGAGAGAGAGAGAGAGAGAGAGAGAGAGAGAGAGAGAGAGAGAGAGAGAGAGAGAGAGAGAGAGGAATGAGGGTAAGGGACAAATCTATTACGTTATCTTGATCCTTTGTCTAGTAATTTTTTTTTTATGTATTGCATTTTATTCCTCCCCTGTGTCGTGTCATTAAGGGAGTGAGAGGTGTGACAGAGAGGTGAGGGCAAGGGATCAGTATAGTACCTCCTCTTATTCAATGTGTTTATTATGACGGAGTATTTGTTTTAGTACATCTTCCTCCTCCTCGTCGCAGTGTTAAGGTGTGAGAGAGAGATGAGTAAAGATCTGTATGTAGTAACTTATTCTTTCGTCTATTACTACATTGGTTTTAGTGCATCTTATTCCTCCTCCGTCTTGTTGAAGTATTAAGTGACGGACAGGTGTGTGAAAGGCAGAGAGAGAGAGAGAGAGAGAGAGAGAGAGAGAGAGAGAGAGAGAGAGAGAGAGAGAGAGAGAGAGTTATGATAAAAGAAACATATATACTTTCTTATTTTTTAATCTATTACACCACTTTTTCATATCTTGAGACGAATCGAATGAAAAATAATCTCAAATTCTCTCTCGCTCCTGGAGGAAAATCTAATTTAATCAAGCTAAAAGTGCTTCTTGCCCCTCGATTTGCATTTTTACCACACAGCCGCCACACACACAACACCACTGTCTGCCTACCGGTACCGCCCTCCCCTCCACCATTACCTCTCTCTCTCTCTATCTCTCTCCCTCTCTGGCGCTACTCGTCCATCCAGCATCCATAACCACAAAACCGACGGAGCCTTTAATTTCTAGCCACAACTAAGCATTTCAATAAAGAATTTGTGCGTCGAGGAAGCCGGTTTGGTTTAATATTATATAGATTTTCTCCTCCTTTCCTTCCATTTTTCTGCATAACTCCGACCAGGTAATACTGACTTAACCTGGCGAGAGTTTACGAGAAGTGGACAGGTGTATTTTTATAGAGAAAAAAGAGAAGCTGAAGATAAGGAGGAATGTAGTAAAGAAGGAAATATGAGAGTAAATGGAGGAAAGGGGCGGAGGAAGAAAGTATATAGCCGAGGATGAAAACAGGAAAGGAAAGAAGAAAATTGGTTGATGGAGAGAACGGGAAAAGGAGGAAAACTTCAAAGGGAAAAAGAGAAGAGGAAGAGAGGGAGAAAATGAAGGAGAGAGAGAAAAAGAGAGAACGAGGAAGTTTTGAAGAATACGAGGGAGGAAATGTGTGTGTGTGTGTGTGAGAGAGAGAGAGAGAGAGAGAGAGAGAGAGAGAGAGAGAGAGAGAGAGAGAGAGAGAGAGAGAGAGAGAGAGAGAGAGAGAGAAGGATCCATGGAGAGAGAAAGTGAAGGATAGGAGGAGAAAAAAAATAAAAAAGGAGAGATGAGGGTAGGAAGATTAAATAGAGTTAAAAGAGGAAGTTATTGGTATTATATGAGAGAGAGAGAGAGAGAGAGAGAGAGAGAGAGAGAGAGAGAGAGAGAGAGAGAGAGAGAGAGAG
This sequence comes from Scylla paramamosain, assembly GCF_035594125.1. NCBI lineage: Eukaryota > Metazoa > Arthropoda > Malacostraca > Decapoda > Portunidae > Scylla > Scylla paramamosain. Next base: position 29,994,401 of record NC_087159.1, on the reverse strand, counting down.
AGAGTAACCACGCCTATACACCTCCCGCAGTTATCTCGTCTTTAAATTAACCTTAACCTATATCCTTCCTCCTCCTCCTCCTCCTCCTCCTCCTCCTCCTCCTCCTCCTCCTCCTCCAGCACCTGTCCTCCACACACATGTACTTAATTTGTTCCTCTTTTAATTACACGTTGCTTCTCTCCTTCAGTTTCTCCATCTCTCTCCTTTCTTCTGTCACTTTCCTCCCTTCTCCTCCTTCTTTCTTTAATTTCACCCAATATTTCCTCGCCTACACATTCTACTCCTCTCTCTCTCTCTCTCTCTCTCTCTCTCTCTCTCTCTCTCTCTCTCTCTCTCTCTCTCTCTCTCTCTCTCTCTCTCTCTCTCTCTCTCTCTCTCTCTCTCTCTCTCTCTCTCTCTCTCTCTCGCTCTCTTCCTCTTCCTCTCCCTCTCCCTCTCTACCTCTTTCCGGACAACCGTGACCCATTTATTCTGTCATTCTACGTTTGTCTGTCTGTACGGATGTCTACTCTTAACTTTGTCTGTCTGTCTGTATGTATGTATGTATGTATGTATGTATGTATGTATGTATGTATGTATGTATGCTTGTCTTTATTCCCATGTTTTTCTGCCTGTCTACCTCTTTATTTGTCTGTCTGATTCTCTCTCTCTCTCTCTCTCTCTCTCTCTCTCTCTCTCTCTCTCTCTCTCTCTCTCTCTCTCTCTCTCTCTCTCTCTCTCTCTCTTATGATTTAATGATGACCAACAGAATCGTTCACTACAGAGGATCCGCATTCCGGGGCGCGGGCAGGGGGTGTCCGGCGCTGAATCGGTCTGTGTCACCTTCATCCGCGTGAGGGGGTGGCGGCGGAGGGTTACGGGAGGTTAAGAGACTCGCTGCGGTGTGAAAGGGGAGGGGTGATGGCTTTTCTAAGAGTTTTAAACGGTTGTTGCTATTTTTCTCTTTTTTTGTAGCTTCTTGAATTAATCTCCCTTTTTTTTATTATTTCTTTGTACTTCTACTTTTTTCCGGGAGTCTAAGTTTCCTTTTTAGTATTTTTTCCATTTTCCAGTTTTTGTCCTGAATTCATCCTGTTTTTTTTTTTTTTTTTTTTTGTGACAGCCTAGCCAGTCTCCTTTTCTGGAAGTCAAACGGTTGGCGGACTTTCACTTTCGAGTCGCAAAAGAAAGATTTGATTCATGGTTCCCTGTGGCGAGCTGGCGATGACTTCTCTTTCTCCCTTTGTCTCCCTTTTCTCCTCACTGTCACCGTTCTCTTCCTTTCTCTGCTTCCTGGTCTTTTTTTTCCTCCTCGCCTCTCTTTCTCTGTCTGTCTCTTTTTTTCTCTTTTCATTACTTTCTATATATTTTTTCTCATCATGTCTGCTTCTTTCTCCTCTTTTGTCTTCCTTTTCCCTTCACTGTCACCATTCGATCCCCTTCTCTACTTCCGGGTTGTTTTGCTTCTCGTCTCTATCTTTCTCCTTCTTTTCTTTTACTTTCTACTTCCTTTGCCTTCCTTTTCCTTCCACTGTCACCATTCAGCCCATTTCTCTACTTCCGGCTCATTTCCCTTCTCGTCTCTGTCTTTCTTCTTTTCCTTTTCTGTTTTCTGATTTTCCTATCATATTTTCTTCCTCCTCCCGTTTTCCTTCCATATTCTTGTCCGCCTTCCTTTTCCCTTTTTCTAGTTTTCTTCTTTCTTAATTTTTTTAGCGCCGTATTCTGACCTTCTCTTTATTCCCTTTTTTTTTTCTTTTTACATCAACTTTTATATTTTCCAATTTCATCATTCATCATTCACAGTTCTTGAGAGAGAGAGAGAGAGAGAGAGAGAGAGAGAGAGAGAGAGAGAGAGAGAGAGAGAGAGAGAGAGAGAGAGAGAGAGAGAGGGGGGTAACATAGTACTGAACAAACACTGGTGAAAAGTGAAAGCAGGTAGACATGTTGGTTAAATGAAGACGTAGAGAGAGAGAAAAAAAAATAAGAAAGGTATTATGCAGATCCACAAAGATGAGATAGATGGCTTCCTAATTTTCCATTTCACCTCGCTATGGGTCGTCTAATTAAACTCCAGGTGAGGTGAAACGCTACCTGGCCACACCCTGCAAGATTAATACTCACTCCCTAACCTACCCTACCTAACCTACCTACCCTAACTTACCCACCCATCTCTCTCTCGCTCTCTCTCTCTCCTTCCCTCCCATACAAACGAAAGATACCCTGGTCAGTGTTACCAGTCTTGCTCGGACCCCCAACCTACGCTGTACAGAGGCAAGGCATCACACAGGTAACCGACCACTAATTACACAGGTACTAAAGGGTTTTAATGACCTCTCACATTACCGCCGCCTCTACAGGGAAGGAAGGGAAGGGTTGAATATATAAATACCGTGATGCAAGGTCAGTTTGGGTTTTGGTTTTGTTATCTATGCCTTAATTTATGTTGTTCAGGTGAGATATGAGATTTTTATCCACTAATAGGTGTGGCTGAGGTCAGGGAGGGGCGAGCTGGTGGTGGTGGTGGTGGTGGTGGTGGTCAGGTGGTGGGTGGGTGGGGTCGCCGCTACACCTGTATACAGTCATCACGGCCAGGTAACACGCGAGGGTTACCAGGGCATGCCATTAATCACTTCCACTGCCTCGCCTCGCCTCGCCTTATCCTCCTCCTGATCCTCTCGCTCCATCTCATCGCATCTTCAGTCTTCCTTCACCTCCTCCTCCTCCTCCTCCTCCTCCTCCTCCTCCTCCTCCTCCTCCTCCTGCTCCTCCTCCTCCTCCTCCTCCTCCTCCTCCTCTGTAATTTGTATTCTTTTTCATAATTTTCTCCTCCTTTTTTCCTCCTGTTATTCATCCCATTTCTTTTCTTATTGTCCATTTTCTTCGCTACTTTTATTCCTCCCCCTGTTATTTCTCCTACTTATAAGCCGTTTTCTCTTCTTCCTCCCCCGCTTTATCTTTTCCTGTTCTTCCTTCTACCTTACACTATTTTCTCCTCCTCCTCCTCCTCCTCCTCCTCCTCCTCCTCCTCCTCCTCCTCCTCCTCCTCCTCCTCCTCCTCCTCCTCCTCCTCCTCCTCCTCCTGCACTGAATGACTGTCACCTCCACCACCCCCCTCCAAGAACCCGAGCGAAAACCACCCCGTCCTTCCACGAATTACCACATAATCAGAGGCGTTGAATAACCACTCCCGCCAGCCGCCGGCCAGCCACGCTCCGTCCCTGGCAGCCCTGGAGGCGTGCTGGAAGACCCTGGCGCTGGAATGGACTTAAGTGTTGGTCTGCGCTGCGCTGAAGGAGGAGGAACCGTGAGATGAAGCGATATCACAGCGCAGTAATGAGATATTAAGTAGGCTACCCCGCCCTGCGTGCCCCCCAAGAGAGCGCCGTTAATTGCGACATAACGAGCTCGCCACTCCGCTCGTATTAATCTCCTGGCGGGAATCGCGGGGCTGCCCTCCGTTAATCAGCCCCTAGATGTAGACGTCAGGGGTGCCAGAGCCGTGTGCTCCCTCCTGGCGGGCGCTGGACGCAGGCTCGGTCGGGGTAGATTAAAGGCAGCGAGAAGGAATGTCTTTTTACCCTGACACTCGAGCCGCCCCGCCGCCGCCGCCGCCGCCGCCGCCGCCGCCGCCTCGCCCCAACTTATTGTCATGGAAGTTTATTGGTCGTGCGTTTAAAACCTATTTGACTGCAATGGCTTGTATCAGGCAAAGCTAAATTGGCATTATTTCCACTACTCTTGCCTCTCTCTCCCCATCCCTCTCCCTCCCAGTATCGCTCCGTCTCTCTCCCGCTCCCTGCCTCCTCCCTCTTTCTTGCTCGCCTTGGGGAATGTTGCAAGGAGCGCCAGGATGCATCTTTCTGCTCTCTCCTTTTGTGCCGCGAGATAGCAGGGGCTCGTTCTTGCATGCAACTGCCTCCACTAACACGCAACAGCATCTCTAAGCCTTTTTCATATTCGCTGCTGCATTGAACTCCTTCTCTACCTCACCTTCGCACCTCATGATCACAGCCTTGCTTACAACACCAGCCTGATCCTCACCTTTACCGCGTCAGGTGTGTGGCGCTCTGTCTGTCTGTCTGTGTGTGTGTGTGGATGTGGATGCAAAAATATTTCTTTCATAATGCACACACTGCCCAGTAACGCGATTCCCAGTACTGGAACCTATACCTGGTCCTCCGCTACGGGGTATTATTCGTACCTTGTATGTTTGTGTCACACCTAGTCGTCCTCCACCCTCCTCCTGCTCCTCTCCCTCTCTCCCCTTCCTCCCCCACCTCCTCCACCCACAGCAGACTCAACGAAATCCAACCTTCTTCCACTTGATTTATTTTTTCCTCCTAGTGACTCTGAGGAGGCGCCTAGGAGTTCCTTTCCTGGTCTCCTTCCTCACCTGTTTCACCTGAGACTACATGGCCG
>NC_087159.1:29977500-29982500 GCF_035594125.1 Scylla paramamosain | reverse complement strand
TGTGTGTGTGTGTGTGTGTGTGTGTGTGTGTGTGTTGGAAAGCTCACAAAAAGCAGTTTACTCAGTGCTATTTCTTTTTTTTTTTTTTTAGTTGTCCTTCAAAGGCTTTCAACACAAGTATTTCCCCAAGATTTGTTTGAAAAAGATACATATATTACGTCAATTCATGTTTTATCAAAGGGAATAAGAAAAACAAACATTACAGCAACTCACACTTTACAAGCACAGAATGACGCGGTAAAACGCTTCAAGAAATACACACTCCGGACAACATAACATCTGGCTGGGAAGGATAAAAAGCGGTGATTACACATGCCCTCACTGTTGCCTCCCTCAACCACTCTGCCCAGACATTCATTCCCCATCATCACTGCTATTTTCCCTTTCATCGTTGCTTTCATTGTCACTCCCTTCTTCGGCGTCCCCACCATGTAGCAGGAGGGCCCTGTCTGCGGTCCTGCGTGCCGTGCCAGACCAGTCATGCATGTGCTGGCGTACTTTCAACTCTTGCCTAACCATCACGTGTCCTCATGCTTAACACGCCCTCCCTCCCTCCGCACGCGTGGGAGTGAACGGCCAGAGAGAGAGAGAGAGAGAGAGAGAGAGAGAGAGAGAGAGAGAGAGAGAGAGAGAGAGAGAGAGAGAGAGAGAGAGAGAGAGCCAGTCCCTCCCATCTTAGCGCGACAGGTGGGTGGCGGCCAGGCTGTGGATTCCAGTGTATCTGTATGCCACCTAAACACACCAGCCTGCATACACTCACCAGCTCGCCTTATACGAGGAGCCCAGACGTGGCGCCTCCACTGATTACGTCAATCCAAGCACGCGAGCACGGTGCCGGTGGGGCGTCGTGGGGGTCAGCAGCAACAGCAGGAGGAAGACGAGGAGGAGGAGGAGTTGGTGGTGGTGGTGGTGGTGGTGGTGGTGGTGGTGGTGATGGTGGTGGTGTGAGAGTAAGAGAAGTCACGAATTTTGCATTGTTTGCTTAAAGGAAAGATAGGCACTGGTTTTATTGATATTATTACTCTTATCTTTGCTGGTGCTTTTGTTACTGTTGCTACTACTACTACTACTACTATTATTATTATTATTATTATTATTATTATTATTATTATTATTATTATTATTATTATTATTATTATCAGGAACATCAGCAGTTTCATTCTAATGTTATAACTACATATTATTTTCTCTAGTTCCTTTGTTTTCAGATATATCTAGGGATCATGACCCTTTAGATCAAGGGTCACTTGCTGATGTTTATATGAGCGTAACCTGTGTGGCTATACCCGTTTACTTACTCGTGTATGTGTGTGTGTGTGTGTGTGTGTGTGTGTGTGTGTGTGTGTGTGTGTGTGTGTGTGTGTGTGTGTGTGTGTGTGTGTGTGTGTGTGTGTGTACTAGTGAGACGGTCCGCGCCATCCAGGAAGGAGAGGCTCACATGAATGTAATCACTTGCAGCTTTCAGTTAGGCGCGAAAATTTAGCACCCGGAGAGTCTTCAATAAGTGAGTTAGGGAGGCGCGAGTTTTGTGGCGTTAACGAGAAAAGTACAGTTTGTTGCGCCATCAAGAGCGTCTTGTTTAGGCCCAGATGCACTCTTGCCTTCCCGGGACGCGATGCTAACCATTTTAAAACGCTGAATTACCAATTGAATAATGGAAGTAATCGCGCAATTAGCGTCAATAAATTTATCTTAAGGGTGGAGTCGAACTGGCGTGTCTAGATGCGACCGAGGAAGGAGGTAGAGAGCAAGAGAAGGAGAAGGAAGGAGCGAGGGAGGAGAGAAGTAGGGGAGGGAGGGAGGGAAGGAGGGAAGCAACTGTTCTTTCAAGTATTATGATGACTTCCACTATTGTCTTCTTCACGTCTATTGTTCTCCTCTGCATCGTCTTCCTTTTCTTCTTCTAGTACATCCTATCTTCTTTTCCAGTCAGGTTTCTCTCCGTTTCCTCCTCTCCACTTCACTCTATCTTCCCGTTGCTCACCACAAGTTTTAGTTCCAGTGCCTGGCTTGAAAACTTTCCTTTGTCGCTCGTATCTTAACTTTCTCAACAAGCTTAGTTCTTCCATTTTTTCTCTCCTCTCTTACAACTTCACCTCTCCCTCCTCTCCCTGCTCTCCTCTTGATCCCTCTCATAGGTTTTTGCGAGAGAAAGTCTTATACTTCTAATATTTTAAAGTCTTTGTGCTGCTCAGATTTATTGGAGAATGAACTAAGCATTGTAATCAAGAGCAGAAAAGAACAAGTGACATCTTCTACCTTTAAAAAAATAAACCTTCTTGTTTTACGAACTTGTACTGTGACATTTTACTTACCCCCTCCTTCTGGTTCACACTTTCCGTAAATCTGCGTTTAGAGCAAGTGGCATTTTGGTTTTGCTACGGAAAGGAAAGTTAATGAATAGCACGACGTATCATCTTCGCCCTGAGACATTTATCGTTGTATATTCCCTTTTGTCTATATATTACTGAAAGTTTTATTCATTTATTTATTTTTATTTCTTATTTTTAACTTGATAACTTTCTCTACCAGGATTTAACACCTCATTAGATTCATCCCCCTTCCGTTTTTACTTCTCTCTCATCTTCTTTTATTCTCTTTTAATATCCTTGTTCTGTAGGTTATCAATTTCCTCTGTGTTGCTTCATGCCTTTAAACCTGATGGCATCTTTCTCTTCCTCTTTTCTCTTACTCCTCCTCCTCCTCCTCCTCCTCCTCCTAGCTGTTCTTTATTTAGCAAGCATTCTTAGCTTTCCTGTCTCGATAACTGAATCTCTCTCTCTCTCTCTCTCTCTCTCTCTCTCTCTCTCTCTCTCTCTCTCTCTCTCTCTCTCTCTCTCTCTCTCTCTCTCTCTCTCTCTCTCTCTCTCTCTCTCTCATTGCTCTTACATTTGCCTCTTTTATCATCTCCTTTTCTCCACCTCCTTGTCCGTGCCGTCTTCCTTTCTTCCTTTCTTCATACATAACCATTCTCTCTCTTTTTCTTCCTCCAAATCTTTAATCTTATCAACAAAGGGTTTCCAAAAGGGGCGCCTTTGTGGAGTTGCTGACCACGTAATCTCTCTCTCTCTCTCTCTCTCTCTCTCTCTCTCTCTCTCTCTCTCTCTCTCTCTCTCTCTCTCTCTCTCTCTCTCTCTCTCTCTCTCTCTCTCTCTCTCTCTCTCTCTCTCTCTCTCTCTCTCTCTCTCTCTCTCTCTCTCTCTCTCTCTCTCTCTCTCTCTCTCTCTCTCTCTCTCTCTCTCTCTCTCTCTCTCTCTCTCTCTCTCTCTCTCTCTCTGGGTGTGGTCAGGGGAATGAGCTTTTTGTCCTTTCCTGAGTGTGGCAAGTGTTGTTTTTGTGAGAGGGAGAGCAAGGCAGAGCGAGAGAGAGAGAGAGAGAGAGAGAGAGAGAGAGAGAGAGAGAGAGAGAGAGAGAGAGAGAGAGAGACTAGGTATTGTTTTTTGATTTACGAATGTTCCTATTCAATTGTTTACTTATTTAGTTTATGTATTTATTGTTCAGTAATTAGTTCTTGACGTTTATCTTCTTTTGTGTGTGTGTGTGTGTGTGTGTGTGTGTGTGTGTGTGTGTGTGTGTGTGTGTGTGTGTGTGTGTGTTTGTGTAAGAAGCAAGCTCTATTATACTCAGTTGTTGCTTTGAACGTAATAAGCAGAAAAAAAATGATAATCATTAAGTATTTTCCAGCTAAAATAATACTGAAAGACTAAAGTTGAAAAAGCCACAAGTAAAAAAAAAAAAAAAAAGAAAAGAAAAAATATTCCACCTTATTTTACTCCACAAGAAATGGGCAGTATTTTACTTATTAATGTCCCAGAATACAGTATTCAAGAAGTGTTTGAGTTTTATTCCCCGAGCATATTGCAGCTAATGTGTATTGATAGCCACGCGTTTGGGCATCATATTCAGAAGCATGCAGCAGTTTTACTTGTCTGTGATTACCCGGTGCATCGTAACGACTGTCTGCAGAAAGGTCACGCCGGAGTGTTGGCGGGGGTCAGAGATCTTGTTACGTTGATGTGCCTAAGTGATCGTAAAGGTAACTGGATGATTCTGGCGTCTGGATACTGAAGTGTGGGTCGTCACGGCACCAACTGTCGGAGGAAGTGAAGGGAAGGGATGTTTCGGAATATTGTGGTCATTCTCTGCTTCTGTGTTGGTGTTGCTGTGGTGTTGTGGTGATGTCTCTATTGTGGTGCGTTTCCTTGGTGTTGTGGTGATGCAGTGATGTTATGTCAGTCTTCTTAGTGTGTTGTGTGTCTGTAGTGGTGGTGGTGTGATGTGGTGATGTTACGGTGATGTTTTCATGGTAATGTGCTCCTGTGGCGGTGTTGAGGTGTTGGTAATGTTATGGTGATGTTGTTGTGTTGTGTTTCTCTGGTGATGTTGTTATGTTATAATAATGGTGATGCTGTACTGCTGATATCGGTAATGTGATTATGATGATGTGGTAATATTAATCTGATAGCTTTATAGAGTTGTTTAAAACGTGGATTTTCTTTTTTTTTTGCTATTGCGATTCTTTTAATGTCAGTTCTTTATCATATCACCAAGCAGTAAAAGCGAGAATTATCATTGACCATTTTTTTTTTTCAGGTTCCAGATTTCTATTCGTATGTATCACGTAACAAAAGTAATACAAAAAGATATCAAAAAGCCGCTGAAATATGTATGATTTAAATTGGGCATTAAATTGGATCCTTCTAATGGAATCGATAAGGAGTCAGTAATGATTCACCTCAGACGAGTTTAATACTACCAAGTAAAAATCAGAATCTGTGCAAATATACTCAAGTCAGAGGAAACAAAAAAAAAAAACAATGGGGTCTTAAAATGAAAGTATAAAATAAAGAGAAACTAAGTAAGTGACCCCGTGTAGTCTTGAATTAATTGAACTAAACAGCAAGAACATTATAATACTTTTTTTTTCTCTACTGTTCCTACGTTATATTTTTTTTCCCTCAGATAAACTACCCCTCGAAAAACAAAAGAAAAAAAAAGTG
>NC_087159.1:29962500-29975000 GCF_035594125.1 Scylla paramamosain | reverse complement strand
ATTAGACCATCACGTTCTCCATTAGTTAGGAAAAGTGTACGTTTAATTGCAGGTGAAGTAATAGATAATTAAATTTTTCTCCTGTACAGACGGGTATTGTTTGAGAAATATGAGTCGCTTCCCGTTGTCTTAAGTGTTGGTGTTCCTCCTTCATTAGCTCCCTTGTGCGGCGCTCGTCAGGTACAGTTATGAGTGACAGTTGCACATCGGAACTTGATTCTCGCTGGCAAAAAATAAATATATCTCTCTTATAAAGGCATTAAAGGTGTGAAGTGTGACTGGTGTCATGCGTCGCGGCTCCAGACTGACGCCTTGTGTGTGTGTGTGTGTGTGTGTGTGTGTGTGTGTGTGTGTTTGTGTGTGCGTGTGTTTATCCATCCATCCCCTGTTTAATCACCCAAACCTTGCCTCTGGTTCTCGCTAATCCGCGCAGCTTCACTCTCGCTAGGAATTCGATCGATCGATATCTCTCTGCCTTATCAGCTCTCCCCGTCCAATTACCTGTCCGCGCCCCGTCCCTGCTGCCGCTACCTGTGCGACCCGCGTTCCCGGACCTCGCCCTGTGTTTGCTGCGGTGGTGTCAGGATGTGTTTGTTAAGCTGTGTGTGATTTGTGATGACGTGTGTGGCTCATGCATTCCTTCCTTGATGTATTTGGTGCGTGCTGGAAGATTGCATTTAGTGTATGTATGTGTGTTGATCTCTATGCGTAGTTTGTGTATGGATATAAAAATGTAAGAAAATCGGGAAGCTACAGGAAGTCGTCAGCTTCCATACGTGGCAGTCGCTGTATAAAAAATGTGTGTCTCTCTTGAATTGCTGTTATGCAAGACAATGAAAAAAAAAAGTTAAATAAAAAAGTTTTAATAAATGAGAGGCTGTGTGTGTGTGTGTGTGTGTGTGTGTGTGTGTGTGTGTGTGTGTGTGTTTTGCTAAGTATCTCCTTATCTTGTCCATTATAGTCGTACCTTTAAAAGTAATTTACTGTACGTTATATTTGATTTATTCTTTATTGTAAATGCAGATTGATGTGTGATTTATCATTGTGGTGGTGCAAGTTAATTTTTATACTTATCAATACACGTGTTAAATTCCAGCAGTCATTTAGAGGAGAATGTTTACCCTTTACGATGCTACGCCCCCCCCTCCTTCCCTCCTCACTATCGCCCTGCACTCATTTATTTGGCGTCTATCTGTTTGAATTAAGTAAAATTTCTACGTGTTGCTTTCCGTCAATGTCACTTAGAGAAGAATTTTTGCCCTTCTTGTTGTCACTTGCTCGGCTCCTCACTGTCACCACTCATTTTTATTCTCATTAGTATTCGGTAAAGAAAAACACTTGTCCTTGTGTTGAAGTACTTGTTAAGTCATTGAGTGTTATTCGTCTTTATTAAGAATCTCTCAGTCCGCGTCGTCTTTTACGCTTGATGAATTCCCTTTATCACGTTTACATGTATTTACAAAGCCCCAATAATGTAAATCACACGCTTCCTGTCCTCTTGCTAAGGTGAATTCACTTGTACAACATTTTTACTTGCTTGTTAATCGATATCCTATAAAAAAAAAAAAAAAAAAAAACAGGTCTTGCTGTATTTTTTATCCTTCATTCGAATCCCCTTCCGTTCGCTCCAATCTAAATATTTTCTATATCTTATTACAAGACACCAGTATATCTTCCCCTGTCTTTTCATCCACGCCACACTATACATCTTCCACACCTTCACTAACCTGCATCACCAACAGACATCTTCCTCCACATTTTTACCCACACCACACTACTACACTATTTTCAACTAACAATTTTCAACCACGCCTTCATCTCCTACATCACAGACAGACATCTTCCTCCACGTCTTTTCCTACCACACAAAACTACATTCCATTTTTCCCCCACACTTTTACGTATCTACTCTATACAACTACACTGCATCTTCGCCCACACAAATACACACACACACATCTTCCCCTATACCACACCCGCACATGCGATATACGCCACCAACAACAGGTTACATTCCTCACATCTACAACAACAAACCCTGACACTCTCACCCAACTCCTACGCCGCATCTCTTCCATCCTTCCCTAATCATCACACTCTCACTCTTCACCCCCCAAACATACCTTCCCCCAACACAGTAAACAACACCACGTAACCACACACCAATGTCCTGCTGTCCTCCTCCTCCTCCTCCTCCTCCTCCTCCTCCTCCTCCTCCTCCTCCTCCTCCTCCTCCTCCTCCTCCTCCTCCTCTTACTAAGCCACTGGAGTTGTAAGACACCTGACAGCCGCAGAATAACAAGGTGGCACAACACACTCGCCCTGGAGAACCGCGGCCCCTTAATCGTAAATTTTAATTGCCACCCCAACATCGTATTTTTTGCCGATCAGAGCACGACAGCTATTATGGTAGTGGTCGAAGGTTTACTGGCAGTACGCGAGGGCCTAGGAAGAGGAAGACAGGGTGAAAGAAAAGGCAAAAAATAGCAGTAATTATACGTAGCAGTAGTTGTAGCAGCAATAGTAGTAGGAGTGGTAGTGACTGGTGAAGGAGCACGAGGAGGACTGGAAGCAAGAAAGGGAGGAGGAGGAAGAGAACAGAGAAAGGAGAACGAATTTGGAGCAATAAGAATAGTAGCAGTAATGATAGGAAGTCAAGAACAAGAACAAGGACAAGAGCAAGGAAAAAAAAGTAAGAGGAGGAGGAGGAGGAGGAAGGGTAAGAAAATGATGATAATAGGGAGGAGGAGCAGCAGAATATAAGGGGGGAGAGGAATTTAGAAGTGAAGAATACGAAGAAAAAGAAGGGCAAAAAGAAAAGGAGCAGGAGAAGGAGGAGGAGGAGGAGGAGGAGGAGGAGGAGGAGGAACCAGAAAAAAAAAATGTTGATAGGGAGGAGAAGTTAAAGAGAGGAGAGGAGAGATTTGAAGAGGCACAAGAAAAAAAGAGCAAAAAAGAAAGACAAAGGCAAAAAAAAGAAAAGTAGCAAGAGAAGAGAATGTTGGAGATTAGATGGAGAAAGCGGAAGATAAGGGAAGAAGGACGGTTTGGAAATGAAGAGCCTATGAAATAATTCCCCTAAAACTTACCAATTTCCTCATATTATCAGACGTTACCTGGCGAAGCATCTAACTGTTCATCTCAGCCCAGGTATCCTCAGCTTTCCGTCCATCTATATGTATAAGTATTGATTCCTATGTTATATTTTTATTTTTTTCCTTTCAGCTTCGCCCTCAGTGCTTTCAATTCAAGGACTGAGATTTATGGAAGATAATGATTAGACCTTGGCTGGAGTGGCGCCTGAGTATACCTGTTTGATTGATTGTAGGTCAGAGAGAGAGAGAGAGAGAGAGAGAGAGAGAGAGAGAGAGAGAGAGAGAGAGAGAGAGAGAGAGAGAGAGAGCATGCCATTTGTTAAGTTCTGCGTTCATTTATTTTCCTCAGCGTTTGTTCTCAATTGACTAACTCTACACGCGCCTCAACAATTTCTCCAGCGGCCACTTTACCTGTCGCTTCGCTTACCCGGCCGCCATCTTACACCTGTTGAATGGAAAACGAACATAATTAATTAACCAACTTTTTATACGAGTATGTCAGACATTCTTTTCTTTTTTTCCTCCTTTTCCTTGGATTTGTTCGAAGAGAGAAATATTTTTACAAGTCATCAGACAAAATAAAGGACTTTTAAGACTCTTGCAACCATTAATTAAGCCAAAAGAGGCCGACTTTTGACTGGAAGCCCTGAGTGGCAACTGGAAACATCAAGTGTGACTCTCTTATTAGGCTTGACTCCGTGCTAACTTTTACAACAGAGATGAAAGGGAGAGAAACACACATAAAAAATATAAAATTATCTGCCAACAAAGAAGTGAGTCAGCAGTAGAGGAGGAGGAGAGAGAGAGAGAGAGAGAGAGAGAGAGAGAGAGAGAGAGAGAGAGAGAGAGAGAGAGAGAGAGAGAGAGAGAGAGAGAGAGAAGGAAGGAAAGTGGAGTGATTTCGGTTGGAGTGTAACTGTGAGTGGTAGAAAGAGGAGGAGGAAAAGGAGGAGGAGGAGGAGGAGTTGAAGGTGAAATATTTAAGGACAAACATTGGGATTGACTGGAGGCACAACAGTGTCAAGCGGCGGCACACTGGGAGGTCAGGGCGGGGTCAGGCTCAGCTGATAATGTTTTCCTGCACTATTTCTCTCTCTCTCTCTCTCTCTCTCTCTCTCTCTCTCTCTCTCTCTCTCTCTCTCTCTCTCTGGTAATGTGTTTCTTCATGCTCTCTTCCAAGTCCTCTCAACATGTCGAACCGGTCATTTCAATCATTCTCTCTCTCTCTCTCTCTCTCTCTCTCTCTCTCTCTCTCTCTCTCTCTCTCTCTCTCTCTCTCTCTCTCTCTCTCTCTCTCTCTCATTTTCCTTAACTTTATCTGTAATTTTTCTTTATTTTACAATATTATCATTGTTTTCCTACTTTGTTTTCCTATTCAGGATGGCTATTTTTGTATATGCTACTATCTCTCTCTCTCTCTCTCTCTCTCTCTCTCTCTCTCTCTCTCTCTCTCTCTCTCTCTCTCTCTCTCTCTCTCTCTCTCTCTCTCTCTCTCTCTCTCTCTCTCTCTCTCTCTCTCTCTCTCTCTCTCTCTCTCTCTCTGGAGCAGGAAGGAAGGCAGGTTGGGGTTGGGGTGCTCCTGTCTGTTAAGCACCAAGAGACTCACAGACAAGGTAAATCCCCCTCTTTCTTTTTCTCCGTCTCTCCTTGCTGGCAGGTAAACTTGGGTGGCTCCTCCTCGGGCAGGTGATGACAGGTGTTATCCAAAGACAGGTGTTACAGGTGGAAATGACTCGTGGGTTCAATTTTTGCGGGTAACTATTGTAATTTTTGGTTGGGTTGTCATTTTATAACGTTGATTATTTTGTTTTTGTAGACTTTGCTACGTTAGTGTGATTCTGTAGTTCTTCTTTTTGTCTCTCTCTCTCTCTCTCTCTCTCTCTCTGTCTCTCTTCTTTTTGTCTCTTGGTTGGTATGTGTTTTGTGTCTGTGTCTGTAGTGGTGGTATTTCTCTCTCTCTCTCTCTCTCTCTCTCTCTCTCTCTCTCTCTCTCTCTCTCTCTCTCTCTCTCTCTCTCTCTCTCTCTCTCTCTCTCTCTCTCTCTCTCTCTCTGTCTCTCGTCAAGGCTGAGTACAAGATTGCATCACTCATGTTCACCGTCTTAACACATTCCTGTTCTTAACTTCTCTTCCTCCTCCTGCTGCTGCTGCTGCTGCTGCTCCTTACAACACACACACACACACACACACACACACACACACACACACACACACACACACACACACACACACACACACACACACACACACACACACACACACACACACACACACACACACACACACACACACACACACACCATCACACACATCATGGGCTCAGTAAACCTCACCAAGTTCCAGTGGCTCTCAACCAGCAACAAGAGTATTAGTTAGTCTTAAATGTGTCTCACTATCCGTCTGACGAGTAAGTCCAGTCCCCCTAATGGTTAGTTCGCTTGGAAGTGATGAGTGCGGATTGCTTCTAACTCAGCGCCTCACCTTAGAATTAAGCGGCGTTTCCTTAGTGTTTAGGAAAGAGAGAAGGAGAAATACTAGTCCTCGCGCCGCCTCTTGTTGGTGTGTACGTAGTGCTGGAATGAGTATTGCAAGGTTTCAGGTTAAAAGCGAGTGAGACTGCTTTGTCATTTGTTCCTCCTGCTCTGCTCTTCCTTCCCTCGCCTCACCTCGCCTCGCCGCTGAGAGGAGAGGAGAGGGGAGTGACGCAGGGCACCTCCCCGTCTGTCTGTCTTCGCTTATGTACACTGCAACTTGACGCATGCTCCTATTTCTTCTCTGTTCATGCTCCTCCTCCTTCACCTCCTTCTACTAGTGATCCTACTCTTTCCTTGCTCTTCCTCCGCCATCACCTCCTTTTCTTCCTCCGCTCTCTCTCCTCCTTCATCTCTTTTCCTTGTGGTAATGCTTTTCTTCTCTCGTTCTTCCTCAGCAATCTCTTTCTTCTCTATATCCTCCTCTTCCTCCTCTGCGAGTGTCTATTTCTCCTTGTAGTTCCGCCTTCAGCCAGGTAATGCTAATCTGTCCACCTCCATCAACATCAACATCTCGAACACTTTCTCTCTCTCTCTCTCTCTCTCTCTCTCTCTCTCTCTCTCTCTCTCTCTCTCTCTCTCTCTCTCTCTCTCTCTCTCTCTCTCTCTCTCTCTCTCTCTCTCTCTCTCTCTCTCTCGTCCCGCCCACGAGGACAACGGGGCCACCAGGACACTCACTCCTCGGTCTCAAGGCAAATTTTAACAAACGGTGCAATTAACGGCACTCAAACCACCTGCCTTCTGATTCATGGAGCCCCGGTGAAAGCAATCGACTCCCTCTGAAGGCTCCGGCCGCCGACAGGAAGAGTTAATACGAGCCTTCAGGAACTTGCAAAGGCGATTGGTGGTTGGCAAAGGAGAGACCAAAATCAGGTTTCAGGTTTTGCAGGTTGCTTTTCACTGGTGATAGAAGAACAGGAGTTGGCATGTTTACAATCGTTGACAGAGAGAGAGAGAGAGAGAGAGAGAGAGAGAGAGAGAGAGAGAGAGAGAGAGAGAGAGAGAGAGAGAGAGAGAGAGAGAGAGAATATGTGGAATCATGTTAGGAAAAAGAAGCAAGGTCGGTGTATTCGAGGTTAAAGGAGAAACTACAAAAATTATACAGTTCTTGCCTCGGTAATTTGTGACTTAAGGAACGGCAGCTCATTGGATACAGCGAGTTAGGTATTTCTTGTGGGTATTTAATTTTTCTTCCCCCTTTTTTGTCCCTTTGATTGTGTACGTGTATGTGTGTGTGTGTGTGTGTGTGTGTGTGTGTGTGTGTGTGTGTGTGTGTGTGTGTGTGTGTGTGTGTGTGTGTGTGTGTGTTTGATTACTTACATTGTTGAGAAAAAGAAGGATGGCGAAGATAAAACTGTGTGTGTGTGTGTGTGTGTGTGTGTGTGTGTGTGTGTGTGTGTGTGTGTGTGTGTGTGTGTGTGTGTGTGTCGTTTGTTTCTTGCACGTTCTAGTGAACCGGAAAGATTTGTTAAAATTTTTGTTGTTATTTTTTTATTGTTTTCTTTTCCAAATGTGAGGAAAGAAAAGTTACTCAGGTGTAGCTTCTGATACTTTCATTTTTCACTTTTTCTTCGTTTTTCCCCTAAAGCTTTTCAGTGTGACTTGCATTTTCCTTTTTTTTTTTTAATTCCCATGCCATTTCCATGCATTTCCTTTTCCTATTTTTCATACTTCCCTGTTATTTTAGATTCTCTCTCTCTCTCTCTCTCTCTCTCTCTCTCTCTCTCTCTCTCTCTCTCTCTCTCTCTCTCTCTCTCTCTCTCTCTCTCTCTCTCTCTCTCTCTCTCTCTCTCTGAAAACCAGCACATCTGACACACTTAGAGACAAAAATAAGAAATCTCTATATATGAAACGAAAAATTAAAACGAGTGAGAGTAATAGAAGATTAAAGTAAAACAAGTGACATTAAAATATACAGAATAAAAAGCAGAAACCAAACGAGCATAATGGAAATAAAAAAGAGAAGGTAAACGAAAGATAAGAGAATGTAAGAGAATAATACAAGATGAATAGTGGAGGAGAGGGAAAAAAAAATTACTGAGGAGACGGGCAAGCTAGAGAGAGAGAGAGAGAGAGAGAGAGAGAGAGAGAGAGAGAGAGAGAGAGAGAGAGAGAGAGAGAGAGAGAGAGAATGTAAGGTGAGGCTCTGCACATCGTAAATCACTTGGACAAAAAAAATATAATCGTATTTTTTTTTAAACGACGACGACATGATCCTGTTAATCGCCACATCCTCAAGGACACACACACACACACACACACACACACACACACACACACACACACACACACACACACACACACACACACACACACACACACACACACACACACACACACACACACACACACACACACACCTATAGAATGACTGTCTTCCTTCAATATTCTTTTTATTATTAATTGTACTTTTTCTCTTCCTCATTTTCCCTCTTCTGTTTCTCCTCCTCCTCTTCCTCTTCCTCCTCCTCTTCTTCCTTCCCTCCTACAACTACACAATAATTCTTTTCCTCTAATCATTTTTTTTTATTAACTCTTTTCCACTAATAATTTTCTTTTATTAATGGCACTCTTACTCTTCCTCATTATTCTTCTGTTCCTCCTTATCTTCTTTCTTCTCATCCTCATCTTTCTCTTTCCCATATACATAAACAACTATAGAATAACTGTTTTCCATTAAAATTATTCATTTATTGATGGTACTCCTACACTGCCTCCTCATTCTTCTCCTCCTGTTCCTCCTCATCTTTATCCTCATCCTCCTCCTCTTCGTCTTCGTCTTCCTTCCCTCCACCCCACTCATACCTGAAGAATAACTATTTTCCATCAATATACATCATTTATTTATAGTACTCCTGTTCTTCCTGTTCACTCTCCTGTTTCTTCTCCTGTTCCTCGCTGTCCTCTTTTCCTCCCTTCCACCCGCAGCAATAAGATAACTGTTTTCCAATCAGTATTTATTATTTTAGATAAGAAATAATCACAAGAAGTCCAGACCAAGGAAAGGGAAAGAGAATAATGCAAGAACTCTTTTGATCGAAGCCACGAAAGTTACATATGAATTACCAAATAAGTCAAGTGGCCTCAAGCGCCCTGGGACCGCCGCATTATCATTATCATCATTATTACTATTATATTTTTCCTCATGTGTTTTGCTCCAAACCTGTCACCGAGTAGAGCTGAGTAACGGACTAACACCTCTCTCTCCCTCTCCTCTCCTTCTCTTCTCTCTCCTCTCCCTCTTTTCCCTCTTCTCTCCTTCCATCCTCTTTTTTCTCCGTTGGCTTCCCCTCTATCTCGTTCTATCCCGTCCCCTCGCCTTCTCTCCTTTCTTATTTTTCTTCACACGTTGTCATATATTTGCCTTGATAAGTCATAAAAACAGTGGCCTTTGTATCTGATCCTTACCGGTTCGGCGCGTGTGTTTGTTTGGTCCTCTCTTGGCAGTGGGTGGGAGGAGGAGGAGGAGGAGGAGGAGGAGAGATCAAGAAATGAATAGCTCTTATAGACGTAGTAATTGGTTCGTGAAGAGTTTATATGACAGTTAGAGGTGATTTTCCTGTAATATATTGATTATTTTGGTTATTTAGCAAGTAACTTTATGGCATCTGGATGTGCTGGGTTAGATTTCGGCGAACTTCTTATGCTGAAGAAGGAGTGGCGGTGGAGGAAAGTTTTTTGCTTAAATCAGGGAAAAAGAAGGGGTCCAAGAGAGAGAGAGAGAGAGAGAGAGAGAGAGAGAGAGAGAGAGAGAGAGAGAGAGAGAGAGATGTAGAAATCGGGTTCCGGATGTCATGATAAAAAAAAGGGTTGCTACAATGTACTTTTCTTGTGCGCGTAATGAAAAGACAAGCAAGAAACAGTGACATTAAAGACACTTACTATGACGCAAGCTTCGGCGCCCAAAGAAGGCAGGGAAGGAAGACAGTCGAGCATGACGGAATGTCACTTTTGTCACACTGGAAATTTGGGTGTCGGAGGCTGGCGGGCTGGCGAGGAGATACTATAGTCATGGTGAGTAATCGAGTAACCTTCCACACTCACCTGGACTCTGCTCCGTGTTTCCCCTCAGTCTTAAGTGCCCTCATATTCTTAGAAGCCTTCTTTTTTTTTTTATTTTATTTTTTTAAGTTCCGTTGTTTTCTTAAAATTTATGAGTTGTCAGGTTTTCTAAGGAAATTGTCAGCTGATCAGAGGACTTTCAGATTGAGGTCCATATTGTGTAACTTTTCAGCGTTTTATCTCGACATCTTGAGATTATTAGAGTTTTCCTTGGGTGCTTTTGGTATTTAATAACAGTTTAGCAAGGCTTTTACATAATCATTATGAAAGAAAAATCAAAAGAACCACAATTTATTTATTTTTTTCTTTATGTAGGAGGGGCACTGGCCAAGGGCAACAAAATGCAATGAAAGAAAAAAAGGCCCACTGAGGTGCCGGTCTCCGAACAGATTTGAAAGCGATTCTCAAAAATTACTGGGTAAGTGTCTTTATCACCGTGACGTCCGAAAATAACCGTAATGGAAGCCAAAAACGTTTAAAATTACGAGCCTAAGAGAAAACGCTACAGAGAATTGAAAAGAATGGGGCACGTTCACATACTTATGACCGTGACTGCTTTCTGCTCGTAAAATAGACAGGTAGCTGAGCGCGTCGCCCTGACTGCCTCAGTTGTGTTGGTCATGTCAGAGTGCAGGTGTGGATGAAGCGAGGCGCGCACATCACCTGAACATCATTAAATTTGCCTATTTTGGACGGATCTTGGTGAGGATTTATTCATAATATTAAGAAGCTCAGAACAAAAAAGTGGAAAAAATACAGCCTTGCGACACGCCGTTGATGAATGATAGATATAATTGATTAGATATTCTCAAGAAGGCCTGACCCTCACCTGTGCCACGCGGAAGAGAAATCTAATTAGGTTCCTTTGTCCAGGTGTGGCTGCGCTGGGCTGGGAGGGGAGGAGGTGGAGGAGGAAGGGCACCGCTCCACCACGCCTCCACCTCCGCCGCCACTTCCTGTAGGTTTGTCACTGTTGCCGGCAAGTAGACCATGGTGGTGGTTGTGGTGGACTGAGTCTCTGCTGTGGAGTGATTAGTGAAGTTTCATCGTTTCATTGCCGTTTGACTTGTTTCCTTAATCAGAGACATTTTTTTATTGTTTTCCATCCATCTTTCGTCGTCATACTGGCTAAATTTTGATAATCTACTTTTTTACAGGTATTGTTAAGGAATTCATTTAGGTATCTTCAGTGTTGTGCATTGTTACACATCCCAGGGAAAGGTTCAGCAGGACAGAGCGGAGAAACGTTGACATCAAAACATTCATGCAGTTCACTCAAAAACAGAATAGTTTGATAGGAAATATTTAATGCATAAAAGTACAAGAAAGAAATCATTCCTCCTCGCTCAAAGAAATGGTTTGCTGGAAAATATTTGATGCATAAAGAAAAGGAAAATGTTAATTCCTCTTCACTCAAAAAATGCTTTGCCTGAAAAAAATCAGTGTATAAAACTGAGACAAAAATTAGATGGGGTACTAAACAAGAATCATGCAGCACTGATGAGATTAAAAGTAAATTGAAAAATATCCTAAAAGAAAATTGGTAACACAGTAGTTCATAAAAAAAAAAAATCTTTGCTGGGAAATATTTTATGTATAAAGGGGGAAAAAATGAGTAGTATTTGAAAATTATGCAGCACTGGCAAGATTAAAGCAAAATAGAAAAATAATCCAAAAGAAAATTATTACAATAATACATTACGATGCAAAGATTAAAAAAAAATGTATAAAATTATGAACTTTAGTTTTGATTTCCTTAAATAAATAATGGAACCAATATAACACATAAGTATAAGAAAATTACTAAAAAAAATAAAAATAAAAAATAAATAAATCAAATATGAATGATTATCAGTTTTTAAAAGTACATGGCGAAAAAAAAAACATCAGTTTCCAATATGATCACAAAACTATACCAAGAAAAAAAGAAAAAAACGAACTAATTAAGAACAAGTTTTTGAAGCAGCACATGTGAAGAGTACTGCACCACTTATATCACTTCCCAACCCACGTGTCTTTTCAGAATCGAACAAAGAAAAAAAAGTAGAAAAGGACACGAAAGGGAGAAAACTCAATTACGGCGATGAATCTTGGTGATCCTCCCGTCTTGCCTGCAGGGGACGAGGGCGCCATATTGGAGCCTCGATGGCGAGTATTAGTGGAGAAAAAATCTATTAGGAAGTTGAGTTCTTGTGTTTGGAGGCGGGAGGGAGTGAGGAGTTATTATTATTACAGTTACTTTCATTATTCCTCCTTGTGTGTGTGTGTGTGTGTGTGTGTGTGTGTGTGTGTGTGTGTGTGTGTGTGTGTGTGTGTGTGTGTGTGTGTGTGTGTGTGTGTGCGTGCGTGCCTCTAGTTGTCGTGTACATTATTGTTATCGTCCATTTGCTGCTAATTAATACTCTCTCTCTCTCTCTCTCTCTCTCTCTCTCTCTCTCTCTCTCTCTCTCTCTCTCTCTCTCTCTCTCTCTCTCTCTCTCTCTCTCTCTCTCTCTCTCTCTCTCTCTCTCTCTCTCTCTCTCTCTCTCTCCGTGACCTCACCAATATATTGATCCTATGACGCGGCACAATCGTCCCTTAAGTACAAGTCAAAGCCTTAAAGAAAAAAAAATTGCACCAATGAGAACCCTCCTGACAACACCGAGACGTCTTCTGATTGGCTCAAGTTTTGGCATTCGCAGTACTATTATTGCTCGTGTCCATATGTGTCCCTGTTGGAGGCATTTTTCTTTGTCATTATTCATGTTATTATGAGCAATGTTATTTCTTGTACTATTTTTTTCGATTTCTTATGATTATTTGCCGTATGTTAA
>NC_087159.1:29957500-29960000 GCF_035594125.1 Scylla paramamosain | reverse complement strand
CAGTATTTTAAACGTTTTCTCCCCCACGAACGTTTTTAAAGGTGAGTGCGATTACTGAGATTTGACGCCCTAAAGGGTCTTACCACGCCCTTCAGCTTGGAGCTCATACCTTCCTTCTCCAAACACTTTATGGATTTTTTCTTCCTTCGTGCAGATGCATAACCCATAATCTACCCCGCGTACTGCATACAAATTTAACAATGCAATATTTTTTCCCCACTCTGCTTTTCCCTTGATATCTCTCCCTTCCTGCTTTGTTCCCTCGTATAATTTAGCCGCTTAAGTAGATGGTTTGGTTTGTCTGAGCTTGTGTATCAGTGTGTGCGTGTGTGTGTGTGTGTGTGTGTTTGTGTTCCGGATCCTCTTTCTTCAGCAGCTTTTGTTCAGCCTTGGGTGGAAGGTTAGGTTGGTACCAAATGTGAAGGAAATGCAGCACAGAACCAAAAGAAAACACGTGTTACATTTTCACAACCCGAGGGAGATAACTGTGTTTGTTCTCAGCTCTTGGAAACACTTCACTCACATGTATCTAGTTCCTGATCCTCCTCCTTCTCCTTCTCCTTCTCCTTCTCCTTCTTCTCGCCATCCTCGTCTATGCTCCCCTCCTCTTCCTCCTCCTCCTGCTCTTCTGGATTTTCCTAGTCCTTGCCTTCGTCATCGTTGTCCTCCTCTTCCTCTTTCTCCTCCTCGTTGCCATCCTCCTCCTCCAGCTCTCCTTTTCTTCCTCCTCCTTCACCAGCTCCTCCATTTTCCTTCTCCCCAGCTACTTAATCCCCATGTTCACTAATAATCCCCTCCCACCTCACCACTTCCACCCACTCCACCCACCCACACCTCACCCATCACCCTCCATAGCCCCTACCAGCCCCTCACAGCTCCCTCCCTTCCTCTACCCACACGTCACAGATTGCAAGTGGGCGGGGAGAAAATATGTCTTGTTCAGTGTGATATATGTAAGTATGTGTGGTTATGTGTAGGTGGGTGGGGCTGTGAGGCGGGCTGGTGCCAGTGGACGGGATGAGGGCGGGGGCCGGGGGCGTGGGTCGGGGGTGTGGGTCGGGGGCGTGGGTCGGGGGTATGGGTGATGGACAGAGTGGGTCTGGGAGGGTCTGGGCGTGACGGGTGTTGGTCTGGTGCTCACCGTGGGCGTAGGATCGTGATGGGCGTGAGGGATGCAGTGGCTGGGTTGTGGTGAGGGGGTTGAAATCAAGGAGAGAGGCTTGGTATTTCCAGTAAGTCTGATTTTAGAGAGAGAGAGAGAGAGAGAGAGAGAGAGAGAGAGAGAGAGAGAGAGAGAGAGAGAGAGAGAGAGAGAGAGAGAGAGAGGGGAGGGGGGCAAACAAACTGTTAAATAGGAAGACAAATGAACACACAGATAGACATACAAACAAGCAGACAGTGATGCCATACAAACAGACAGACAGACAGACAGACAGACATACAAAAACAAACATAAAGACAGACAAGCACATGATCGACACACACACACACACACACACACACACACACACACACACACACACACACACACACACACACACACACACACACACACACACACAGCTATCCTTCACTGTAGAATACTCTTGTCATAGTCTAGATTTTGGAACCATCATCATACTCCTATCACTCATTGTATTCTTTATTCAGCATTATTACAATTTTAAATAACGAAAAAAAAAAACAGACATATAGAAAGACAGACAGACAGACAGACAGACAGACAGACAGCTAGGCATACAGACAACAGAGAGAAAGAGAAAGGGAAGAGAAGACAGACTGAGTGAGTGAGAGACTTTATTATGGGCGAGCAGAAATATATTTAGCTTTTGTATAAAATCAACATACACTTTAATGATATACACAAAGGAGGGAAAAAAATATGGAGATGATTGTATAATATGTACATTGGAGTTTAGGTCTTAATAAGATTCATAGGGAAGGCTCATAACTCGCCTCTTAATGTGTATAATCTATCCCGGCTTTGTGAAATGAGATTACTACTCGCTGGAGCGTTGAAATTTCCGGTCTATATTGATGAGAGAGAGAGAGAGAGAGAGAGAGAGAGAGAGAGAGAGAGAGAGAGAGAGAGAGAGAGAGAGATGGAGAGAGAGAGAGAGAGAGGCCATCTCTTAGCTTGACCTCAGGACCAGTTGTCTGTGTCCATCTGCTATCTCTCTCTCTCTCTCTCTCTCTCTCTCTCTCTCTCTCTCTCTCTCTCTCTCTCTCTCTCTCTCTCGCTCGCTCGCTCGCTCGCTCGCTCTCACACCATAATTTACCTTTTTTCTGGTGTTTTTATAGATGCGTAACTGGGAGAGAGAGAGAGAGAGAGAGAGAGAGAGAGAGAGAGAGAGAGAGAGAGAGAGAGAGAGAGAGAGAGAGAGATTTAAAATGCTAATAAACAATGCAAGATCATAGTAATATAAAGAACTGTATTAGCGCGAGAGAGAGAGAGAGAGAGAGAGAGAGAGAGAGAGAGAGAGAGAGAGAGAGAGAGAGA
>NC_087159.1:29947500-29952500 GCF_035594125.1 Scylla paramamosain | reverse complement strand
CAAAGACCAGCCCAGCCCAACCTCGACCATCCCTTTCTAACTTACTGCTATGCTACACACACACACACACACACACACACACACACACACACACACACACACACACACACACACACACACACACACACACACACACACACACACACACACACCTGTCTCCTAGTTCAGACTCGCCGCCACATCTCCTTTCTTTATGGTTTCTTGCGTTGAGTAAAAGAAAGACAAAAAAAAAAAAAAGAAGGCATTGGGTCGCCTCGCGGTGCTGTACAGTAATAGGATTAGAAAGGAAAGACGGGATGAAGCCACACGCTCTAATTAATTTCAGATTACGTTCACTTGTGTCTTGTTTTTCCTCCTCCTCTTCTTCTTCCTTCTTCTTTTATTTTGATTTCTATCTTTCATTTTTTGTTCTTGTTCTTGCTCTTGTTCTTGTTCTTGTTCTTCTATTTCTCCTCCTCCTCCTCCTCCTCCTCCTCCTCCTCCTCCTCCTCCTCCTCCTCCTCCTCCTCCTCCTCCTCCTCCTCCTCCTCCTCCTTTTACTCTCCTTCTCTTCTTTTATTTGTATGCTCTAGTTATGCTTTTTCTCTTACCACCACTATCTCCTCCTCCTCCTCCTCCTCCTCCTCCTCCTCCTCCTCCTCCCATATCCTGAGGGCGAAGGAATGTTCTGATTAGCAAACAGAACCTGATTGTTGATGGCAGGAGCGGCGATACTTGATGGCCAAGATGGATGCCGCCGTCCTCACCACCACCACCACCACCACCACCATCACCACCACAACTTACACCACTCACCACCACCACAACTTACACCACCATCACCATCACCATCAGACGTCTTCGCTGAATGACGGGACCGCCAAGGAATGCCAAGATCTGTCTACTCCTCTTAGGGCGAGCAGGGAACGAGGGAGCAGCAGGTGTTACGCGGACTGAAAGAACATGCCGCCGCCTACAAGAACGTCAAGGAAAGTGACTGTGGGTCGTAAACCTAGCGTCCGCGGCAAGAAATTATCGTGGAAGCCCCCAAGGTTGTGTGTGTCGCGGCGAATCGCTGGTATGAATGGGATATGTGTGTCGGGAGATAAGGAGACGGCCGTGTAGTGTGGCGGAGGCTCAGCGTTGCCCAAGCGAGGACCAGAGACTCCACTACCATCATAGGCAACAACAGACGAGACGGAGCGACCTCGCCAGGAATGCATGTGTGAGTGTGTGTGTGTCTTTGGGGGTATTTTGGGGGTGTAGGTGATGTGTGAGGTGTTATGTTGATTTTGTTGTTGTTGTGTGTGGGTGTTGAGGTGTACAAGGTGTGTGTATGTGTGTGTGTGTGTGTGTGTGTGTGTGTGTGTGTGTGTGTGTGTGTGTGTGTGTGTGTGTGTGGAGGGGGGTGTAGATGAGGGTGAGGTTGAGACATGTCGATGTATATTTTTTTTCATTTTATTTTATTTATTTATTTTTTTGTGTGTGTAAGTGTGTGTGAGTGTGTTGTCTGAATTGTTAATTGTGTTTATTTTACTTTATAATTTGTGTTTTTGTGTTTGTTTTCCTTCAGATAACATCTCTGTTTGTTGTTGTTCTGGCTCCCTTGTTATTATTTATGTGTTTATTATAACATACTACTACTACTACTACTACTACTACTACTACTACTACTACTACTACTACTACTACTACTACTACTACTACTACTACTACTACTACTACTACTACCACCATTTCTAGTACACCAACTACTACGACCATTAACATCACCACCATCACCAAAACCACTACCATTACAAGAAAAGAAAAGGAAAAAAATACAAAAAACAAACATCCACAATAGTAAAAATAGTAGAATCAGTAGACATGGCGTACTTAGATCAGCTCCGTAAGTCACGTGCTAATGAAAACACAAAGGGCAAGTCGGGACAATGAGTTTATACAGGAGCGTCGGCACAAAGCGAGGGCGGCCGTGTTATTGCATCCCCCTCGCCTCGCCTTGCCGCTCGTTGGTTCCTCTTTGGACTTGCTGTGCCGCGGCCGCCGACGTTTATAGCCACTTGATGTATCGTGAATTGCCCGCCGCTGTTGTGTGTATTATTTTCTTGATGACTCGTTCAGGGGAAGAAGGAAGAGTGGGGGGAGAGTCCAGGAAAAGAACAAGGAGTAGAACAAGTACATCTTTGAATGGGTGTTGTTACTTTTGCGTATATTAATTAAACACCTGCTCACCTTCCTTGTCTATAAATGTAGCACGTACCTTCATATCTCCAGCACTGCTTCTCCCACTCTCTCACTCAGTCCATACCTATTTATGTTCCCCCGTCTCGCTGTTCTGTCCTCCATTCTCTACCCGAACATCCCGCTGTCTGACCGCCCGTCCCTCCACTGCGAGAGATAAAAATCCCTGGCCCCGTCCCGTGTACCCTGCTCCCTCCTTCCTCGTTCCTCCACCCACTCAAACACTTCAGTTTATGTACTTTTCCCATACCCAATTCTTCCTCCCCTCCTCCACTTCCTCCTCCTCTTTCTTCTCTTCACTTCCCTTACCCCTATCCCTCCCAGGCCATATCAACACCCTTCACACCCTCTATTTTTACTCCTTCCTCAATCTTAATGTCTGCCACTCACCGCTCCACACCCTCTTCCATACTATTCCCTTCCATTCCCGTCCTTGCCGCGCTTCCATTGCCGGCCATACCTCCCATTGCTCACCTCTCTCTGCCTCGTCCACACTCTCGCCACCTGCCCTCCATGGCCGCCCCCTACGGAGCAATCAGACACGCTCCTGAAGGGGACGAAGGCACGACCACGATCTCATCTCACTTCGCCTCTCTCCATCCCTATCTTGGCGCTTCCTCACGCCGAGATAACGGGCGGTAACCATAAGGAATTTCTTTATTAAGGGGCGTGTGTTGAGGGTGTTGGTGAGGGGCTTGGGTGAGGGCGAAGGAGGAGGAGGGAGAAGAGGATGTGTAGAAGTATAGGAAGAGGTGGTGGTGGTGGTGGTGGTGGTGGTGGTGGTGGAGGCCATAGAAACACCAGATCTGTAGATAATAAAATGTATTGCTCAGATTTGCAAATGTGTGTGTGTGTGTGTGTGTGTGTGTGTGTGTGTGTGTGTGTGTGTGTGTGTGTGTGTGTGTGTGTGTGTGTGTGTGCGTGCGTGCGTGTGTGTGCGTGTTTGTGAGTGCGGGCGTCCATTTAGTGCTCTCACAAGCTCCTGAGTGACTGAGCATGTGTAGGATGTCAAGTAAACAAATGTACCTTTAATGAATCTTTACGAAATCGCCTTTCTGGGAGAAACAGAACGGCCGGAGCGAGGCGCGTTCACCTTATCGGAATGTGCATCGTTATAAATAAGGCCTCAGATTGACCCTAATGGAGCGTGGCCGCGCCTGGGCCCTCGCTAACTCAGCCCCACCACTGCCACCCAAAAAGGGACCACCACCAATACCTGTACATAAATACGACCCTAATCAACCGACCGTCCCACCTGTGTTGTGTAAAGCAATTCGAGAACCTCACCTGTCCCATTGATTAATTCCAGGTGAGGCAATTAAGAGAGAGAGAGAGAGAGAGAGAGAGAGAGAGAGAGAGAGAGAGAGAGAGAGAGATAAATGTGTGGAATGGACATAAAGAAAATAAATAAAGATGTAACAAATGTGAGGAGGATGAGAGAGAGAGAGAGAGAGAGAGAGAGAGAGAGAGAGAGAGAGAGAGAGAGAGAGAGAGAGAGAGAGAGAGAAGCTCCTGACAAAAATCGTACTCGAGGTGGTAGAAGCAAGTTTATGTAACCCGTAAATAGGTTTCATTATGATAGTGCACCGCCATATATGTCAGGAAGCGACGTTGTGTCAGCAATGCGCCTCCCGAGCCACGCCAGGAGTCCCAATGAGCCCCGACGGTGGGTGTGTAGGTGTATGGGTGAGTGGGTGAGGGTGGATGAGGGAATGAGGACTTGGTGGGTGGAGGAAGCATGTGTGTGTAGAGGAGGGTACGGAGTCGTCTCTTGCGTTCCCTTTACCAGTCTCATTGACTCCGCAGCGCTTTGACCTTGAAGGAAACGGAGGCTAAAGAATGAAGCTCTCGTGTGGTAGTGGTGGTGGTGGTGGTGGTGGTGGTGGTGGTGATATTTTCTGTCTCATGTGGGTGTGTATGTTTAGATTTCTATTTATACGTTGGTTATGTGAAAGATATTAAATAAATTATTGCGGCCAACATTTTTATCGTGATAACATTCAGTACTACTACTACTACTACTACTACTACTACTACTACTACTACTACTACTACTACCACCACCACCACCAACACTACTACTACTACTACTACTACGATAACTATAGCACTAACACAACTACTACTATCAGAACCCACCTATCTACCAACTTACATATCTGCACACACACTCACTCACAGTACTACGCCCCACAACAAAGGCTATGCATGAGTACCCAGGCTTACAGTTCTAATCACCAGCAGTATAGCACGAGGGAGGAAGAAATAAACGAAACCCTTAATAATTCTGGTGATCACAAGGCATGAAGAGGGTGAGAGGGCAGCGTGTGTGTGTGTGTGTGTGTGTGTGTGTGTGTGTGTGTGTGTGTTAAGAGGGTGTGGGAGTTACAGTTTCAGTATTATTCTCTCTCTCTCTCTCTCTCTCTCTCTCTCTCTCTCTCTCTCTCTCTCTCTCTCTCTCTCTCTCTCTCTCTCTCTCTCTCTCTCTCTCTCTCTCTCTCTCTCTCTCTCTCTTTTACATATTTTTTTCTTTATTTTCAAGAATCGCCGTTTTCTTTCGTTGGTTTAATCTGTATTTGTAAGTCTCTCTCTCTCTCTCTCTCTCTCTCTCTCTCTCTCTCTCTCTCTCTCTCTCTCTCTCTCTCTCTCTCTCTCTCTCTCTCTCTCTCTCTCTCTCTCTCTCTCTCTCTCTCTCTCTCTCTCTCTCTCTCTCTCTCTCTCTCTTATTGGTTCTGTCACTCTTCCTTCCCAGTGCGGTACATTTTCTCCGTTCTCTC
>NC_087159.1:29910000-29945000 GCF_035594125.1 Scylla paramamosain | reverse complement strand
TACTAATTTAAACAGAAAAAAAGACAGAAAAAAATTATATATTAGAAATCGGACAACTTTTCCAGGTACTGAAATTAGATGGAAAAATCAGGGGAGGGAGATAACTTGCATACTAAGTCAGGTGGAGTCCTTGAAGGGGAAGAAAGGCGAGGGGATGGAGACCTGCTGGGGGGCTGGGCGGCGGCTGACGGTCTGCCTCCAGTGGCCTCGGGTGTCAAGGAGAGGGGCGGGAACAGTGCATGTGGAAGTACTGGAATGTGTGTGTGTGTGTGTGTGTGTGTGTGTGTGTGTGTGTGTGTGTGTGTGTGTGTGTGTGTGTGTGTGTGTGTGTGTGTGTGTATTTCCTTGCATCCGGGAGTAGAGAGAGAGAGAGAGAGAGAGAGAGAGAGAGAGAGAGAGAGAGAGAGAGAGAGAGAGAGAGAGAGAGAGAGAGAGAAGGAAAACAAGGCCCATAAAAGATGGACAGACAGTTTTAAATCTCCACCGTCAGAACACGATATGATTTACATCACCCTAATTGCATTCTGAATAAAACAAACAATATAATTTTCATCATCGAGATTAAACAACGAGAGTGACACTGAACAAACAAGAGTGACAGATGGATAGATGAAGTCGCCGCTACGAATATCAAATTAAAGATACGAACCAGTCTATATATAGTTAGTCTTTTGAAACTGACCCGTGCGTGGCATATGAAGGGGAGGCACGGGATGAGCAAGAGGTAGAGGCGACTACATAAGAAAATGAGTACAATAAAATAAGAAAAGCTGCAAGAAGCCATCAGGTCCACACGTGGCAGCCCCTGCTTGAAATAAACCTACCTTGGGGTGTTACTGACCCGAGGAGAGGAGCTAAACTAGATCTTAGGGACTAAAAATAGGAAGAATAACAATGATAACGTGTAGTGATGATGATGAGGATTATAATTGTGCTGATGATAAGAATGAAAATTATATAGTAGTAGTAGTAGTAGCAGTAGTAAAATAATAATAATAATAATAATAATAATAATAATAATAGTTGTTGTTGTAGTAGTAGAGATAATGACAATAATGCAATGGGAACAATAAGGGTGTTGGTACTGGTTCTAATGCTATTACTACTGCAGCAAATGATATGAGCAATGATAATAAAAATAATAATGGTAATAAAGCCAGCATGGAGGCGGCAACGAGAACAACAACAACGATAATGATAAAGATAAGAATAACGGCAATAAGAATGGAGGAGTGGCAACAGAGCAAATTACTCCCAATACGTAACCAAGTTTATGCCTCACACGTTAATTGTTCTGTCTGTTTGTATGACACGTACACTGAGCCGTCCTTCAAGTGTCTTTGTTGCTATTGTTGTTGTTGTTGTTTTTATTATTTATTATTATTATTATTATTATTATTATTATTATTATTATTATTATTATTATTATTTATTATTATATCTTGTTGTTGTTGTTGTTGTTGTTTGTTGTTGTTGTTGTTGTCGTTACTACTACTACTACTACTACTACTACTACTACTACTACTTTTTTTATGTAGGAGGGACACAGGCCAAGGGCAACAATAATCTACTACTACTATTTTTTTTTATGTACGAGGAACACCAGGCAACAAAAATCTACTACTACTACTACTACTACTACTACTACTACTACTACTACTACTACTACTACTACTACTACTACTACTACTACTACTATTACCACCACCACCACCTTCACCATCAATACTATTTCTCTCATAACACTAGCAACATTCTTAACGTTTTCTAAGTTGATTTTCCCTTATACTCAAGCGTGAATGAAGAGAATAACTCTCGTAAAAATATGTATGTACAGAACTACTAATGCATGACCAGGTATTAAAAGAGAACCAGTTAAAGAAATCGAAAGCACCTGTAACTAATGAAGCACATAAATAACGTCAACACCACCACCAGCACAACCCTGATGAAAGTGAAGGATAAATTATGCACCGACACTGTATGTAGCAAACCTCACTGCAACGCGCCTTGGCTTAATTAAGAACTTGTCGAGGGAGTGAGACAGACCCGAGACACTGCGATGTATGTAGCAGATGTTCGTTGCAGAGAGACTGAGTGGTGGAGAGAATGTTTGATGAACTGAAAGACTAAGAGGTTGTTCTTGACACGCCGAGACGAGGAGATGTTTGTAGTAGATGTTTGTTGCACCGAGAGAGAGAGAGAGAGAGAGAGAGAGAGAGAGAGAGAGAGAGAGAGAGAGAGAGAGAGAGAGAATGGAAAGGATGTTTAACGCATTGAAAGACTTAATTTTTTTGGTACATCGAGAGAGATATTTTAATATTTTGATATTTTCGAGAAAAAAAAATTCGAGAAAAAAAAAACGAGAGGAAGTCTGAAGTACCGAGAGACCGAGACCGAGAAAGTATCTGACGTACCAAGAGATAATATTTCAATACACCGAGAGACTGAGAAGAAACGAAGAGAATGCCTGATATAGCCGAGAGTCTAAGAGATAATATTTCAATACACCGAGAGACTGAGAAGAAACGAAGATAATGCCTGATATACCCGAGAGTCTAAGAGATAATATTTCAATACACCGAGAGACTGAGAAGAAACGAAGAGAATGCCTGATATAGCCGAGAGTCTAAGAGATAATATTTCAATACACCGAGAGGCTACACGAGAGAACGAGAGGAGGGATGTTTGATGCACCGACTGGGCGAGAGACAGGGGGAATCTCTCATGCCTTTTATGCTATGTGTTAATTACTCCCGCGTCCTCAGATGTTGCTTCTTGCTTACCAAAATAAATACACGTGTGATGGCCTGACACGTGATTCCCGCCGTGATATTTATTGTTAATTGGATGCCCCGGGGCGCCGCTGCAACTGGTTTTGGGAAGGGGAAAGAAAGGAAGGAGGGAGCCACATGAAAATTATAATGTTTTGCCTGCGAGTTTATGAAAGATGGTGAGCTCCTATTTTTGACTTTATGATTCTTCTTTTTCTCTCTCTCTTATCCATGTTCTCTTGCTTTTTTTTTTTTTTCCTCTCTCATTCGTTAAATGTTTAGTGTTTCCTAACATGTCTCTATATATGTGTACTATATTTATCCCTTACGCTCCTCTCTTTCTTCCTTCTCTGTTTCCTTCTCCTCCTCCTTTTCCTCTGCTTTTTCTTCCTCCTCCTCCTCCTCCTCCTCCGTTAGGTTAACTGTGGCGGGTCAGCGGAGGGTTACATTGGCCTCTCTCTCTCTCTCTCTCTCTCTCTCTCTCTCTCTCTCTCTCTCTCTCTCTCTCTCTCTCTCTCTCTCTCTCTCTCTCTCTCTCTCTCTCTCTCTCTCTCTCTCTCTCTCTCTCTCTCTACGCAGAGTTGTTCACGATCATTTGTCAGATTTTTCTGATATATAGATACTAGGTTCCACAGACCTCGCCCTCCTCCTCCCCCTCCTCCTCCACGTAGCTTCCCTCCCTCTTCAATAACTCCCCTTTCCTTCCCCTTCCCGTTCCTGCTCCATCCCCACCGGCGTCCCGTTCCCCTTAGATCACCTGTGCCCCTTGCTATCCTCGACGCCATCACAGCCCGCCTCTGTACTTACCAACTTATCAACTCAATTACTTCATTAAGATCGCGACGCTGCGCAGGCCCGGGTAGCCTCGACCCTCCCACGCGCAGCCTTGCATATTTTACCCGCGAAATCTGAACCATCGCCGAGGATTTTCAGGGCTGCACTGGATGGTTTTGGATGGTCTGGAAGGTTTAATCTGATCCTTAGTTGAGACGAGTCTTTGTTAAAACTGGATGCTGCATTACGGGTGTTTTTTTTTTCTCTCTTTTTTTCCTTGTTTTTTTCTTTATCTTTTAGGGGGTGTCAGTGGAATGGAGGTTGTGTGTGTGTGTGTGTGTGTGTGTGTGTGTGATATGGTAGTGTCTGGTTTGTTTGTTTATTTGCTTAGATTCAGATCATGTTTGTTGCTGTTGTGGTGATGGTTGTAGTAGTGGTGGTGGTGGTGGTGATGGTGATGGTGGTGATGGTGGTGGTACTGGTTGTTGTTCTTGTTCTTTGTTGGTTTAATTTCAGGGATAATAATGATAAATGTTGCCATTAATCATCGCCATCTTCCTCCTCTTCCTCTTCCTCCTCCTCTTCCTCTTTCTTGTTCCTCTATTAACATTTTCTTCATCCTCTTCTTACGTTGCTCTTGCTTTGCATTATATTTATATACCCATTCTTCTTCTTCTTCTTCTTATCATCCCCATCATCATCATCATCACCATCTTCTCCTCCTCCTCCTTATGCTCATCACCATCACCATCACCATCACCATCACCATCATCATCATCAGTCGAAGCAGCTGCAGAGGGTACACATGCAGCAGTGAGGAAGGAAACAGGAGCAGCAGCAGGAAGAGGAAGAAGAAGAGGAGGTGGAGGAGGAAGAATAAGAGGAACAGGAGAGGAACAGCATTGGTTTGCAGCAGCAGAGAGTGTTTTGTTGTTGATATTGATGTCGTTGTCGTGGAAGCTGTTGCCGTAACAAGCACTGAAACAATTACCTTAATGACCTTGATTTGTCATCCCAGACTTCTTTCCATCCACCATCTTACGTACACACACACACACACACACACACACACACACACACACACACACACACACACACACACACACACACACACACACACACACACACACACACACACACACTCCAGAACAAGGATAAGCTGCAGCGAAATTCACCATTAGCGTGGAGATGTTCAGTAAGGAAATGAACCAACTTTTAAAATATGCACCAAAATAGAGACAAAAAATAAAAAATCATAATAATACCACCTGAGGAACACGGGCGGTGAATGAGTTAAGTCCGCCGCAGAATACAAATCGCGTTCAAATTACCTGACCTTTCTTACTTGAAAATAAAGTAAAGAGAAGGGAAAAAAATAAACTATTTAGGCCAGGAGAGGTCAGGATGTTGCTACATTATCAGCAGTCGGAGGTCATGACTTTTCCTGGCCCCCATCCCCCTTCCCTGCACGCCTCTCTTCCCTCCTGCTTCCCTCCACCTCTCCTCCAGTATGCCCCCTCATCCCCAAGGTCAAACACACTCCTCCTCCTCCTCCTCCTCCTCCTCCTCCTCCTTCTTCTCTTCCTCCATGTCCGTTCCAGTATTGTGAGGTGGAAGAGGAAAAAGAGGAGGATGCAGGAATGGAGAGAAGTAGTCTGGAATATATGGAGGAAGAAAAGAAGCACAATATAAAGAGGAAGAGAGAGAACAGGGACACAATGAAGGAAGGACGGAGTCAAGAGGCGAGCGTGTGTAGAATCTCGCTTCCTACAGACTCTAAGCATCTCGGGTGGGGGTGTTAGCTAAAGCCATACAGTAAAACGAGGCCAAAGTCTTCCTATTGAAAACACTCGTAAAGTTCCCATTCACTCAGTGCCGTAAGAGATTCAGTAAGGATTGCCTTGTACACGCCTCCCCTCAATGCCACAGAATAGCGTGGCTTACAGATTAGTGTAAGCCGACCCTTGCGTAACGTAACGTGTGTGTGTGTGTGTGTGTGTGTGTGTGTGTGTGTGTGTGTGTGTGTGTGTGTGTGTGTGTGTGTGTGTGTGTGTGTGTGTGTGTGTGTGTGTGTAACTCTGCACTGAGGAACGGAGAACAGAGCCCGACCTGCCTTTTGCTAGCTGGGAATAATATTATATATATGGACTCGAAACTTATTGCTAGTGATGACAGAGAAACAGTAGTAGTTGTAGTAGTAGTAGTAGTAGTAGTAACTGCAGCAGCAAGAGCAGCATCAGTAGTACCACCTCCACTACAAGATTCATACACTCCAGAAGATTTCCTTTACAACATTGACATCAAAACTTGCAAATCGGAGCGCCTTTAACTCCGGCATCTTATCTCCCCCCATCCCCCGCTTTGCCTTTCGTGTTCCTCATAAAGCGAAGAGAAATTAAACAACACAGTGACCGAAGAGCGGCCATAAATAAACGATAAGTTACGAGGGGCTCCTCACACAATGCTGTGGCGGGGGACTGTGAAGGAAGAGCAACTGTTTGTCTTAATTACGGTGAGCTATGGCAATGATAATGAGAGAGAGAGAGAGAGAGAGAGAGAGAGAGAGAGAGAGAGAGAGAGAGAGAGAGAGAGAGAGAGAGAGAGAGACTAGTACTACATTATATTCGTACTAGTTAATCGAAACAAGTAGCAGACTCCTTATAAGGTTACAATGCTTGCCTGGAGGAGTAGGGAGACAGGGAAGAAGGGAGGGAGGGAGTACAGGGAGAGAAGGAAGGGAGGAAGGAAAGAGAGACAGGGAGGATGGGATGGAGGGAGGACAGGGAGAGAGGGGAGGACGGAGGGAGGATATGAAGAGAAGGTTGGGAGACATAGGACGAAGGTGGGAGGAAAGAAGAGAGGGAAGGAGGACAAAGAGGAATAGATCGGACGGAGGAACGGATGGAAGGAAAGAGGACTGGAAGGAGAACATGGAGGGAAGGTAGGAGGACGAGACAACAAGAAGCAGAGAGAGAGAGAGAGAGAGAGAGAGAGAGAGAGAGAGAGAGAGAGAGAGAGAGAGAAGTTGTGGGGGGATAAATGAGAAAAAAATAGCGAAGGAAAAGCTAAGAAGACGGAGCAAGCACATGTGATAATTTGGCCGTGGAAATGATCGTCATAACACTGATAAGAAAGGTGGGAGGGAAGGAGAACGAGACAGAGAAGGAGAAGAAGAAGAGAGAAGAAGAGAATTAACACGGGCAGAAATATGTACAGCAAAATAATTAAGACAATTATACGTACGTGGGTGGGTTGGGGGGGGTGATGGGGGCAGGGGGGTGAGGGGGACGTCCTGCCAGCACAATTAGATATGATTAAATTGCTGTTTTGAAATTGTGTAACGCAAAAACCACTATGACCAAACACGAATTGTACATACCGCGTGTATTATTAGTGTTACTGTTACATGTATTACATAGTGGTGGTGGTGGTGGTAGTGGTAGTGGTGGTGGTGATAGTGATGGTGGCGGTGGCAGCCATAATGAGGCTGCTGGCGAAGAAGAAAATTTTCATGTATTTTTTTCTCTTTATGACGACCTTGCATGAGAGAGAGAGAGAGAGAGAGAGAGAGAGAGAGAGAGAGAGAGAGAGAGAGAGAGAGAGAGAGAGAGAGAGAGAGAGAGAGAGGTGGGGGCACAACGCCAACATATCTTCAAACATAATTTCTCCTCAAATCTCCAGTAGTATTCCTACATTGAAATTTTGATCGTTGTCAGCAAAATCACAGACTCTGAACTTATGCACCAGTGTTCTGTGAGTTTACTGAGCTCTTGATTTCTTGAAGCCTTGAGTTCCCGAGGTGCAGTGATGATGAGTGCTTGTGTGTTGAGTTATTGAGTTCTTCAGTTCTTCAGCGCTTCATTTCTTACATTCTTTAGTCTTTTACTTTTTCACCCCTTGAATTTTTGAGCCCATCAGTTCTTAAGTTCTTGAATTAGTACTCCTTCTGTATTTCATCCCTTGATTTCTTTAGTCCTTCAGTTCTTCAGTTCTTGAGTTATTTTGTCCTTCAGTTCTTCAATTCTTGAGTTTTTTAGTCCTCCAGTATTTCATCTCTTGATTTTTTTAGTCCTTCAGTTCTTGAGTTTAGTTCTTCAGTGTTTCAGTTCTTGAGTTCTTTAGTCCTCCAGTATTTCAGCCCTTGGTTTCTTTAGTCCTTCAGTTCTTCAGTTCTTGAGTTACTTAGTCCTTCAGTGCTTTAATTCTTAAGTTCTTTAGTCCTCCAATATTTCAGCCCTTGATTTCTTTAGTCCTTCATATCTTGAGTACGTAAATACCCAGATTCTTGGAGTGCATTATTGAGAGTTCTTAAGTTTCCTGAGATGCAGGGTTGGTAAATCCGCGCTTCCTTGTACTGCGCGATAACAAGAGTCAATTTCCCGCCTCCTCGTGCAGTGTTGCATTAAGATAAGGCGGAATTTCACCCCAACACACGCCAAGCACAGACGGACAACAAGATAAGGCGGTATTTTTAACTTTTAGCCCCAGATACAAGAAGACAAGGCGAAATTTAGCCTGCATTAAGATAACAGGGAATTTTCATCCAACGCAAGACGGGAAAGAGGAAAACTTCTATCCAGTGCAAGGTAGGAAAGAGGAAATTATCACCCTGCCAAGACAAAAGAAGGAAACATTCGTCCAATACATTAAAAGGACAAAATTTTCATCCAAGATTAAGCAAGAAAGACGAAATTTTTCATTCTAATCTAGACAAGGAGTAAAAAGAAAATAATAACCAAGAGCAAACCAGAGAAGACAAAAGAAACAAGAAATTCAACGCGCGAAGCAAGAACGGTAGTAATTTAGCTAAGAGGTGACGGTGAGCCGCCGATGCGTGGAGGAGATGTGAAGATGCAAAAGAGATGAGAACACTCTGGTCTTAGGGGGCACCACCGCCACCACCACCACCAGCACCTCCTATAATATTAGAGACAAGGGGAATATCTGATGAGCAGTACGTGTGTTTTCTACGAGGTTAAATATCTGTTGAAGCGAAGTTTACACGTCTTGTAGCAAAGTATTCTGTTCAAGTTGATTAGCATGTGTGTGTGTGTGTGTGTGTGTGTGTGTGTGTGTGTGTGTGTGTGTGTGTGTGTGTGTGTGTGTGTGTGTGTGTGTGTACGCCTTGTTTAGTTGAACCTTCTTTTCCCAGCATTTCCTTCCTCCTCTCCCACTCCCTCCATTCATCCCACCCTCCCCGCCATCAGGATTGCCGCTTTCCAATACATTCCGAGGTATCCGAACTCTGGCCGCCATTGAGGTCATGTTAT
Source organism: Scylla paramamosain (assembly GCF_035594125.1). Lineage (NCBI taxonomy): Eukaryota > Metazoa > Arthropoda > Malacostraca > Decapoda > Portunidae > Scylla > Scylla paramamosain. Next base: position 29,936,182 of record NC_087159.1, on the reverse strand, counting down.
CAAGACGAATACCGAACCAGTTAAGGCGAAAGATTAGGCCGTTTGGGAAGACGATCGGAACCGGACCGGGCTTGCAAATTTTCTGCGATTTTCAGATTACACGAGAGAGAGAGAGAGAGAGAGAGAGAGAGAGAGAGAGAGAGAGAGAGAGAGAGAGAGAGAGAGAGAGAGAGAGAGAGAGATTTGAAATTATCTACTCTTTCAAATTTCTCTCTCTCTCTCTCTCTCTCTCTCTCTCTCTCTCTCTCTCTCTCTCTCTCTCTCTCTCTCTCTCTCTCTCAAGGCCAGAGCTCTTCACCTCCGTCCAGTTAGACCGGATCCTTTGGTTTATGCTGGTTTGCCCCATTATTCTTTCTGTCGGTGGATTCTGTACGTTTGGTGGGAGGCGGCGTGGCGAGGGAGGCTGTGAGGAGAGGCTGGGTCTGTGAGGTGCCAGGCATGGGTGAGTGACAGGTGGCGCGGTGCTGGTTAGGTCTTGTTCGCCTCACCTGTTTGTATGTGGAGTGCGTGAGTGTATGAGAGAGAGAGAGAGAGAGAGAGAGAGAGAGAGAGAGAGAGAGAGAGAGAGAGAGAGAGAGAGAGAGAGATTCGTTAGTGACCGATAGGATCAAGGCACTGATAAGATCTTGTGTGTGCTCCACGTGTGTGTGTGTGTGTGTGTGTGTGTGTGTGTGTGTGTGTGTGTGTGTGTGTGTGTGTGTGTGTGTGTGCAGGAAGAGCAGCACAGCACAATGTCGCCCTCAGTCATCCCTGGAGCATAACATTACTAGCAGCATATCTGTCCGCCATGACACCTCATCCTCTTGTGGCAGGAATTATGATGATGTTATCCCGGTGTTGTTGTTTTTGTTTTCATCTCCTCCTCCTCCTCCTCCTCCTCCTCCTCCTCCTCCTCCTCCTCCTCCTCCTCCTCCTCCTCCTCCTCCTCCTCCTCCTCCTCCTCCTCCTCCTCCTCCTTCTCCTCCTCCTTGCTCACTGTTTATTATATCGTTTGCACAATTCTTTCATCCATCGTGCCTCGTGTCAGCCTCCTCTTGTCGAATAATTATCATTTTCTTTCTCTCTCTCTCTCCTTTCTTCTTTCTCCCCATTCTCCTTAAGCAATATTCTTTATTTTGCGCAGCGTATTTATTGTTACTCGCAAACATGATGCGTTGGGTCGTGTTTATTAATTATTGTTCCTTCTCTCATTCACTGGAGTTTTTAATTGCAGCAGTATATTTTTGGCGGCCTTCAAATTTATTCTCGTGTTTATTTGGCTTTTTTTTTTTTTTTTTTTTTGTCCCTGTTTTCATCTCGTTCATTTTAACCCAAGTGGATCTCTGTCCTATAAATAAATCGCTTTCACCTTTCCATTTCTCCCTTCACAGCTGACCCCATTTATGGAGGTCCTTTCTCTTAGCCCCTCCCATTCTCTCTCTCTCTCTCTCTCTCTCTCTCTCTCTCTCTCTCTCTCTCTCTCTCTCTCTCTCTCTCTCTCTCTCTCTCTCTCTCTCTCTAAGTGTGGGCGTGTCGAGGGCATTTTTCCTATCCTCTTTTATTCTACCACGCCCTTTCTCTCTCCTTCTTCCGTCGTCTGTTGCATCCTTCCTACCTTCGCTCGGCCGCCCCCGCCCTCACCTGTTCAGCCCACCGCTTGCCCCACCCTTGCGTTGCTCAGGTAGGCCAAGCTACCTGCGACCTCCTCCTCCTCCTCCTCCTTCCCCTCCTCTTCCCGCCCCTTGCCTTTCAATGTCCGTATGTCTGTAGCCTCTCTGGGTTTCAATAAAGGCCTTGTGTTATGTTGTACGTACTTACCAGTCTGCATTTCGTACTCTCTCTCTCTCTCTCTCTCTCTCTCTCTCTCTCTCTCTCTCTCTCTCTCTCTCTCTCTCTCTCTCTCTCTCTCTCTCTCTCTCTCTCTCTCTCTCTCGTCATACTTTTGATGTGCTCACACCTTACCATCTGTTATTTACATTATGGTTTTTCTTCATTTTTTCTTCTTTTTTCGTTTTTAGCTTTCTTTTTTTTCAGTCTCCTCCTCCTCCTCCTCCTCCTCCTCCTCCTCCTCCTCCTCCTCCTCCTCCTCCTCCTCCTCCTCCTCCTCCTCCTCCTCCTCCTCCTCCAGTACAGCCACCCCAATACGTACCCTTGTTTACTTCACTCCCTCCTCCCCCCTTCCTCCCCTTCACTCCCCTTTACAATAACACCACCACCACCACCACCACCACCTTCAATGTCTGCCTTTACTCCCCCTTTTTCCTTCTTCCATTGCCAGCTCTCCTCCACCCACGCAGCACAAAGTAGCTGGATCGGAAAACACCTCAGTACACACACACACACACACACACACACACACACACACACACACACACACACACACACACACACACACACACACACACACACACACACACACACACACACACACACACTTATTTTACTCGTATTTAATTTACTTAATCATTCTTACTACTACTACTACTACTACTACTACTACTACTACTACTACTACTACTACTACTACTACTACTACTACTATTACTACTACTACTACTACTACTACTACTACTATTACTACTACTACTACTATTACTACTACTACTACTACTACTACTACTACTACTACTGCCACTACTACTACTACTGCCACTACTACTGATATTTTTGTTATTATTATTAACTACAATTACTACTTCGACAATTCTTATTCTTCCTACTACACCAACTACTGCCACCACCACCACCACCACCACCGCAACCACCACCACCACTACCACCACCACCACTCACTACTCACTGATAGCGTTCTCTCTCGTATCCATCATGTCGCGGCGTTACTCTGAGCTACTGGGAACTGTAGACACTCCTGCTAAGCACTCCCCGCAACACGAGCCGCGAACTGGGTTACAGGTCAGCTCCGCAAAACCATTAGACCAACGAAGATAAAGAAGCGATCGGTGGGCGGCATTTATCGCGGTGAGGAGAGGAACCAGGCAGCTCGCGGCGGTGGTCAGCCATCGATCACCCATGGTTATCTGAGAGCCCTTGGCGTGGGTGCTTAGTCTCCGAGTCAACGAGAGAGAGAGAGAGAGAGAGAGAGAGAGAGAGAGAGAGAGAGAGAGAGAGAGAGAGAGAGAGAGAGAGAGAGAGAGAGAGAGAGAGAGAGAGAGAGAGAGAGAGAGAGAGGTAAAAGATTTCAGTTCAAGATCGATTGTTTCATGAGAAGAAAAGTAAAAGTACATGGATAAAATTGGAATATGAAAACATTGATAACAGAGAGAGAGAGAGAGAGAGAGAGAGAGAGAGAGAGAGAGAGAGAGAGAGAGAGAGAGAGAGAGAGAGAGAGAGAGAAACTATTTTACTTCTAAACTGACTAAATGAAAAGTAAAAGGAAGAATATGAATTTCACAGAGAAGGAGCTGGAGTATCAACACACCGGGACATTTAAAACAAAGTGACGTCGGAAAATAAACTCAGATGCGTTAAGGAGAACAGAACAAGTTAGAGAGTAATAGAAGGTCTGTTGGCGCGACAGTTAACAGGGAAGCAGCACTAGCAATTGGGATGTAGTTAGACATAAGCAAGTGTGTGAAAGTGAAAGAACAACAGCTGGAGATAATTATAGCGGGAGTGGAAGATCGGGTTTTGCCAATAGAGAAAAGTGAAGGAAGTGATCTCAATAGCTTGGCCTAAAAGATGCAGGGTAAGAGAGAGAACAGCAGCTGAATCAAATATGACATATGAGATTAAAGCAGAAATATAAGCCAAAATCTGTGCCTGCGAAAAAATTCATAACAAAAAGTGGGTCTGGAGCATAGCAAGAATCTATATCGGAGAGACCGCCATGTTGTGCGTCTGGCTGGAAGTTATCATGATGCTGCGGTTTTGTGTGAATGTTTTGACTGGTAAGAAATGCGATGGAAGTAATAGTAATAGGGGTCACTCGTAGTAGTCATGGAAGTAGTAGTGATAGTAGCAGCATTTTCTGGATTGTTGATCACCTGAGCCATGTATCTGCATCCAATCAGGTAGAAATCTTGGAAGCCTTGAGGGCAGGCGTAGAAGAAGCAAGTTTGGGTATTAATCACTCTGTTCTCCCACCAGAAAAGACTCACCGCCATCACTGCCACTCGCCGCCAACACTCCGCCCGGCCGCTCACTATTAGCAATTCAGCCGTGGCACAGTTTTTGGCAGAACCTTGATTACTATTGTTTTTTTTTACATATAGTGATAGATGGAGAAGGAGTTGGAGGAGGAGGAGTTGTATTAATAATTGTAGTGTTTGTATCAGTTGCCGCACCAATAATGATACAACTACTACAGTAATAATGATAATAATAATAATAATAATGATAATAATAGCACTGACGATGATAAGAGCACCAGTGACACAATACGAAGAAAACACGCATGCGGTATTTCACTTTTATTCCCCCGCCACACAAACCTGCTAATAAAGACGAGGAGACACCATTGTCGCAGCGCCCATAACCCAGCCATTTAAGGGGCTTTTTTTTTTGTCGCCTCCCTCCTCCCTACATAACCGTAAATATTGTCTCCTTACTTACATAGACATAAATGCGCACTGACCCCTTCAAAAATTATACCAGTCGTTATGTCTATATATAAAGCCACATCACACTCTCCATAACCGCCCTTAAGGATAATGCCCGTGAAGATCAACTTTGCTTGGCGCCGCAGATGCTTACAGCGGTCATAAGATAGCGTTTTATGAGCTCGTTTATTATTCAAAATAGTGTTGTTTGTATTCGTCCCCTCCGCCCGATGCTCCCCGGTGTCGCTCACTCCCCCGTGGTGATGGGTTCATTGTGACGACCCGGCGCCCTCCCCTGTGTGTTCGGAGGCTCTGGGCGGGGTGGGGCGGGGTGAATGGGCCCCAGTTGTGAGATACTTCAGAACCCCCTGCAGTTTTGGCGTCTGCCTCTTCCAACCACCTTCTTTCAACCCAACCTCCCACTTTCTTCTTCCTTTTCGCCATGCTTATTTCTTCCTTCCCCTGCTCACCTCTTCTCCTCTCCCTCTTTTCCCTAAAGTCGAAGGTTGGCGCCATGTACGTGCCCCCTCCAGTTGTTTTTGTCCATTGCATCTTTCTCTGTGACTTCCATCCTTTACAGCTCTACCATAATTCCATCCTGTCTCACTCTGTCCTCCCACCTTCCTCCCCACATCACCTGACCCTCCTTCTTCCTTCCAGGCCGCTTACTAATCCCACCTCGTCATTCCAGTCACATCAGTCCTGTGCCATTCATCAGTCCGGCTCTCTCGTCACCCTCGTCTTGTGCCAAACTGTTTCTCACTTTGTTATCTTTTGTAGGTCCCTCCCTGTTTAATAATCACTCCTCCCACCGTCTCTCTTCCCTTATTTGTGTCGCCTCTACCCGCCTCTATCTGACTGCTTTGTTAATCTCCCTGACCTCTCCTCTCCTCTCATTTCATCTCTCTCCTCTCTCCTCCTCTCATATTCAGTCCCGTCTCTCAAATCTTTCGTCTCATAATTTATCTCCTATCCCGCCCTCTTATATCCAGTCCCGTCTCTACTGCTGGTCTTATCTCCTCCCCTTCAGACATCTCATCTCATTTGATTCCCTTCCTATCCTCTCCTTTTCTCCACTGCTCCTCCCCCGGCTCTGCTGCTGGTCTTATCTCCTTTTCGTCTGAAATCTCTCCACTCATTTGATTTCTCTCCTATCCCCTCCTGTTCTTATATTTTCTCCCGTCTCTTCTGCTGTTCTTACCTCCTCCTCTTCCTCCTCCTCCTCTTCTTCCTCCTCCTCCTCCTCCTTCTCAGACATCTCTCTTCCCATCTTGGAATCTTTGCCAGCATCAGCGGACCCTTTGGAGCAGCGAGTCCCAAATGTCGTGCACGGCGCCCATCCTTTACTTATGATTTTTTTTCTCTCTCTTTCGTCGCGATGAGTAATAAACAGAAAGAATTTTTGCTCCGGGCCGTACTCCCTCCTCCTCCCTCCTCCTCCTCCTCCTCCCTCCTCCTCCTCCTCCTCCTCCCTGCTATATGTGACCCGTCCATCATCGGTAAAGAAGCTGCAGTCTTTTTTTTTTTTTTCTTTTTCTCTCTCGCAATCTCGATGTTGATTTTTTTGGCAGGATTCAGAAAACATATTCTTATCTCGTACAATACTTGACGGTGAATAGAAAAAAAAATGTTGAAATGGAATGTCCTCAGCTCGAGTTCTGTAAGTTTCTTGGAGTTCCATGGCTGATATTATTGGTAGTTGTAGTGGTGGTGATGGTAGTAGTAGTAGTAGTAGTAGTAGTAGTAGTAGTAGTAGTAGTAGTAGTAGTAGTAGTAGTAACAGCAGCAACAGCAGCAGAAATAGCACAGTAGGAGCAGCAGTGGTAGTAATTCTTGCGCGTCAGTCCCTCTCTTTAATGCTTCGTCATCAACACATAGCCCGGGAATGGAAAGAATCATTAGAACAGGACTGAACTAACTGGTTGACTCAGACGAAACAGAACAACAAGAGCAACAGGAGCGGGGCGCAGCGCAGAGCGGCGCACCACCCGACTGGAGCGTACATCCATTATACCTGAAGAACACTTGTTGCCGCCACGCTTCCTGCTGCTGGTGCGTAAAACATGTCAAGATATTGAAGAAAAAAGAGCAATAATAATATTAATAAAAGACCGTCGACTTCCCGCACAGAACGAACGGCCTTCAGAGCCATATTCGTCCAAGAGGCAGACCGTCGACTTTTATCCTCGCTTTTGTTTACAGATTAACACCACATTCCTGATATAGATAAGCTAACCTGTACTCTTACAATGAAATTAAGATTCACTGCATAACTTAGCATTCAATTTACGATTAACCTTATCGACCTCATATGCCGGGGAATATGATATATAAAACAAAACTGGTATCCTACATTAAGCATTCCCTCTGTCCAACCCTTGAACGAGCTCGCGGCCTGATAAAGATGACCAATTAGATACATCTGTCTTGTTCCCAGCCTGATCCTGACCCCCGCAACACTGACACTCAAAGCGAACACTAACACACACACACACACACACACACACACACACACACACACACACACACACACACACACACACACACACACACACACACACACACACACACACACACACACACACACACACACACACACACACACACAGCTAACCGGTTCCTGAGCTTCCTGTCACCTACCTGTGTCTCAGCAACACTCCTGCACATTTCTCACCTGTCACCCGTGTCGACCTCTACCTGCAGACGATAAAGAGTGAAATTAGTGTTGTTGTTTTTTGTGATTTTTTTTTCTTTCTCATATGGCGACATCAATGTTTTCGTGTCTCCTTTTTTCTGTGTGTGTGTGTGTGTGTGTGTGTGTGTGTGTGTGTGTGTGTGTGTGTGTGTGTATTCGGGTGGGTACGCATTCCATATTGACAGTTTTAAAGTATGTTAGTGATGGTTATCCATGTTTTGGTAAGTGCATTTGCTAGTGTGTGTGTGTGTGTGTGTGTGTGTGTGTGTGTGTGTGTGTGTGTGTGTGTGTGTGTGTGTGTGTGTGTGCAAGTGTATGAGTGAGGGGGGGAGAGGGGGAGTGGGAAGGTGAGCAGGTCCAATCAAACGGTAGTGTGATCAGAGGGGAACCCGCGCCACATTGACGGAGGTGACCCACATCCGCCTCCACTCTGTTGTTTGCTGCTCCCGATGGGATCCCGAGGGTCACACACACACACACACACAGTCATACACACACACACACACACACACACACACACACACACACACACACACACACACACACACACACACACACACACACACACACACAACCACACACACACACACACACACACACACACACACACACACACACACACACACACACACACAACGAATGACACTCATCCTAAAATTATTATAAGCATTATATTTTCCTTTTTTTTCCTTTATATATCTACCTTTGCATAAGATATCCATGTACGTTTCCACACACACACACACACACACACACACACACACCACACACACACACACACACAACACACACACACACACACACACACACACACACACACACACACGAGGGGTAATGTAGTACAAAGAGACAGGACAAAATTAACAAGCAGTAACTGTACCTCCCTCGATCACATCTCACTGCCCTTGGTTTTTCTTGTGGGATAATACTATTGATAACAATAAACAGCACTGATGAGCGTTAGTCATCCTTAATGGTCCTGTTAATGGTTCCACGAGATAAACGACTACAGGTGCTGATGGCTGTGGTGGTGGTGGTGGTGGGTGGTGGTGGTCCTGGTGATGATGGTGATGGTGGTGGTGTCTTGAAAGTGAGTGACGCCGCTAATGGTAACTGTGGTGGTGGTGATGATGGCGATGGTGGTGTTGTGACATGTCGTGGTGCGGCGCTAATGGTGAAGGCTGGTCGGTGTTGATGGTGGTGGTGGTGCAGTGACATCTTCTTCATCTCCGGCTCTAGGAGGAGGAGGAGGAGGAGGAACAAGAGGAGGAAGAGGAGGAGTAGGAAAGGAAACACAGGTAGCGTTATATTGTTATTACCTGCTGATGATTAAGCAACGGTGACTGAAGGGAGTGAAGAAAAATATAATAGAAAAAAAAGAAGAGGAAATGAAGAATATAGTGAACAGTTACACATAATAATTAGTACAGCAGTGATACAGGAAAGATAAACAAGAAGAATGGATGAATAAGAGAGATAAAAGAAAAAATGAGAGAGAAGCAAGAGAATTGGAAGTATAAGAATGGCAGAGGAAAGTAAAAGAAGAGAACGCAGAAGAGGAGTGACTGAGTGATAATTAAAAAGAACAAGAACGATACGAGACACAATCAGAGGGGAAGGAGAACGAATAAGAACAAGAATAAGACTGACACAGGAGAAAAAGAAATAAGAGAAACAGGAAGAGAAGCAAACAAACTGAGGCAAGAATGAATACAAAACATAACCAACCTGTAACAGAAATCGACACCAACAAGACACACACGAGGAAAAAGATAAACAGACAAACTTAAACTTACACCAACATTTTTTTTTTTTCCCCCATAAACCGCTCGATGAATTACCGCAGAAATTCATTAGTGGTAAAACGTTCCCTGCGCCGCTTTCTCACCAGCCCGGGGCCGCCCAGACCAGCGCAGGTAAAGGGCCACGCAGACAGGAGTGACAGGTATTATCTCCCACCTTTAGCACGCATTCAGGCAAACAAATGAAGCGCTCACGGCGAAACCCAAAGAGTATACAGCCAATTTAGAAACAGAGAGAGAGAGAGAGAGAGAGAGAGAGGAGAGGAGAGAGAGAGAGGAGGAGAGAGAGAGGAGAGAGAGAGAGGAGAGGAGAGAGAGATTGGATGACTTAAAGATTTCGACCGCAACTTCTGAAAGGATCATATTTTATTTGCTTTATCTCGTCCCTTTCGCTACGCTAAGATATTTTTCGCCGCTCACGAATATAAATGAGGCGCGAGAACTAGACGGTTACTTATCGACCGTAGACACACACACACACACACACACACACACACACACACACACACACACACACACACACACACACACACACACACACACACACACACAGACATTCCCCCTAGAGATACTAAACGGTAACTAAACGTATCTGGGGGGATGATGAGTCTTGTTTCGAACCTTCATCTCTCTGAACTCCGCCTCTCCCACACCCGCACAGCCTCGGTACATGAATAAAGATTTCCGATATCGTTATACAAGCTTGCAAGCGGCGCCTGGACGTGTCGGAGCAGCATTTTGGAGCCCCCGTCCATCTCAAGCATAATTTCTCGAGAGGTGTAGAGTTTATACCTCGCTGCCTCCTCCCCGATGGACGCTCATTAATGAAGAGCAGGAATATAGAGAATGGCGTGCCTGTTATCTGATGGAGAGAGAGAGAGAGAGAGAGAGAGAGAGAGAGAGAGAGAGAGAGAGAGGAGAGAGAGGAGAGGAGAGAGAGAGAGAGAGAAAGGTGGGGCCGCGCTCTCAGTCATCATGCAGGTAAATGTTCAAGTTCTGTTTTTAGGCATAAGTCATTTTAGATTTGAAAGATTCTGCTTGTTTCGCCCTGACTGGCTGACTGTGCGTGTGTGTGTGTGTGTGTGTGTGTGTGTGTGTGTGTGTGTGTGTGTGTGTGTGTGTGTGTGTGTGTGTGTGTGTGTGTGTGTGTGTGTGTGTCTAGTTAGGATGCGGACAAGCAAATTCAAGTGTGTTGTATCCCAGGAATCAAGTTTTTGGCCTTTGTCGAAAACACCTGGATTCAAGTTTGGAATTATTTTTGATCATCACTTTATTTTTTTCTCCCCTGTAAGCAAGAACACTCACCTGTACCAGCAGACAGGTATATGGAGGAAGAGATAGAGAGATAGAAACATAATCACACAGCTATTGGTGATCTACATAAGCTAAGATACAATTTATCCTCATCTTCACTCAGCCGAGGTACCTGCGGGTCTTGCGCACACCTGAGGGGAGAGAAATATCATATACAATCCTTATCTGCTATGTATTTAAAGATATAGAAAAAAAGATGGACTGCGATATCTGTCTTCTCTCTTTCTCCTCGGTCTTCATTCTTATCCTGTAAATACAGTGGTTACCCTTAGTTATTTTATTCGTACATCTCTTCCTTCTCTCATCATTGCATCTTTGGTTTTAATTATTCTGGCTTGAAGTGTCTCGAGTACATTTTCCTCTATTCTCTGCAAGAAGTGTTAAGCTGTGTGTGTGTGTGTGTGTGTGTGTATGTGTGTGTGTGTGTGTGTGTGTGTGTGTGTGTGTGTGTGTGTGTGTGTGTGTGTGTGTGTGTGTTCAGTGGTTCTTGTGGGTAGTTGTAGCACATACTACTTAACTTCCAAAGTGGAGCACATTCTGACCCTCTTCCCTTTTGCAGAGATCTCCATTCTTGGAGACTTCAATGTTCACCACCAGCTTTGGCTTTCCTCTCCCTTCACTGACCATCCTGGTGAACTAGCCTACAACTTTGCTATCCCTCCATGACCTAGAGCAATTGGTGCAACACCCTACTCGTATTCCTGACCGTCTTGGAGATACGCCCAACATTCTTGACCTTTTCCTGACCTCTAATCCTTCTGCTTATGCTGTCACCCTTTCTTCTCCGTTGGGCTCCTCCGATCACAATCTCATATCTTTATCTTGTCCTATCACTCCAATCCCTCCTCAGGATCCCCCTAAGCGAAGGTGCCTCTGGCGTTTTGCCTCTGCTAGTTGGGGGGAGCCTGAGGCGGTATTTTGCTGATTTTCCTTGGAATGACTACTGCTTCCGTGTCAGAGACCCGTCTTTGTGTGCTGAGCGCATAACAGAGGTGATAGTGTCTGGCATGGAGGCGTACATTCCTCACTCTTTTTCTCGTCCTAAACCTTCTAAACCTTGGTTTAACACAGCTTGTTCTCGTGCTATACATGATAGAGAGGTGGCCCACAAAAGGTACTTAAGCCTTCCTTCACCAGAATCTCATGCACTTTATATTTCTGCCCGGAACCATGCCAAGTCTGTTCTCCAACTAGCCAAAAACTCCTTCATTAACAGAAAATGTCAAAACCTTTCAAGATCTAACTCCCCTCGTGATTTCTGGCATCTAGCCAAAAAATATCTCCAATAACTTTGCTTCTTCTTCTTTCCCTCCTCTACTTCAACCAGATGGCACCACTGCTATCACATCTATTTCTAAAGCTGAACTCTTTGCTCAAACCTTTGCTAAAAACTCTACCTTGGACGATTCTGGGCTTGTTCCTCCCTCTCCTCCACCCTCTGACTACTTCATGCCTCGTATTAAAATTCTTCGTAATGATGTTTTCCATGCCCTCGCTGGCCTATAACCCTCAGAAGGCTTATGGACCTGATGGGGTCCCTCCTATTGTTCTCCGAAACTGTGCCTCCGTGCTTGCACCTTGCCTAGTCAAACTCTTTCAGCTCTGTCTGTCAACATCTACCTTTCCTTCTTGCTGGAAGTTTGCCTACATTCAACCTGTTCCTAAAAAGGGTGACCGCTCTAATCCCTCAAACTTACCGTCCTATTGCTTTAATTTCCTGCCTTATCTAAAGTTTTTGAATCTATCCTCAACAGGAAGATCCTTAAACATCTATCACTTCACAACCTTCTATCTGATCGCCAGTATGGGTTCCGTCAAGGACGCTCTACTGGTGATCTTCTGGCTTTCCTTACTGAGTCTTGGTCATCCTCTTTTAGAGACTTTGGTGAAACTTTTTGCTGTTGCCTTGGACATATCAAAAGCCTTTGATAGAGTCTGGCACAAAGCTTTGATTTCCAAACTACCCTCCTACGGTTTCTATCCTTCTCTCTGTAACTTCATCTCAAGTTTCCTTTCTGACCGTTCTATTGCTGCTGTGGTAGACGGTCACTGTTCTTCTCCTAAATCTATTAACTGTGGTGTTCCTCAGGGTTCTGTCCTGTCACCCACTCTCTTCTTATTATTCATTAATGATCTTCTAAACCAAACTTCTTGTCCTATCCACTCCTATGCTGATGATACCACCCTGCACTTTTCCACGTCTTTTCATAGACGTCCAACCCTTCAGGAGGTAAACATATCACGCAGGGGAAGCCACAGAACGCCTGACTTCTGATCTTTCTAAAATTTCTGATTGGGGCAGAGCAAACTTGGTATTGTTCAATGCCTCAAAAACTCAATTCCTCCATCTATCAACTCGACACAATCTTCCAGACAACTATCCCCTCTTCTTCAATGACACTCAACTGTCCCCCCTCTTCTACATTGAACATCCTCGGTCTGTCCTTTACTTATAATCTGAACTGGAAACTTCACATCTCATCTCTAGCTAAAACGGCTTCTATGAAGTTAGGTGTTCTGAGACGTCTCCGCCAGTTTTTTCTCACCCCCCCAGCTGCTAACTCTGTACAAGGGCCTTATCCGTCCATGTATGGAGTATGCTTCACATGTCTGGGGGGGGTTCCACTCATACTGCTGTTCTAGACAGGGTGGAATCAAAAGCTTTTCGTCTCATCAACTCCTCTCCTCTAACTGACTGTCTTCAGCCTCTCTCTCACCGCCGCAATGTTGCATCTCTTGCTGTCTTCTACCGCTATTTTCATGCTAACTGCTCTTCTGATCTTGCTAACTGCATGCCTCCCCTCCTTCCGCGGCCTCGCTGCACAAGACTTTCTTCTTTCTCTCACTCCTATTCTGTCCACCTCTCTAACGCAAGAGTTAAACCAGTATTCTCAATCATTCATCCCTTTCTCTGGTAAACTCTGGAACTCCTTGCCTGCTTCTGTATTTCCCACCTTCCTATGACTTGAATTCCTTCAAGAGGGAGGTTTCAAGACACTTATCCACCAATTTTTGACCACTGCTTTGACCCTTTTAGGGACTGGCATTTCAGTGGGCATTTTTTTTATTAGATTTTTGTTGCCCTTGGCCAGTATCCTTCCTACATAAAAAAAAAAAAAAAAAAAAAAAACACTCATACTGATCTACATTTTACCCAAATCTAGAGGTGCAGGGCCGGGTTCAAGGGAACTTTCGCTGCCTCTTATTAGTGGCGATTACCTACTGCACCTTCGCCCTTGACTGGAGACCATGGGTAGGCAGGAGCCCCAATAGTCAGTGGCTGGATGGAGGCCTGCACCACCACACCTCATTACCCACAAGTCTCCACGTAATGCCGGACCCTGGTGCTCTTGATATCCGCGGAAGATCATATTTTCATCCCCCGATATCTTTCCCTGTCAACTTTGGAACACGTGTTATGGTGAACTTTGTAAAACCAGAGCATCGAGGTATTATTAAGATAAGATCAGCTGATGGTCCGCCGATACCCGAGGCGTTGGCGGGCGTGACGGTGTAACTTAACGTTAGGGGTCATTTACGCTGCGAAGACATGCTTATAGAGGTTTTAATTAATGTTACTTGGCGGGTAATGGAGACGTTGGGTGTGTGTATTTGTGTGTCGCGGCGCTCCGAAGGCCGTTTGCTGGGGTGGGAGTTGATGCAAGACGGACGCAGAAGTAGAATGACTAAATATGTGAGTGAAAATTTTGCTCTAAAGTTGTCTTGGCGGTGATCTGGAGTGCTAGATGGCTTCATTTTTTTTTTTTTTTATTATTATTTTTTTTTTTTTTAGGGCTTGAAGTATAAAGAAAAGAAAAAAAAACGTATAATAGCTACTCTCTCGAAAGATACAATAAAAGAGATCCTCATAAGGCGTCTCAATGCTCCTCTCTCCTAAAGGACTTCAAATTATAGGCGGCTGCAGGAACAGAATTACGAAGACTGGGAGCTGCCGAGTGTACCAGCGGACGGGATGAAGAAATAACAGTAAATCTTCGAAATAGCAAGGTGGAAGGAAGATGGAGAGAAATAGGAAGGGAATGTCATGCCAACTCAGCCGCGGGAGAAGCAAGGACATGCAAGTCATGGCAATTTGAGAAGAAAAATAAGTACTTAGGCTGCGATGAAAGACGGCGAGAGATGTAACACTGCGATGGAAGGCGAGAGAGAGAGAGAGAGAGAGAGAGAAACTGAAGACATTGAAGACATTTCCGAGACGAGCAGCTTTAGTTCTTCCCTGTTTTATGGTGATGGAGCGCCGCGCCTGCCTTTCCGCGGGAGAGGCGCACTCCATACAGGGACGCGCGCCGCCCTTATACAAGACTCCCTACCCGCGGGACGAGATAATTTGACGGCGGCGACACAGAACATTCAGCTTCATGGACGCTGATTTAGACATAATGGTGATATGAAATTTTCAGTATTATTATTAGTAGATGGGAAAAAAAAAATAAGGTCTTGCATGTTAATTTTCTCTGCTGTGTGTGTGTGTGTGTGTGTGTGTGTGTGTGTGTGTGTGTGTGTGTGTGTGTCTGTGTGTGTGTGTGTGTCTCCAGGTCTTGATTAAATTATCTCATTACTTCTACTATTTTTTTTTTCTTGGCCAAAAATGCGGAAACAGAGGACGGTGAACCAGTATATTTTAGACCTTCATTATTTTTTTCCTCTCCTTAAGCAAGGTGAGTTTATGGATTTCTGATTCGCTGCGGTAACGAGGGGAAAAAAAAATATTGAGTAAATTAAGAAAGATATCGTTTTGTATCCTGATTTTTTTTCTTTATTAAACCCAACACTTTATCTCAACTTTATTATTGTTGTTATCACCTTTGTCTTTTTGCCTCGCGCCCCAATTGGAGGTGATGGCTCTTGAATGGACCAATTAGACAGATGTTATCAACTCTCAGATAATTTACACACATACACACGCACTCATACTCTCTCTCTCTCTCTCTCTCTCCTCTCTCTCTCTCTCCTCTCCTCCTCTCTCCTCTCTCTCTCTCTCTCTCTCTCTCTCTCTCTCTCTCTCTCTCTCTCTCTCTCTCTCTCTCTCTCCCCCTAATTAACACCTATATACATACCTACCAAAAGCAGCCTTGGGAAAACTATAATTACTGAGGAAAGAATCGCCATAGAATGAAGGGAGGTGCCGAACATTAAGGCAGCATTGTAATTAGAGGCTGCGGCAGATAACCATAGAGAAGGTGGTACAGATTATTGATAGGGGGAGTGAGTGTATGCTAGAGAGATAGAGGAACTAACGGGGCAGATAACACGTGATGATAAGACACATCCACCAAACCCACGCCTTGCATTTAGTAGTAATTTTTCTTGTAGATTTCCGTTGCTGATTTATTCATTATATTTCTGTGCTCCGCGAGGGATGGGATGGAAGGGTGAAATGGAGAGAGAGGAGAGAGAGGGAGAGGAGAGTAGGGACGGGTCGGTCGGTCGGTCGGTCGATGGGACGGCTCATGACGCGTGCAAAATTGACGTCACCGGAATATTTTCGTGTGTGTGTGTGTGTGTGTGTGTGTGTGTGTGTGTGTGTGTGTGTGTGTGTGTGTGTGTGTGTGTGTGTGTGTGTGTGTGTGTAATGTATGTACGCATGATGTCATTGCTTTGTAGTACAGTTATAGAAGCGTTTAGTGTGCGTTGTTAGCGTGACGTCACTTGAATCGTGTACTTGGACCGTGACGTTAATGTGCGGGTGTGTGTGTGTGTGTGTGTGTGTGTGTGTGTGTGTGTGTGTGTGTGTGTGTGTGTGTGTGTGTGTGTGTGTGTGTGTGTGTGTTCGGACGTCACTGAACAATAGGCGCCTTGAGGGTAAACAGTAAAAGAAAGCGGCGGCATTCACACGTTAAGATTTATATGTTACTGACGCAAGTGGGGGCAAGCCGGGAGGCAGACATACCGCTGAAAAATAATGGCAACTCTCGCCGCTCCATAAAGCATTGCAACCCGAGGGAGGCCCAGGCATCAGATTCAATTGAGTCTAGAAGGCGATCTGATGTGTTGGCTCCTCCCTTGAGAGTCGAGAGAGAGAGAGAGAGAGAGAGAGAGAGAGAGAGAGAGAGAGAGAGAGAGAGAGAGAGAGAGAGAGAGAGAGAGAGAGAGAGAGAGAACCTGACCTATCCAGAGCCTGTTTTCGAAGTTTTAACAAAATAACTGAGTCCTCCTAACAGTTTTCTTTTGTGAGCTCAGAAGCAGAAAGAAGAGGAAGAATTCATCCGCACCTTATCATGTGAGAGAGCAGTGTTATAAGCCGAAGAGACGGATGACCTGCAGGTACTTGCGTCCATTTAAGCCCCAAACACAACCTATTTGAGGGCCATTCTCGCCCTTGAGAAATAACCGAGAAGAATGGACATGCGTGGCGATGAGCAAACTCGTACATCAACGAGTAACAAAGGAGGAAGAGTGTTGCTTGGCTTGTTTTTGAGGAGCAACAAAGGAGCGGAGTCTGCGCCACAGTTTGTTGAGGGAATAATAGGAAAGGAGGAAGATAGTCTTTAGATAGCTAGATTAAGGAGTAAAAATGAGGGAAACATGTCCTCGAGTCAGATAAGGGATGAAAAATGTTTGTTTGTTCAAGGAATGAAGGATACATAAGAATATGACTGTTAGATAGTTTTAAGGTAGTTTTAGATTGCTAGATTAAGGAGTAGAAGATTAAAAATGAGAGAAACATGTCCTCGAGTCTGATAAGAGATGAAAAATGTTTGTTTGCTCAAGGAATGAAGGATAGATAACTGTAAGATAGCTGGACTAGGAGTAAAAATGAGGAAGACATGTTTGTCCTCGAGTCCGCTAAGGAATGAGAAATGGTGGAGCTTGTGGCACAGTCTGCAAAAGAAGTTAAGGAAAAAGAGGAAGATGCTTAAGAGATATCTTGAGTAAGGAGTTCAAATGAGGGAGACATATGCCTTCGTGTCCGCTAAGGAAGGAAAACTAGTGGACTTTGTGCCAGAGTTTGCTGAAGGAATGAAATGTATCAGACGAAAACTGTTAGATGACTAGATAAAAGAAAAAAAAAGCAAGTGATGGATGGAAACGTGTCATCCACTCAGCTAAGAATCGGGAAATTGTAGGAGAGTTTGTTGAAGGAATGAAGGAAACAGAGGGGGGATACTTATTACCAAGCTTGCGTAAGGAGTTCAAATGAGAGAGACATGGCTGTGCTCGAACCAGTTAGGGAATGAAGAACGGGAGACTTTATGTCAGAGTTTGTTGAAGGAAAGAAGGAAATTGAGGATAGACGTCAGACAGCTAGAGTAGGGAGTAAAAATGAAAGACATATCCTTAAGTCAGCTAAGTAATGAAAAATGGGAGAATTTATGTCAGAGTTTGTTGAGGGAATGAAAAATATAAGAAGATGGCTGCTAGATGACTAGATTAAGAAACAAGGATGAGGAAGGCGTGTCCTCCAGGCAGCTAGGGGATGGAAAATGTGCAGTTTATGCCAGCGTTTGTTTAAGGAATGAAGGAAATAGAGGAAGATTGCTGTTAGATAGCTTGAGTAAGGAGTTCAAATGAGGGAGACGTGTCTTCATGTCAGCTGGGGAATGGAAAATGGAAGGAGAGTTTGTGCTAGAATTTGTTGAAGTAATATAAGAAAAATGGGGAAATTAATGTTAGATGACTTGAGTAAGGAGTGAAAATAAGGGAGACGTGCACCAAAGTCTGCTGAAGAAGTAAATAAGAAAAGACATGTCATGCAAAAAAAAAAAAAGAAAGAAGAAGAAAAGAAGAGAAAAAAAGAAGTATGCGCCTAAAAATTAAGGAGTAAAATAACAGGAAAATCATTGTTAGGCGTTTGTTTAAAGAAATGAGGAAATGAGAGAGAGAGAGAGAGAGAGAGAGAGAGAGAGAGAGAGAGAGAGAGAGAGAGAGAGAGAGAGAGAGAGAGAGAGAGAGATATTCGTCCTAGAGCTTGCCAAGGAATGAAATAAGAGAGGACGCGCCATGCACTTTGTTGAAGGAGGAAAGAAAAAGAGAGACAAAGGAGAGTTTATACCAAAAGTTTGTCTAAGGAATAAAAGGAGAGGGAAGAGTGTTGCTCACCGCTTATTTAAAGAGAGAGAGAGAGAGAGAGAGAGAGAGAGAGAGAGAGAGAGAGAGAGAGAGAGAGAGAGAGAGAGAGAGAAAGAGATTAACATAATTCTGAATGTGATAATTTAGTCCAAAAAAGATGATAATTAATGAAATAAAGAAGAAAAGTCCAAAGAAAACTTAAAGAAAATGAGAGAGAGAGAGAGAGAGAGAGAGAGAGAGAGAGAGAGAGAGAGAGAGAGAGAGAGAGAGAGAGAGAGAGAGAGACGTGTCCTCGAGCTTGCCAAGGGAATGAAATGAGAGAGGACGTGTCGTGCAGTCTGTTATACGAAGTAAGAAAGGGAGAGAGAGAGAGAGAGAGAGAGAGAGAGAGAGAGAGAGAGAGAGAGATTGTGTGTTGAGCGTCATACTCGGCAACAAACATAAAGGGCGTGAACAAAGCTCGTGTTGCAAGGTTCTCTTAAGTTTCCCGGTGACAGCAACACGAGTGCCGTTCGTTATGTAAATCAACTCCCGAATTCCTTGCAATATTAATTAGTGAACAAAAATAATGATAATAATAATAATAATAATGATAATAATAATAAACCTCTACACCACAACAGCCGCAGCCGCCGTACCGTTAAGGCCACTCTGGATTCGATGTCCTATAAACAATTCATCCACTAGTTTCTTTCTTTTTTCTTTTTTTTCTTTTTTTTTTTTTTTTTTTTTTTTTTTTTTTTACAGTCAGACGCATTCTTAAATCAGGAAAACTAAATGGCAAAGAATGTTTACAGACTGCAGGCGGGCGGGGGCTCTCTCTCTCTCTCTCTCTCTCTCTCTCTCTCTCTCTCTCTCTCTCTCTCTCTCTCTCTCTCTCTCTCTCTCTCTCTCTCTCTCTCTCTCTCTCTCTCTCTCTCTCTCTCTCTCTCGCACGCACTATTGAACTTCCCTAGAGAGAGAGAGAGAGAGAGAGAGAGAGAGAGAGAGAGAGAGAGAGAGAGAGAGAGAGAGAGAGAGAGAGACCTCCAACAGCATTCCCCGAACGATAAATTTATCTGGAATTGTATAGACGCCAGAAAGCTGAGACGAGGCTTTGTTGGGGAAACTGGGGGGAGAGGGAGAGGGAGAAGGGGAAGGAGAGGGAGGAAGGGAGGGAGAGGCAGGTGCAGCGGGGCAGGTGGGCGTGAGGCTGGTCCAGTAGTATGCAGGGTGTTGGAATTATTCAGAGGAGCGATGGAGAAGTAAAAACAAATTGTTCAAGTGTGTGGATTTTAATTCTCTGGCCGGCCTCCTGATCCACTGACAGAGAGAGAGAGAGAGAGAGAGAGAGAGAGAGAGAGAGAGAGAGAGAGGAGGGCAGCAGCAGCAGGCAGATCCAGAAATAGGCATGTGAATGAATGGGAAAATATAGTCGGAAAAGATGATGACTTCAATAAGCAGCAAAAGTCCAGAAGAGAGAGAGAGAGAGAGAGAGAGAGAGAGAGAGAGAGAGAGAGAGAGAGAGAGAGAGAGAGAGAGAGAGAGAGAGAGGGGCGGTGGGGAGGAAGGGGACTATGGGAGCACCTGAAGGAAAATTAGGGAAAATAAGTAAAAATTTCTTCCGGCAAGTGAACCATACTGTCCCCGCTCCTCCCTTCCCTTTCTCTCTCTCTCTCTCTCTCTCTCTCTCTCTCTCTCTCTCTCTCTCTCTCTCTCTCTCTCTCTCTCTCTCTCTCTCTCTCTCTCTCTCTCTCTCTCTCCCCAGGTATACTTCCGGGCAGGTAGACAATACAGGAACATCTGTCCCTCTCCCCCCTACCCCTCTCCTCCACTCCCCCTCATCACCCCCATGTCTCATACAGTCCCCTCATTTTCTCTCTCTCTCTCTCTCTCTCTCTCTCTCTCTCTCTCTCTCTCTCTCTCTCTCTCTCTCTCTCTCTCTCTCTCTCTCTCTCTCTCTCTCTCTCTCTCTTCTGTATGTTATTGTAGATATTTTGTTCACTATAAACCTTTATTTTCTTCGAAAATGTTTTATTAATTTTACGGAAATTTTATTTTTTTTCTGTATTTGTATTTTATCTCGTTTTCTTGCCTTTGTTTTTAGTCTGTGCTCTTTATCTATTGACTTTTATTAGTGCAGTTTTATGTTTACCGACGTTCAGTTAATTTTATATTGACTTTTACTTGTTTTAACACCAATCATGAGGGCAATATTGTACATAAAACCTCTTGGACTTACTGGGATGCCGCAACATGCCTGTGTGTGTGTGTGTGTGTGTGTGTGTGTGTGTGTGTGTGTGTGTGTGTGTGTGTGTGTGTGTGTGTGTGTGTGTGTATTTTTATATATAACCGTTCTCAGGGTATTTTATTATGTATATAGTTTGACTTGTAGATCATAGTCTACTAAAATCAGTGATTGTAATAGCCACTACCTTGTGGAAAATAAGGGAATTTGAATTTAAACTTCTCTCTCTCTCTCTCTCTCTCTCTCTCTCTCTCTCTCTCTCTCTCTCTCTCTCTCTCTCTCTCTCTCTCTCTCTCTCTCTCTCTCTCTCTCTCTCTCTCTCTCTCTCTCTCTCTCCATAAAATTTCTCCATTCTGAATTTCCTTCACTTCTTTTCTTTTTCATTGTACTTTTCCTCGTTCATCCCCGCCACGTTTCCCCCATTTCTCTCTCCCTCAGGTATTAACCAACACCTTTCTTTCCTTCACCCTTTTTCTCTCCCACTCACTCACTCCTCGCCCCTCATCATCCTCTCCTTTATCAAAATCCCTCTCCCTCCTCCTCCTCCTCATCTCCCTCATCTCCCCCTTCCCTTCTTTCACCTTCCGCTCCCCGGCCCTCATCATCACCCCTCACCCTTCTTACCCCTTCTCACCTCCTCTCCCTCCCCTTCTCTCTCCGTCAGGGATCAAATATATGCACGTTATCGCTTCCATCTCTCAATATTAATTTTTCTGATCTTTCGGTATTAATTCCTCCTCATGCACGCTGTTTCCTGGATTATTTTGGGAACCTACGTCACTTTTTTTTTTTTTTTCATAGGGAGGGGGAGAGAATTATATGTGTGTTCTTTTCTTTTTTCGTCCCTTTAATTTTACATGCGTGCGTAAAGTGAAATGCGGGGGAGTTATTACCCACGTATGTCAGTCTGTGTTTTATTTTATTTTATTTTATTTTATTTCATTTTTTTTTTTGGGGGGAGGGGATAAGTTTTTGTGTTATTATTATTATTATTATGCATCATGTTGTTAATTTCTGTTTTATGTTTGAGTTCTATACGTTTTTTTTTATATATGTGTTTTTCTTTTGCTTTTTTGTTTTATTGTTTCCATTCGTTGATATCAAAGCAACAGTCACTTTTATTATTATTATTATTATTATTATTATTATTATTATTATTATTATTATTATTATTATTATTACTATTTATACACTTACTTGTCACATCTCTGTTCTACTGCTGTATGATACACTATGCATTATATTATGTTACTGTATTTATTTATTTATTCATTTTTTGTAGCATTTTCTATTTTTACTATTTTGTATATCAGTATTTTCCATATACGTAGGTACCTTTTTCCTTAACCAGTTCTACTTACATCTATTTTTTTTTTCACCTGTTGTTTTATAATGTACTTTTCACCTACTCAATTCCCAACTTTTCTCCTTCACCACATATATGTACATCCCTCATCTTTCACCATTTCCATTTAAATCACCTCTTTCTTCCACTAACTGCATATATTACACAATACCATCCAATCACCCACTTTTACAAACATCACTTACTTCCCAGTACCAACCCTACACACACAGAAACACACACACACACACGCCCACGCCCAAACCTACACGCCCACCATTGCGTCACTCTCAGCCTCGCCTCGTCATGCCCCTCTGGCCGTCATGCTCCCTTGGCCAACCCGGAGATAATGTTCCGTGAGATTACTAATTCCGTGTTGGAGTCTGATGGGCATTTCGTGTATTATATAGCGGAGGGGGAGAGAGGGAGAGGGAGAGGCAGAGAGAGAGAGAGGGATTTGAGGGAGGAAGGTAAGGGCGGGATATGATATAATGACAAGGAAGTGAGCGTGGGAGGAGAGTCAAAAGGCAGAGAGAGGGAGAGGGAGAGGGAGAGGTACGGAAGGACAGTTTTGAGTATTTTTGTTTCCTTTGTTTGGGAATAAATGTTAAAAATAAAAGAATTGAGATTTGTCATTTTAAGAGAGAGCGTGAGTGTGGTTGAGGCTTAAGAGAGAGAGAGAGAGAGAGAGAGAGAGAGAGAGAGAGAGAGAGAGAGAGAGAGAGAGAGAGAGAGAGAGAGAGAGAGTGACAGGTGACATCCCGGTGTGTAATTAGCATCACCTGCCCAATCATTAGCTAATTAGTCTTTCAGGAGTCTCAGGTGAATTACGCGGCCAGTTGACTCTACCAGAACTAGAGAGAGAGAGAGAGACAGAGAGAGAGAGAGAGAGAGAGAGAGAGAGAGAGAGAGAGAGAGAGAAGGTCGTCGTAAAGTTTTGAGATTGGAAATGAAACTATGAACATTGTCGCTTTAATTTAACCAGTAGTAGTTGTAGTAGTAATAGTAATAGTAGTAGTAGTAGTTGTAGTAGGAGGGGTAGGAGTGGTATTGGTGGTAGCAGAAACACATTAATTACACTTTATACCAAACAACACACACACACACACACACACACACACACACACACACACACACACACACACACACACACACACACACACACACACACACATTAATACATACGTCAATGAAAAAAAAATCACAAAACCAAAATATATAATGTTAAAAAAAAATGAAGATAAAACGATAGCAGCAAAATATATATTAAATTACGGGAAAATGTACGTATCTGTCTATTTCATCTGTCAGTCTGTCTGCCTGTCTGTCAGTGCGTGGATCAGCTGACGGAGCGAGTAGGAGGAAGTGAAAGGAGGAGGAGGAGGAGGAGGCTGCGGCGGCGGCGGAGGAGGAGGAGGAAGAGGAGGAGGAGGAGGAAGGAGGGGTTGAGAGGAGAATAGGGAAAGGAAAAGAACAGCTAACTAAAAGGGCAGAGAGAAAGTATGGGAAGGGGAAAGAAAGGGATAAGAGAGAGAGAGAGAGAGAGAGAGAGAGAGAGAGAGAGAGAGAGAGAGAGAGAGAGAGAGAGAGAGAGAGAAAGGGAATAGGACAGCTGTAAGGATGAAGGAAAAGAGAGCTGACATTCTCTCTCTCTCTCTCTCTCTCTCTCTCTCTCTCTCTCTCTCTCTCTCTCTCTCTCTCTCTCTCTCTCTCTCTCTCTCTCTCTCACAGCTGCTCCTCGTGTGTTCTGTGGTTAGGTCTCGTCACGGGGCCTGGCTGCGTACTGGCTGATTGGCCCTAATGCTGCCGCCTCGCCCCTCAAGGTACTGTATACTGTGGTCACCTGCCTGTCTCTCCTGCTTTCCTGCTGCTGCTGCCACAGTCAATGTCGCTCTGTCACCTGTACCGCTTTTCCTTTTTATTTTATTTTATTTTTATTTATTTTCGCGTCTTTCCTTGCTGCTTTATTTATTTGTTTGTTTATTTATTTATTCATTCATTTATTTATTTATTTCCTTTGTTTCTTTTATTTTTTGTCTTTGTTCGAAGTAAATTTGAACTTATAACATTTTGCTTCCTGTCTCTTTCTCTTTCTCTTCCTTTCTCGTGTGGAAGTTTACAAGGAATAATAAGGAGATGATGAAAATGAATAGGTAGAGAAGATCGTGACGGATGCAGGGAAAGAGAAGGAGGAAGAGGAGGAGGAAAAGGAGGAGGAGGAGGAGGACGTGGAAAGGGTGAGAAAGGGTTAGGCAGGGTGAAGGATGCTTAATATTTGTGGAAGATGTGATGTGATGGAGAGTGAGGGAGAGGCAAAGGCAGGGGTTGTTTGTAAGAGAGAGAGAGAGAGAGAGAGAGAGAGAGAGAGAGAGAGAGAGAGAGAGAGAGAGAGAGAGAGAGCTGTCACCTTCACAACACTATAAGATTGAAAAAGTGCTAATAATATATACAAAGAAAACACATAACTATCAGGGGCGTCCATCTCTCTCTCTCTCTCTCTCTCTCTCTCTCTCTCTCTCTCTCTCTCTCTCTCTCTCTCTCTCTCTCTCTCTCTCTCTCTCTCTCTCTCTCTTCACACAACCGGAGGAAAAATACCCAAGGAAAACTGGTCCATGTAAGAGAGAGAGAGAGAGAGAGAGAGAGAGAGAGAGAGAGAGAGAGAGAGAGAGAGAGAGAGAGAGAGAGAGACAGTGAAAGATAGGTGACAGAAAAATCAAGATTAATATTTGGTTTCAGTTCCAGTCTCTCTCTCTCTCTCTCTCTCTCTCTCTCTCTCTCTCTCTCTCTCTCTCTCTCTCTCTCTCTCTCTCTCTCTCTCTCTCTCTCTCACACATCCCGTCGTGTTCCTCTCGTTCCACTTACTCGGTAAAATAACATCCATTTCCACGAGTCATTTCCAACTACTTAATTCCAATGCTAACATCTCTCTTTCTTCTCTCCCTCCTCCTCCTCCTCCTCCTCCTCCTCCTCCTCCTCCTCCTCCTCCTCCTCCTCCTCCTCCTCCTCCTCCTCCTCCTCCTCCTCCTCTACCTTTTATACTCACTCCTCGCCCCACACCAGAACCTATTACACACACACACACACACACACACACACACACACACACACACACACACACACACACACACACACACACACACACACACACACGTGCTGACAACCTCCATCCAATAGCCACCTGTGTTGTTTTTTTTACGTTTCCCTTCTCAAATCACTCACTTTTTGCCTCATTTCCTCGCTGGAGACTCGCGGCGTGCATCCCTCCAGTCATTAGGGAAGCTGCGCAATGCTACCTGGCGTGACGCGGCATCGTTCTCACCCTCGTCATTGGCCATAAAAGTGTAAAATCCGTCACCAGCCAAGCGACTCAGTTCTACCTATACGTGAGCCGCGCTGATCCCCGCAACACGAGTCGAGAGTACCGAGGGAGGCTGAGGGTGTGTAGTAGAGAGAGGAGTAGGAGGAGGAGGAGGAGACGTGACTGGTGTGTTGAGTAGAGACGAAAATGAGGCTGGGATTCAGTGAAGTAGTAAGTGACGGGATAGAGAGAGAGAGAGAGAGAGAGAGAGAGAGAGAGAGAGAGAGAGAGAGAGAGAGAGAGAGAGAGAGAGAGAGAGAGAGAGAGAGAGAGCGCACGTATTACTTGTGCTTCATGTGACAGGTAATGTTAGTTATGACGGACGTTGTAACACACACACACACACACACACACACACACACACACACACACACACACACACACACACACACACACACACACACACACACACACACACACACACACACACACACACACACACACACACACACACACACACACACTTTAATCTCTCGCTAGTTCAGTTCCTGGAGATCGCGTTTTGATTTTTCTTCTTTTTCTCTTCCCTCGTGTGTGTTTTTGCCCCGATCAGGAGTGTTCATTATGTGCTGCACCTCTAGACACACACACACACACACACACACAGACACACACATACACGCACACACATTCATCTCATCCCCCTTGACACCTCCCGACCTTTGAGTTCCTTAACAGAAGATGCCGTAGATTCAAACCTGACCAGGATATTGCTGCCCACGCCCACTCCTGCCACGCCCACACACACACATAGACACACACACACACACACACACACACATACACACATATGGAGTCTTTCGTTCCTGGTGTGTTAATGATGTTTCTCTAAGGTGAAATTATTCATCAACTTCTACAGAGGATTTGACGGC